>NC_062563.1:81347850-81715350 GCF_022837055.1 Prionailurus viverrinus | reverse complement strand
TGCATTTAGAGCAGTATCTACATATGGTAAACTCTCAAACGCTGATCATTGTGTGATTCTTATTAATATCATTATTAGTACTATCATTACGGCTTGCCTGTAATTTCTTGCTTGCCAAAGTTATGTTATCAATCACCTTCTTTAAACTTCAGTTAATGAATCAGTAAACATTAGTCAGATGCCTATTTTGTAGAAGACTGTGGAGCCAAACCATGGCTAAGGCAAGAATTTATCAGGAGGGCTGTAGAACTATGGCCTTCTCATCTGGTATCCTGCCTCAGACAGGAGCACCAAAAGGGTTAATCTAGGAGGCAAGGACAGTATTCTATCCTGTCTATTCCTGACAGTGGTTCTATCATCATTCATTATTGTGAACCTACAGGTAATTTCAACTTGTACCAGTACTTTGAGTATGGAATTTGTTTTTCTTTTTTATAACTTAACAAAAGCAACCCTCCCTTATTCTTTTTTAAGTTTTTGCCTGAGTAGAATATAGACAGTTCAACTTACAGATGATTTGACTTACGATTCTTGACTTCACCAGGATGTGAAAGCAATTCACATTTAGTAGAAACCATACTTGGAATTTTGAATTTTGATCTTTTCTCAGTGTAGTGATAGGTGATAGGATCCTCTCTCATAATGCTGGACAGTGGCAGACAGCGCAGCTCCCAGCCACCCATGCAATCACAGCCACATACCCTTACGACCATTCTGTATCCATAAAACCATTCTGTTTTTTGCTTTCCGCACAGTATTCAGTAAATTATATGAGACACTCAATACTTTATTATAAAATAGGCTGTGTGTTAGATGATTTTGCCCAATTGTAGCCTAATGTGAATGTTCTGAGCATGTCTAAGTAGTTGAGGCTAAGCTGTGAGGTCCGGTAGGTTAGGTGTATTAAATGCATTTTCAACTAAGGATATTTTCAACATATGATTGGTTTATTGGGACGTGAATCCATCCTAAGGCAAGGAATAACTGTAGTATATGTCTATATTTTCTCTAAATTTATTATCATTTAGACTTTATGAAGTATTTCTCGGAGTTAGTATTCTGAGATACAGTGAACAAGTCCAGGTTTTTTCTGTCCCTACCTACTTTTTCTGGTGTTATAAACTTCCAGGCTATCTTTTAAGACTGTAGAACCCTTTCTAATTAATTAATTCACCTTTTTCTGGAACTTTTCCAATTTTGTTATAGTAACTAAAACTACTTATAATGCTTTAGGTGTGGATTTTGTGAGGCTAAGGAAGTGCTTTGTTCCTATTCATTGGCTTTTCATGCCTACTGTTTTATTGATCTTGGGTTCAGAAGCTAATTGAGTAAAAGAGTTCATCAAAATGACTGTAATAAAGCTAATTAGAATCCTAAATGTTCTGCCTTAGAATAAAGGTAAAAATAATTTAAACTTTACACAAATTACCTGTATGTGAAATGAATGTACTACATGAAATTAGGAGTGCTTAAAGGGTATACATATGTTTTATATACCTCATCTCCTGGTGTCATCTAGATGATGTACTTTGGAGTTAGACAAACTTGGTTTACCTGTTGGTCAGACGATATACATACTGTCTGACATTAATCAAGCTTACTGCCTCTAAGCTTCTGCCTGCTTTTAGCTAGTTTTGTGTTCTTTGGCCTTGGATAGATAACCTGTCCTCTCAGACTTTAGTTGTCTGTTTTTAAAATGGTAGATTTCAACCAGATAGATCACCTCTTTAGGTCTGTAATAGCTCTAAAAAGTGCTCATCTGGATTCTGCACAGGTCTGATTTAGCCATTGCTTGCTAAAATGCCTTTAGTATAACTAACAGCCTCAGCATTGAAAAGCCCACATTGACTGGCCCTGACCTACCTTTCCAATGTTACTTCCTTATGCAAACCTGTGTTCTAGCCAAGTGGTTTGTTTACTCACTGCCTTTATTTTTCATGTCCTGCCTATACACATTACACAAGGAAGAAAGGCCCTTCCTTTTGTTTCTACATCATTTGACAACTATTGAGCATGACCCTGAAGTAAACACTGTATTTCATTACAGGGAATATGAATGCAAAAAATAACCCTGCCTGCAGGGATCTTAGTGTCCACCAATGAGAGACAAATATGAAAACATGTAGGTGCACTAAGGCATTAAATGATGCTGTGGATAGAGTATGTGTATGCTATATAGTAGTAGCCAGTACAGAATGATTGATTCTACTTAGATAGTAAGGAAGAAACATTAAAGGGGCTTTACAATTTGCTCAAAAATGAGATTGGTAAGCAATTTTACTTTCTTTTACTATGCTTTCTAAGTTCCATATGAAGGTTGTACTAGACCTATGGAATGATTTGGCTAGCTTTTTCTTTTTCTCATCTTTGAAACAGTACCAAAAGGAATTATCTGATGTTTGAGTGTTTGGTAAAACTCACACATGAAATTGGCCTGGGTGTGGTGTTTTAAAGGAAGGGTTGCTTATTTTTCAGGAATTCTGTTTTTTCCTTAATTTGTATTTCTGGAAAATTATCCATTTTATGTAACTTTTTAAATAGATTTTCATAAAGTTGTACATGATACTTACACATGAATTTTTTGTTCAAATTTTTATTTAAATTCTAGTTAGTTAACATACAGTGTAGTGTTAGTTTCAGGAGTAGAATTCAGTGTTCATCACTTACATACAACACCTAGTGCTCATCATAACAAGTGCCCTCCTTTAATACCCATCAGCCATCTAGCCCATCCCCCACCCACCTCCAGCCATCAAGCCTCAGTTTGTTCTCTGAGAGTCTCTCATGGTTTGTTTCCCTTTGTTTTTCTTTTCCCCAGCTCTTATATGTTCATGTGTTTTGTTTCTTAAATTCCACATACGAGTGAAATCATGTGGTATTTGTCTTTCTCTATCTGACTTATTTTGCATAGCATAATACACTATTGCTCCAACCACATTGCAAATGACAAGATTTCATTCTTTTTGATGGTTGAGTAGCATTCCATTGTATATATGTATATATATACACACACACACACATACACGCACATATATATGTGTATATACTCAGCATACATATATATATACATATATATATATATGTATATATATATGCACACATACATACATACGTACATACCACATCTTCTTTATCCATTCATCAGTGAGTGGACATTTGCCTCTTGCCGTAGCTTGGCTATTGTTGATAATGCTGCTGTAAACATTGGGGTGCATGTGCCCTTTGAATCTGTATTTCTGTATTCTTTGGGTAAATACCTAGTAGTGCACTTGCTAGATTGTAGGGTAGTTCTATTTTTAACTTTTTGAGGAACCTCCATGCTGTTTTCCAAAGTGGCTGTACCAGTTTGCCTTCCCACCAACAGTGCAAGAGAGTTCCCCTTTCTCTGCCTCCTCACCAACACGTTTTGCTTCTTGTGTTGATAATTTTAGCCATTCTGACTGGTGTGAGGTGGTATCTCATTGTGGATTTGATTCATATTTCCTTGATGTTGAATGATGTTGAGCATCTTTTCATGTGTCTGTTAGCCATCTGTGTGTCTTTGGAAAGTGTTCATGTCTTCTGCCCATTTCTTCACTGGATTATTTGTTTTTTGAGTGTTGAGTTTGATAAGTTCTTTATAGATTTTGGATACTAACCCTTTATCAGATAAGTCATTTGCAAATATCTTCTCCCATTCTATAGTCTGCCTTTTAGTTTTGTTGATTGTTTCCTTCACTGTGCTGAAGCTTTTTATTTTGATGAAGTCCCAATAGTTCATTTTTGCTTTTGTCTCCCTTGCTCCTGGTGATGTATTTGTACGTGATTTTTAGCTATTCATCAATGATTGCATAGTTAATGCCCCCCTTTTCACTCCTACTATATATTAAGATACATAATTCCTTTTTCTTTTTTTAAGCAAGAGTAGCTTTTTCTTGGATTTGGCCTTTTCAGTCTATCGAAGTTAGACTCTTGGAAAAATTTGCAAAGATTTCTTTTTCAGGGAGTGCCTGGGTAGCTCAATCAGTTGAGCACCCGACTTCAGCTCAGGTCATGATCTCATGGTTTGTGAGTTCGAGCCCCGCCTTGGGCTTGCTGCTGTCAGTGGAAGCCTGCTTCAGAGAGAGCTTGTGTTCTCTCTCTCAAAAATAAGTAAACCCTTAAATTTTTTTGCTAATGTTTATTTATATTAGAGAGAGAGACAGAGCGCAAGCAGGGGAGGGGCAGAAAGAGAGGGGGACACAGAGTCTGAAGCAGGCTCCAGGCTCTGAGCTGTCAGCACAGAGCCCAGCGCAGGGCTCAAACTCATGAATGGTGAGATCATGACCTGAGCCGAAGTCGTATGCTCAACGAACTGAGCCACCCGGGAGCCCGCAAAATAAGTAAATCTTTTAAAAAAGTTAGTAAAGAAAAAAGATTTCTTTTTCAGACCCTCGTGTGAACTTCCATATGCAAAAGACATATGCATATGTCTTTGGACGAAATCTCTAAGGAAATAATTATTTCTTTTTTTCCCATTGAGGACATAATTTTTAACTATGAATTAATTGTAGCACATTTTTTAGACTATCATGAACAAAAACCACTAGTCGATAAAAGCAGTATTCAGACATATGTCTTTAAATTTTTTTCACTGGTCACCAATAGACTTCTTGAACCAATCATCAGAATAAAAGATACAATATACTTTTTTTAAAATTTTTAAATATTTTGTACTATGCTTTTTATTTATTTAATTTTTAATATGAAATTTATTGTCAAATTGGTTTCCATACAACACCCAGTGCTCATCCCAACAGGTGCCCTCCTCAATACCCATCACCCACCCTCCCCTTCCTCTCACCCCCATCAACCCTCAGTTTATCAGTTCCGTAAAATTCAAACTAAAAAAGTAGCAACCTCATAGAAAGGAAATTTAGTCATTGCGTCTGTTAAAAAATAGAATTTTTAGGGGTGCCGGGTGGCTCAGTCAGTTAAGCATTGACTTTGGGTCAGGTCATGATCTCACAGTTTGTGGGTTCACGCCCCGCATCCAGCTCTGTGCTGTCAGCTCAGAGCCTGCCTCGGACTCTGTGTCTCTCTCTGTCCTTATCCTGCTCCCACTCTCTCTCTCTCTCTCAAAAATAAATGAATAAACAGTAAAAAAAATAGAATTTTTAAAAAGCATTTCCCATCTAAGTTCAATCAGAAAATATAATAATAAGCTTTTAGTTGGAAAGTGGCAAGATCCTAGAGTCGTGGTTCCCAGCCTTGGCAACACATTACAATCACCTGCAGAGCTTTTACAAAGGAGCCCACCAGACTAGTTATATCTGAACCTCCTGAGAGGGAGGAGGCACCAGTATTCTTTAACAGGTTCCCTGGGTGATTCTCATGTGCATCCAAGTTAAGAGTCACTGCTTTACAGAAAACTAAAAAACAAAACAAAACAAAACATCATTTTTGCATAACAGACCATGGAAAGGATAAAGCCCACATACTGAACCAAATGAGAGTTTTAACAGTAGATTCTAAGTAGAAAATTGGCTTACCAAGCAGCTAAAAAAAAAAAGAAAACAAAGGAAACATAGAACTAAGCTCTCTGTGACTGAATTATCTGTCTTTCGGAGGAGGAACATTTTTTAATTTATTTTATGGATATTAGAAAACTCCTGGTCTAATTTCACACCGCAGAGCTCTAAACAACAGCACATATCTTAATTAGAAGCAGAGAGCAGAGAGAGTTATGTAGTCTAGGAAAAAATATTTCTTTGAAAAATATACAATAGATAGTGCGCAGAGAAAGAAATTTTTATCAGTAAATTCATTTTAAAACAGCTTTTAATGGTGTGTGTGTGGATTATCATATATAACATGGTAATCATTTTTATTTAAATTCCACATACTCTTTATGTATTCCTTTTTAGAAAGTTATTATAGTCATCACAGAACTATTTAATTCATTCACTTTGTCAAAAATGTGATGACTACACAACTAATTCTTCCCTTACCTGTGTATTTGAGCAGGTATTTTAACTTTTCAGCTATATGGATTAGGTAATACTTTCTGAGTATGATGGTAATTTCAAGCTGTATTACTCAGAAGGGGTCACTGAATTTGTTTACCAATTTAATCAAAACCACCTAAGCAGAGCTATTAAACCTTAAAACCTGTAGTCAGGGATAGGGAAATATAACCTCACGAAGATAACCTTTTTCCCATAAAACTTAAAACTATTTTTGCAGTGATTAAGAGGAGCAGCAACTAACGAAAAAGTAAAAATGAGATGAACTTTCAATATGGCATAATTTGATTAAAAAAAATTCAGAAAGTGTTATAAATGCATTCAACTGAAAAGCCAGAATATTTGAGAAACGTCTCTTCCAAAGAAATGTATGTACTGTGTTAGCTTTCAACTACATAACAAAGATTTTATATTCTAGGGATGGTAGCTTTTATTTTTTTTTCAACGTTTTTTTATTTATTTTTGAGACAGAGAGAGACAGAGCATGAACGGGGGGGGGGGCAGAGAGAGAGGGAGACACAGAATCGGAAACAGGCTCCAGGCTCTGAGCCATCAGCCCAGAGCCCAACGTGGGGCTTGAACCCACAGACCGTGAGATCATGACCTGGCTGAAGTCGGACGCTTAACCGACTGCGCCACCCAGGCGCCCCTAGGGATGGTAGCTTTTAAAAAAAAAATCTCTTTATTGTAAAAAAAAACATGCATAAAGAAAACCACATGAACTAAATGTATAGTTTAATGAGCTATTACAAAGGAAATACCCCTGGAACCACACTGAAGTCAAGAAGTAGAACTTTGCCAGGTGCCCAGAAATACTATGAATGTACTATCATGATTTCAACCCTTCCTGTTCCCCAAAACTAACCTCTGTCATGACTTTTAATCACTTTCGTATATACCCATATAGTTTTTATCACCCTAATGCATCTCCTAAAACTTTAGTTTAGTATTATCCATTTAAAACAGTTCAGGGTGCCTCAGTCGGTTGAGCGTCTTTGGCTCAGGTCATTATCTCGCCATTTGTGAGTTCAAGCCCTGCATTGGGCTCGCTGCTGTCAGCACAGAGCCTGCTTTGGATCCTCTATCCCCCTCTCTCTCTGCCCCTCCCCCCCTCAAAAATAAATACACATTAAAAAATTTTTAAAAACCACTTTAATGTTTCTCTTTTAGTATACAAATCCCCCTCTCCATTGCTTTCTTTTCCTTAAAATTTATCTTTTGAAACTGCAGTGTCTCATAGTGTAGATTTTGTTGTTTGCATAATCATGTGGTTCAACATGTTTCTCTGTCTTTTGAAAATTCTGCAAGTTAGTCAGTTTTGGCAAGACTGTGGGGCGGTGTGTTCTTTTCATCAGAAGGCACGTAACGTCAGGTTCTCTCTTGGTTGTCTCTCTTCTTTGATGTTAGCAGCTACTAATGCTCAGTGCCTAGATCCATTAATTCATTAGGTTGCAAATGATGATATTCTAATTAGTAGTTTTTCATTTATTAATTGGGATACTTTTATAGATACTTCTATTCATTTCCTATTTGTTTTCCTAGTGGTTGAATTCATGTATTATAATCAGGATAAATGTCTGTTTCTTTTCTTTTATTTACTAGTTTTCAAGATAATGAGTTGGTTCCTTATCACTCCCTGAAGATAACCAATTAGTTTTGTTTTTTAAGTAGCATTGATAATTTATGAATTTAAATATATTTGATTTGATGGGTTTTATAAATTGTAGTCGTTATCCTATTGAAAGCTCAAATTTGTCTCATATTTGGAGCCTCTACAAGTTGGTTCCTCTTTTTGTCATGACCTCAGTAGTCTTGGGTAGCTTCCCTGCTATTTGCTGTGACAGTATGTTTCATGCTTATCTTAAACATTTCCTGCCTCAGATCTGGAATTAGCCATTTCTTTAATAAGCTCTGGTTTCTTTTCATGGAAAATGGTATTGTAAGCCCAAGTTTGGGAGCTAGGGATAATGTGTTGTTATTGGATTGGGCATTATTTCTAGGTATCTTTAGTAGGACGAGCTACATATTTTATATATATATATGTATATATATACGTGTATATATATATGTATATATATATACACATATATGTATATATGTGTATATATATATGTATATATATATTGTTACTTCTAACTCAAATTCAGGATACAGGGTTTTAAATTTAACCTCTTCTATATTACATCTGTATCTCCTCTTTTTCATACAAAAATCCTAGTTTTCAGGGACATGGGAGATGAATTATAATATCTCACAATTACTTGCTTACTTTATGTCACAGTATACACTTAACAGTCTGAGAATAATCCTACTAATACTACCACTACTAATATAAATTACTGAGAATATTCAGAAACTTTTTGCCTATGTTTTTATCAATTCTTTCCTTTGCATTTGTAAATAGTTGTACTTTATTTACATTATTGGAGCATAAAGTCATTACATACAATGCTCTCTCGAATTCTCATCTAGTCATCCATAGGTTTTTGGTTTTGCTATTTAGTTGAACTGTTTCTTTCATGTAGGGATTTAGAGAGATTCAAAAACTATAGTGCCACCATCACCACTTTGCCAGAATCAGGGATGCTATATTCATGGTCATAATCAACACTTAGTTTTTTTTTTAAGTAAGCTCTCCACCCAACATGAGGCTTGAGCTCATGACCCTGAGATCAAGAGTCGAATCCTCTACCCACTAAGCCAGCCAGGTGTCCCGATAAACACTTAGTTTGAACCAGCCCTCTATAGCTAAACATGAAACATGACAATCTTGAGCCTATCTCCAGCTCACTATAATTGCTTTTCTGCCTTCTGTGCTTTCTTAATTTTAAAATATCTTCCGGAGAGGGCATCAGTTATATTAACTATTTAATGCTTTTCCTACTCCATACTGTTCCTTTTTTGATGACTTTTGGAACAGCTCTGTCTACCTTTTTCAAATTTAGCCGTTTTAAGAATAAAAATGAAATAATCTCAGTGTGCATTTTTCAACAAGTTTCATCCTTAAAGCTGACTGATTCAAACTTGACTGAAACAATTCATTTTAGGAATGAAACTACCAGCTTGTTTATCCTTGAAATTAGAAATTCCAAGACCTTTAGGATTCTTCTTTACCTTTTCTGTTCTTTCTTGGCTTGAATTTTTAAACTCTTATCATTTCTTTCTTTATTACACAGTTTTCTTTGAAAAACAAAAAGCAAACGGGGTGCCCAGGTGGCTAAGTTGGTTAAGCGGCCAACTTCGTCTCAGGTCATGATCTCACAGTCCTGAGTTAGAGCCCCACACCGGGCTCTGTGCTGACAGCTCAGAGCCTGGAGCCTGTTTCGGATTTTGTGTCTCCCTCCCTGTCTCTGCCCCTCCTTCACTTGCGTGCGCTCTCTCTCTCTCTCAAAAATAAATAAACATTAAAAAACAAACAAAACAGAAAGCAAACAACAAAAAAATAAAACATTGAATCATGGTCATCTATTCTTAGGTCTGCTGTCACAGTCTTTCTTAACTGACCCATTGGAACATAGCATAATCTGTGGTTTAGCTAACACACTGTCTGTTTCTGTGCTTTTCTTCTTTGTACTTTCCTATTAATTTAGAATTAAAGCAGAGATCTTTTTTCTAAAGATCTCCAGACTTTAAGCAGGCCACCACACACTATAAAAATCTTTAAGGGCACCTGAGTGGCTTAGTCGGTTGAGCATCCAACTTTGGCTCAGGTAATGATCTCACAGCTCATGAGTTCGAGCGCCATGTCAGGCTCTGTGCTGATAGCTCAGAGCCTGGAGCCTGCTTCGGATTCTGTGTCTCCTCTCTCTGCCCCTCCTCCGCTCATTCTCTGTCTCTGTCTCTCTCAACAATAAATAAACATTAAAAAAATTTTTTTTAGGTGTTTATTTTTTCATCCCTTAATTATCAACACTGTTCTTCTGCATCTCATTCTTTGCCTGCTCACTATGCCTTTGTTAAAACTTTTCACCGTGTCCTTTACCACAGCCATTCCCATTTGAATTCTACTGACTAGTTCCTGAAACCTCTGGCATGTATTTTTT
Organism: Prionailurus viverrinus; assembly: GCF_022837055.1. Lineage (NCBI taxonomy): Eukaryota > Metazoa > Chordata > Mammalia > Carnivora > Felidae > Prionailurus > Prionailurus viverrinus. The sequence continues at coordinate 81,705,323 of NC_062563.1, read as the reverse complement.
AAGAATCTTTAAAGAGTTATTAGATTTCAGAATTCACCTAATCTGAGGAGTGCCTGAAGATAGGATTAAGACCAAGAACTCAATGTTGCTAAGACAGTAAATCTTAAAAGTACTTATCACAAGAAAAAAAGTTTACAACTGTGTATGATGATGGATGTTTATGAGACTTCCTATAATGATCATTTTCAATATATACAAACATTGAATCATTTTGTTGTACACCTGAAAGTAATATAATATATATCAATTATACCTCAATAAAAAGAAAAAAAGAAAGACCAAGAACTCAGTGAAAGAAGGGAATTCTTGATCATGAAGTTTGTAGAGGATAACATTGAACAAGCCTTATGGAAGATGATAGAAGACATCAAATTAATCTTGTTAGCTTACATGAGTCTCATCAGCCAGGGTCCTCTGTTTTTGGATTATTTTCTCTCCTTTGTGCTTTTTTTTTTCCAGAGCATTGTCATTTAATGTTTCTCCCTTAACTATACACTGTACTTTTTCTTTATCTTAACATTATATCTTGACCTGATCATCTCCTGACTAAGTTCATTTGGGCAGGAAAAACCAGCTGCATAAATATGAGAGATGTCTTAGTATATGCAAGTTTGGATTAAAAAGTCTGTATTTTTTTCTTGGTATTTTGCAATGACTACCTAATTGCATTTGGTGTTTTCAACTTCCTATTTGCAAATGATCTGCTAACAGAGCACCTTATAGCTAGAAAATGTATTGACAAATTTTCCTTTCAGATAGCTCTTCAGTCAGTAGGGTATATTTTAATAACTTTATTTTATTTTTTTAAAGTTTTTATTTATTTTGAGTGAGAGAGTGTGCGCACATGCAAGTGCGAGCAGGGGAGGAGCAGAGAGAATCCTAAGCAGGCTCAGCACTGTCAACACAGAGCCTGATGTGGGGCTTGAACCCACAAACTATGAGATAATGACCTGAGCTGAAACCAAGAGCTGGACATTTAATTGACTGAGCCACCCAGGTGCTCCTAACAAAAAAGAAAAAAAGAAAAAGAAATAAACTCTTGGTGTTTAAAAGAAATAAGTAAGTCCTTTATTCATTGTTTTAAAAATTAAACTGATATTTTTAGATATTCTACTACCATACTATTTTAGTAAAAGCCCACCTTATTAGTTTTTATATATTGAACATTAAGTTATTTACAGACTTTCAAAAACAAAGTGTTAAAGTTAAAATGTTACAATTTCTGCAGCTGTGTTATATATGTGCTATATATATTTATGTGTTCTATGAGAGATGCACAAATATATATGCACATACATATTTAAATGTTGCTGATGTTTAAGGTGATAATTGATGGTCTTCAATGGGATGCTGGATTAATATGCAGTCGTATGTGTGACAGCTGAAGAAAAACCAAGGTCTGTGTGAACATACTTGATACTTTTCTCACAGGTTCTGAGCTGTGTCCGCACAGAATGGGATCCGCTGGATGTTCGCTTTGGCAATAAACAGCCTTATCAGGTGTTGACAGTGGAGCACTCCATCAGTGTAGACAAAGAGCCCATGGCTGACAGCTGCATCTATGAATGTGTTCGGAATAAAATCCAGTGTGTGTCAATAACCAGAATACCACTAAGATCGAAGGCCATTAGCTGCTGCAGGAATGTTACTGAAGACAAACTGATTCTGGGCTGTGAAGATTCTTCAGTAATTCTTTATGAAGCTCACCGTAGAGTAACTCTCTTAGCCCAGGCTAAACTTTTGCCTTCATTAATAAGCTGCCACCCAAGTGGCGCCATTCTACTAGTTGGCAGCAACCAAGGGGAGCTGCAAATTTTTGATATGGCTCTATCCCCTATTAACATCCAGCTCTTGGCTGAAGACCGCTCACCCAGGGAGACTCTGCAGTTCAATAAATTCTTTGACATTTCCAGCAGTCTTGTTCAAATGCAGTGGATAGCTCCTCAGGTGGTTTCTCAGAAGCCTAAAAGTGGGGACATCTATGATCTCCTCTTCCTCAGGTTTGACAGAGGACCTTTGGGTGCACTTTTGTTTAAACTTGGTAAGTCAAGGAAGTTGGTGAGTAAGTAAAATGTTTATGATGATAACATTATGATTAAGAGAATAAAACCATTCTAGAAATGTAGGTTTTCTGTGTCTTCCCGTAAATAGGCTTGCCTTTCAGACATTTCATGTAGTTGTGTTTTTTTTCCAAGTAATCTCTGTGCTCAATGTGGGACTCAAACTCACAACCTTGAGATCAAGAGTCACGTGCTCCACCAACTGAGCCAGCCAGGTGCCCTCATATGGTTTAAGAAAACTTTGTGGATGATTTTCTAAGTGTTAGGGAACATTAGATAGTGAAGAATTTGGAAATTGCACTGATTGTCCACTGTGATGAATGAAAAGCTTAAACTTCCACATTTGATACTTTCCAAAATAAATACATATGTGAATATTCTAAAACTATTTACTATGCCCATTAAAAAATTTTGTGTTGAAGGAATGTGATAATTTTTCTATTAAAATGATTTGATTTGATTGATTTTATGTTTACTCATTTTTGAGAGAGACAGAGTGTGAGTAGGGGAGGGACACAGAGAGAGGGAGACAAGAAACTGAAGCAGGCTCCAGGCTCAGAGCTGTTGGCACAGAGCCCGATGCAGGGCTCGAACTCCCGAGCTGGGAGATCATGACCTACGCTGTAGTCCAACGCTTAACCGACTGAGCCACCCAGGTGCCCCTATTAAAATTATTTTATATAATATGTATGTATTGCTTCTCAGATTGGAGTGTGTAAGGCTTAAAAAATAGATTTAGGTTTAAAAAATAGATTTTAATTAATGCATTTTATCGCAACTTGAAAACATAGAAAAGTCAATACATTTTTAAACTCTATGCATGGTTTGGCTCTGTGATACAGAGTTAAGTTTTTATTTTTTTAAAAATATTTATTTATTTATTTTGAGAGAGAGAGAGGGAGACAGAGAATACCAAGCAAGCTCTGTGCTGACAGCAGCTGTTCATGAGATTGATGCGGTGCTCAATCTCATGAACATCAAGATCATGACCTGAGCTGAAATCAAGAGTCAGACGCTTAAGTGACTGAGCTAGCCAGGTGCTCCCAAAGTTAAGTTTTTAAAGAGACTGTAGTGTTTGTTAAGTATATGTCAGTTTATTACTTTTTAATGGATCTACTTGCCTCTGAAATTGAACTGATGAAATAAATCTACTTAAAGATGACTTGATTAACCTGAAAGGTATAATGGATATAATGTGAGGTCTGTGTTCTTTCCACATAATAAAAATGCATCTAAATTTATATATAATGTTAATTTTGTCCAAGAAAAAATGTTTAGAATCTCATTTATTATAAAATAATCCAGTTCTTTGCCCAACTACACGTTTAACAGTTGTATGTCTCCATACACAACGCTCATTAAAGTGGATGTTAGATGTTTTGCATGTCTGTTAAAACACACACACACACACACATGCATGCACACACACACACACACACACACACACACACTCTAAATTACCCAGTTACCTGTCAAACAGAAGGCTGTCTGCCCACATATACCTAGCTTTTCTTCAGCCCTCCCTTGTGGGCCTACTCACAACAGCTTTGCAAAAAGCACAGCTTTCTCTTCCTATCTCTAGCACATTTGCCTTCTTACTAAAGTAAACAGGCTCTCAGTGTAGGGATTTAGAGGGCTTCCTGCTAATTGCCAGCTTGTAAACTTAATTGGACTGTCTCCCTGGGCACTGTTCCTAAATCAATTAGGCAATGAGTTGGCTGTCACATCTTTTTCCCAAGAAGGTCTCTTGGAAGAGAATTATCCAATAGAAGTCAAGCATTCAAATGAAAAGGTGATAACTTCTGCAACTGACATTTATCATTAAAATTTTATTTTCAATATGACTCTTAAGTTTTATGGGATAGGGAAATTTTGCAGACTTACAGACTCTTTAAAAGATCTAGATATGGAGTTTCCCAGAATTTTAAAAAACACATTATAAGATTAATATTTATTACAGATTATTAATTTTTCTAGGAAGAGTAGATTCCTTGAAACAGTAGATTCCAACTAACAGATCTTTTTTTTTTTTTTTTTTTAAAGAAAACCCTGTTTAAAGAACAGATTTTTCTTAGGTTCTGCTACTAAATACATCCAAAAATTTTAATATACTTCTTGAATTAACACAGTGCTGATTCTGGGCATCCATGTGGAATTTTCATGTATAATTCAAGTTACTGCATATATAAACAGGTAGTTGCATGTGCAGTTTCCCCACTAGGGAGCATTTACGAGATTTTTTCATAAGCTTGTTATGCAAGCCTTTGGAAAATTTGACATGCAAGGTGTAGCTTACAATTTAAGAAGCTGACATAGATCATAGTTTAAAATAGAATGCTGTCATATGTAAACGTGGCAGTGGCTGGTGCCAATATGCTAAGATTTTTGGAGTTTGACTTTTAGAATAGGTCAGTGTAATGTTGAAGGAAAACTTTGTTCCAAGACTAGAGCTTCCATTCTAAATCCTTATAATCATCATGCAAATGTGTTGGGGATTAAAAGGCCATCACTACTGTTAGAAGAATTTGAAGGGCATGCCTTCCTCAGGAGGGAGCTAGAAGTATCATCCTCCCACGTGGAAGCCAAGAAGTACTGTCTCATGTAAAGCAAAATATAATCAGATTTCTTTGCTTGGCAGTCATTGTCCCGTATTTCCACATATGTAGACTGAGATTAATTTTTAAAAGACAAGTCCCTAATTATATTACAGAGATATTAAAGCTTTTCCATTCTCATCAGTACTTTTTCAACTTCCACTGCTCTCTTTAAACTCACATGATCATCTATCTCTCTGCCCTCTGAAGAGAGAATCTTCCCTTTTAATTGATACTTCATTAAGTTTATCTGCTTCTTACCACCTACCCACCCAACCTAACCAACCTCTTATCTACATGAACATAAATCTTTCCTTCTCAATTCAGTGGAAAAGGAGACCTTCCTCTTGTCCAAGACTAGTTCCACCACCACGTCCACTCTGGATCCCACTACATTCCTTTTGATACCTTTACTTTGTCAGCTTTCCCACTCACCCCAAAAATCTTACTATACCCCAAGACACAGGCCCAAGCCACACCATAAAACAAACAAACAAACAACAGACAAACATCTCTTCCTTAACATTGTTTCTCTTCTGTTATTAGTCAGATGATCACCTTCTTTCATAGATTCACCAAAATAATAGTGAACATTGACTTTTTCTGCTTCTTCACTCCCCATTCACTCCTCACAGTACCAAGTTCTGGCTTGGGTCTTTAGTTTTCTGGAACTGCTCTTGCAAAGGTCACCAGGGACTTCCTACTTGGTACATACATTTCTGTTATGTTACTTGATGACTTTTCAGCACTTAATGGTTGCTTACCACTTCTGTCACAGAATTCTCATTGTACTTGCCTTCCATGACCCCAGATAACACCTTTTCGTCGTGTTTGTGTTCTCCTTCTGCCTATTCATGAATATGTTGAGGCTCCGTAAGGTTCCATTTTTAGCTCTCCTCCTGTTTTATGTAGATTGAGAGTTTATTTCTTTCTCCCCAAACCTGTTTCTTCTATATTCTTCATTTTGGTGGATGGTACTATTATTCAGATGGAATCCCAAGTCAGAAATCATCCTAGAATCTTCCCTCACCCCTAATGCCATATGCAATCAGTGGCCAAGTCCCATCAATTCTACCTTCTAAATACTGTCAAAAACATCTCTGTACAGCCTTGCTGTCATGACCTTAACCTGGACCTTCCCTGTTTTCAAGCAGCGATCAAGTAGTAGCTCTCTGTAATCTTCTGCCTTCCAATCTTCTCATAATCCCCTGAACTGCCACCAGAGTAATCTAACTGCAGATTTGGTCATGGATTCTCTAGCTTGAAATCCTTCAGGGGTTGATAAGCCCTTGTCTGCCTCTCAGGCTTCATCTCCCCAGCTGTTTTTGCATTACTGTAGCTCCCCATTTGGGGCATGTGCTCTCTCTCACATTCCCTCCTTCCTATGGTGATTTTGATAGTATTCCATCTACCTGGAGTGCCCTTGCAATGCTCTCCCAGAGCCTGCAAAGTTAGGAAAAGGTTAAATATTCAAGTGATAATATTAGGCAAGAAATAATTAAAGCTAACATCTGCCCTCTCATAGGATTTTGAAAATCAAAGGCAACGTGTGTGTGTGTGTGTGTGCGTGTGGGTGTATCATTCTGTCTAGAAAATTAGTAGGATGATTTTTCTCTTAGTATTTTTATAAGACATAGGTTTTCTTCAAAAGTTCTGTTTTGATTACTTTTTTAGTATTGTAAATAATATACCTTTTATTATTTAGGGCATTTTTAGGAGGTTTTTCTGTTATTTGTAGCTGAAATAAATTTAAAACAACAGTCAATATTTCCAATTGTGATTACAGATTTTCTTTATTTTTTTTTAATATTATTTGTTTTTGAGAGAGCACAAGCAGGGGAGGGGCAGAAAGAGAAGGGGACAGAGGATCTGAATCAGGCTTTGCACTGACAGCAGCGAATCCAATGTGGGGCTTGAACTCATGAACTGTGAGATCATGACCTGAGCCGAAGTCAGACACTCAACCGACTGAGCCACCCAGGTGCCCTACAGAGTTTTCTTTAATCACAAAAGATAGCTATTAAATCCTGAAACAATATTTTTATGTACCTACTTTCATCTGAGAGTCCAGGTTCTAAAAGTTACTAAAACTCCAGGCAAATAAGGCCCTTGGCTTAAAAATAAAATGTAAAATGATTTTATCGCAGAACACCTATTAGCCCCTGAAGGAGAAGTTAGAATTGTCATCTAGAAGGGGATCAAAAAAGGCTTTAATCTGAATATTTAGCTCATATACATATTTATACGTATATATGCCATAATATAGGCATAATCACTATATTATTTATTTATTTATTTAAATCCAAGTTAGTTAACATATTGTGTAATAATGATTTTAGGAGTAGAATTTAGTGATTCATCACTTACATATAACACCCAATGCTCATCCCAACAAGTGCCGTCCTTAATGCCCACCACCCATTTAGCCCATACCCCTACCAGCACCCCTCAGTTTGTTCCAAAAGAGTTATTTTAGTGAGCTTTTAAAATACTAAACTTTACCCAGGTGGTAATTGTGGGTAATTTATTGCTGGAAAGAAATGTCAGATAATTTCTTAGATGCCTAGTAATCTTAAACTTGGATCTCAAATCATTTGAAATAGACTGTTATTCCAGACAGCATTCTGCTAAACTAGAGTGATGATGGATTTTTAAATCAAGTTTATTGGAGTATAATTTACATAAAATAAAGTGTACCCATTCCAAATGTGCAGTTTAATGAGTTTTGACAAATGTATGTATCCTCATGATTACCACCACAATCAAAAGAATATTTCCATCACCAAAAAATTCTCTCAAACCTCTTTGCAGTCTATTTCCCTGAAGGCCAAAAGAGCACTGACCTGCTTTCTCTCATTACTGATTAGATTTGCTTTTTCTAAATTTCATAGAAAAGGACTCATAAAATTTAGTGTTTTTCTACGTGAAAACATTTATCTGTTTATCTGTGAGATAAACAGCATTTATCTGTGAGAATCTTCCATATTGGTATGTACATCTTCAGATTTTCCTTTACATTACTGAGTAGTATCCCATTATGTAGATAAACCACAATTTGTATATTGCTCCACCTCTTGATGGACATCTGGATTGTTTCCAGATTTAAGCTAATATCACTAAAAATACTATGTATTTTCATGTACAAGTCTTTATATTGACATATATGTATATATTTTGTTTAATGCTTATTTATTTTTGAGAGAGAGAGAGACAGAGCATGAACAGGGGAGGAGCAGAGAGAGAGGGAGACACAGAATCTGAAGCAGGCTCCAGGCTCTGAGCTGTCAGCACAGAGCCCAGCGCAGGGCTGGAACTCACAAACTGCGAGATCACCTCCTGAGCCACAGTCAGACACTTCACTGACTGAGCCACCCAGGCGCCCCTATATTGACATATATTCTAATTTCTCTTGGGAAAAATCTAGGAGTAGAATGCCTAGGCCATAGGCTCAGGATATGTTTAACTGAAGAAGAAACTATTTTGAAGTTCTGGTTGCTCTATGTTCTACCACTTAGCCTTAATGGTCTTTTTAATTTTGGCCATTCTAATGGGTGTGTAATGGTGTTAATTTTCATTTCCCTGATGACTATTGGAGCTTAGTATCTTTTTATGTGCTTATTTGCCATATATCTTCTCTGATAAAGTATATCTTCAAATCTTTTACCCAAATTTAATTGGATTGTTTATTATTGAGTTGTAAGAGTTTTTATATATTCTGAATAAAAATCTTTTGTGAGACACTAGTATTATGAATGTTTTTCTTCCAGCTCATAGTTTTACCTTTTCATTTATTTAACAACGTGTTTCAGGTAGCAGAAGTTTTTAATTTGAATGAAATGCAGTTCTTAAATTATTTTATGACTTGTGTTTTTTATGTACCATCTTAAGAAGTGTTTGTCTAACCCTGTTTCCTCCTAGACATTTTAGCTCTTACAATTAGGTTTATGGTCTGTTCCAAGTTAAAATTTTGCATATACTATGAGGCATAGATTAAAATTAATTAAAAAAAATTAACGTTTTTTCATTCTTGAGAGACAGAGCATGAGTGGGGGAGGGGCAAAGGGAAAGAGGGAGACATAGAATCCAAGCAGGCTCCAGGCTCTGAGCTGTCAGCACAGAGCCTGATGTGGGGCTCGAACCACGAATTGTGAGATCATGACCTGAGCTGAAGTCAGACGCTTAACCAACTGAGCCACCCAGGCGCCCCTAATTTTTAAAAAAATTTTAGCCAACCAGGGGCCCCTGAAATTAGTTTTTAAATATGAATATTCATTTGTCCCAGAACCAATTGTTGGAAGGACTGTCCTTTCTCCATTGAACTGCCTTGACCATATATGTATGTGTTTATGAATAGATTCTATTCTCTTCCACTGATCTATATGTCTATATGGGAGTACGACACTGTCTTAATTACTGTGGTTTTATAGCAAGTCATAAAATCAATTACTGTTAGTTCTCCAACTTTGTTCTTCTTTTTCTAAATTGTTTTTGGCTACTCTAGATCCTTTGATTTCTATATAAATTTTAAAACAAACTTGTCAGTTTTACAAAAGTACTTGAGATTTTGATTGGGATTATGTTGAATTTGTAGTTCAATTTGAGGTGGAATGACAGTTTAACAATATTGAGTCTCTCAATCTTTGAACACAGTATCTCTCTCCATTTATTTAAATCTTTTAAAACTTCTCTCAGCAGTGATTTTTGGGCACCTGGGTGTCTCAGTTGGTTAAGCATCTGACTTTTGATTTTGGCCCAGGTCATGATCTTGCAGTTCCTGGTATCAAGCCCCAACTCGGGCTCTGTGCTCAGTGCAGAGCCTGCTTGGGATTCTCTCTCTGTCCCTCTCCTACTTGCATTTTGTCTCTCTCCCTCCACCTCTAAATAAATAAATAAATAAATAAATAAATAAATAAATAAAGTTTATTAAAAAATTAAAAACAATAAAATTTCTCTCAGCAGTGTTTTTTGATTTTAAGTGTAAAGATCTTATGCATACTTTGTTCATATTTTTGGGTGCTACTGCAAATAGTATTTTTAATTACAATTTTAATTGTTCATTGGGATTATATGGAAATAAAATTTTAAAATCTTGACCATGTACCCTGTTAAACTCATTTCCAGTTGTAATAATGTTTTTGTAGATTCTTTAGGACTTTCTGAGATGACTATGACAATGGCATTTAAAAAGTTTTACATATTCTTATTCAGCCTGTATGCCTTTTATTTTGTTTCCTTATTATATCAGCTGGAATCTCCAGTACAGTATTAAGTGAGGTGGCAAGGGAGGACAGCCTTGCTTTGTTTCAGATCTTAGATGGAAAGCATTTAGTCTTTTCACTATTAGTATTAATGTTATTAGGTTGAGGAAGTCCCCTTCCTTCCATTCCTAATTGGCTAAGATATTATCTTGAGTAGATATTGAATTTTTTCAAGTTTTTTTTTTTGCATCTGTTGAAATTATTAGGTTTTTTCTGGTCATATGGTCAATTATATTGATTAGTTTCCAGATGTTTTAGCAGCTTGCATTTGTGGGATAAATCTCTCTTGTTCATGATCTATGATCTTTTTAATATATTGCTAGACTTGCTAATACTTTGTTAAGGATTTTTGTATCTGTTTATGGGAGATATTGGTCTGTAGTTTTCTCTGTCTTTTCCTGTACTGTCTCTGTCATTTTTTACATCACTGTAATTAATGCTAACATGATGAAATAAATTGTCAAGTGCTCTCTCTTCTTGTATATTGAGTTGTGTAGAGTTAATATTATTTCTTCTTCTGATATTTGGGAGAATTCACCAATGAAGGCATCTGGACATGAAGGGTGTGTGTGTGTGTGTGTGTGTGTGTGTGTGTGTGTGCATGTGTGTGTGTGTACATGCATGTATGTACATGTGTGTTGAAAGATTCTTTAACTATGAATTCAAATTTAAATAATATAGAGTCATTCAAGTTATCTATTCCTTCTTGCAAGAGCTTTGATAGTTTGAGTCCTTCAAGTTATCCATCTCATTTACGTTATGTTTATTTGTTTTTTTTTATGTTCTTTTTTTTTTTTATGAAATTTATTGACAAATTGGTTTCCATACAACACCCAGTGCTCATCCCAAAAGGTACCCTCCTCAATACCCATCACCCACCCTCTCCTCTCTCCCACCCCCCATCAACCCTCAGTTTGTTCTCAGTTTTTAACAGTCTCTTATGCTTTGGCTCTCTCCCACTCTAACCTCTTTTCTTTTTTTTTTTTTTTTTCCTTCCCCTCCCCCATGGGTTCCTGTTAAGTTTCTCAGGATCCACATAAGAGTGAAACCATATGGTATCTGTCTTTCTCTGTATGGCTTATTTCACTTAGCATCACACTCTCCAGTTCCATCCACGTTGCTACAAAAGGCCATATTTCATTTTTTCTCATTGCCACGTAATATTCCATTGTGTATATAAACCACAATTTCTTTATCCATTCATCAGTTGATGGACATTTAGGCTCTTTCCATAATTTGGCTATTGTTGAGAGTGCTGCTATGAACATTGGGGTACAAGTGGCCCTATGCATCAGTACTCCTGTATCCCTTGGATAAATTCCTAGCAGTGCTATTGCTGGGTCATAGGGTAGGTCTATTTTTAATTTTCTGAGGAACCTCCACACTGCTTTCCAGAGCGGCTGCACCAATTTGCATTCCCACCAACAGTGCAAGAGAATTACTGGGACCTTATGAAGATAAAAAGCTTCTGCACAGCAAAGGAAACAACCAACAAAACTAAAAGGCAACCAACGGAATGGGAAAAGATATTCGCAAATGACATATCGGACAAAGGGCTAGTATCCAAAATCTATAAAGAGCTCACCAAACTCCACACCCGAAAAACAAATAACCCAGTGAAGAAATGGGCAGAAAACATGAATAGACACTTCTCTAAAGAAGACATCCGGATGGCCAACAGGCACATGAAAAGATGTTCAGCGTCGCTCTTTATCAGGGAAATACAAATCAAAACCACACTCAGGTATCACCTCACGCCAGTCAGAGTGGCCAAAATGAACAAATCAGGAGACTATAGATGCTGGAGAGGATGTGGAGAAACGTTATGTTTATTTGTATAAAGTTATTCATATTACTATTTTTTAATGTGTGTAGTTCTGTAGTCTTTATTCTTGATATTGGTAAGTTATGTCTGCTTTCTTTTTTTTATGAATTTAGGTCAAGATTGGTCAGTTTTACTGATCATTTCAAAGAACTAGCTGTTGATTTCATTGGTTTTCTCTATTCTTTATTTACTAGTTCTTATTTTTATCATTTCCATCCTTCTATTTACTTTAGGTGTAATTTACTCTACTTTCCCTAGGTTCTTAATGTGGGAAGCTGGGATTGTTGATTTTAGACCTTCCTTCTTTTCTAATTAAAACACTTAAAGCTAGAAATTTCCCTCTAAGTACTGCTATAGCTACATCTCACAAGTTTTGATGTTATATTTTTATGTTATTTATTTATATTTTCCTTTCTAAATCTCAGAGAGGGAGAGAGAGAGAATCCCAAACAGGCTTCCCACTGTCAGTGCAGAGCCCGATGCAGGGATTGAACTCATGAATCATAAAATCATGACCTGAACTGATGTCGGATGCTTAATCAACTGAGCCGCCCAGGCACTCCTTTTTGTTTTTATTCATTTCAAAATATTTCCTAATTTACTTTGTGGTTTCTTCTTTAAATCATAGTTTATTTAAAAGAATGTTGATTAATTTCTAAATATTTGGAGATTTTCCAGGTATCTTTCTGTATTGATATCCAATTTAATTCTGTTGTGGTCAGAAGAACCTACTCTGTATGATTTCAAAACAGTTAAATTTATTGAGGTTTGTTTTAGCCCCCTGAATATGATCCATCTTGGTTGATATTCTATTTACATTTAAAAAGAATGTATTTTGCTGTTAAGTGAAGTGTTTTATAAATGTCAGGTCAAATTCACTGATAATGTTTTTCAAGTATTTTCTATTTTTGCTGATTTTGTTTATGTGTTCTCTCAACTAGTGAATGAGGAAATTCCAATTATAATTGTGGCTTTCACTTTTTCTCCTTTTAGTTCTATCAATTTTTGCTTTATTTCAGAACTCTATTATTAGTAATATTTAAGATTGTTATGGTTCTTCATTAATTTCCAACTCTTTATTATGAAGGTACAGAATTTTAGTTTAATTCATTTTTATCTAAGCATTTTTAAAAGTCTTGCTGTTGTCTTCTGGCTTGCATAATTTCAGAAACAAATTTTGCAGTTTTTCATATCTTTGTGCCTGTGTCTTTTTTCTTTGGCTACTTTTTAAGATTTTTCCCTTCATCCTCTTTTGAACATGATTATGATTATATGTTAGTGTTTTTTCTCAGCAAATAAGTTTCTTCTCTTTCTAGAGGTATTGCTTAGGGTACGAGCAGAATCAACAGATTTCAGATATTTTTGGTTTCCTATAAAGTTCCTACACATTGATATCTACTGCCAAGGAACCACCCTGATTTATGAGAGTTTACAGTGCTTGACTGCAAGCTTGCGAAGGCTTTTGGATAGTACCATTCATGATTCTACCAACACAGAAAGAATAGTGAGGTTTTATTGCTTGGTATGGTTAGGGCAATTCCCCAGATTCCCTATCAAGTTGAGTCCTGTTACATATAGCACAAATTCTTATTTTGATGTGACTTGAAGTTAGTATGAAGAATTTTGGCATCATTTGCATGAACTAATGTATTTTTAAAAATCCTAAAACCTGTAACTATTCCAGTTAAATGATGTTGATGATGATAGTAATAAAAAGAAGAATTGCAGTAATATTTTATATACTTTACAGCTTATAAATAATTTTATATACATTTTCTCATTTGGTTTTATGATTATTTGTACTGAGAAATTTTTATGGACTCACTCAAATCAATAAACATTGCTACTTTTGAAGAAAAAGTATTTTATAGCCAACCATTTTTAAAAGATTAAAAAAAAAAACCCACCCTGCTTAAAAGCCCTAATACTTACTGTCATTTAATTACACAGAAATTGTTAGTTTCAAATGAAATCAAGGATGTATAAAAGATGATAAAATTAGAATAGAATGCCCCACCTTTGTTTTGTGGCCTTGCTTCTCTTACATTAGAAGTGGATTTTCTTTGGGGCGCCTGGGTGGCTCATTTGGTTACACGTCCGACTTTGGTTCAGGTCATGATCTCACATTTCGTGAGTTCAAGCCTCACGTTGGACCCTGTGCTGACAGCTCAGAGCCTAGAGCCTGCCTCAGATTCTGTGTCTTCCTCTCTCGGCCCCTCCCCTGCTCACACTTTGTTTCTCTCTCTCAAAAATAAATAAGCATTAAAAAAATTTTTTTAATAAAAAAAAGTGGATTTCTTTCATTTTTTTATTTAAAAAAATTTTTTAATGTTTATTTAAAAAAATTTTTTTTAATGTTTATTTATACTTGATACAGAGAGAGACAGAACATGAACGGGAGAGGGTCAGAGAGAGGGAGACACAGAATCTGAAGCAGGCTCCAGGCTCTGTGCTGTCAGCACAGAGCCCAACGCGGGGCTCCAACTCACAGACCGTGAGATCATGACCTGAGCCGAAGTCGACTGAGCCACCCAGGAGTCCCGATTTCTTTCATTTTAAAAGGATAAACTAATGTACTTATATTGTGCCAAGATATTTTATAGTAAATATTAGCTGTGAAGGGCATCACTAGCAGGATTAACACTGATCATTTCTTCAGTAGAAAAGAATAGTCTTTACTTTTTCAAATTTTTTTAAAGTTTTTATTCATTTATTTTGAGAGAGACAGAGACAGCATGAGTGAGGAAAGGGCAGCTAGAGGAGAGAGAGAATCCCAAGTAGGCTCTGCACTGCCAGCAGAGAGCCTGACATGGGGCTCAAACCCATGAAGCCGTGAGATCATGACCTGAGCTGAAACCAAGAGTTGGACGCTTAACCAACTGAGCCACCCAGGTGCCCCAAAAAGAATAGTCTTTAAATGCCAATTTAAACTAAATTCGTATGTGGTATCTATGAAAAAACTATCAATTGAGAGCACCCATTAATAAAAACAGACTTCAAAGCATATATATAGTCATATTTGTCATGGCTATTTGTACTTATCCCCACCCACACCAAAGTATGTGGGGCTGAAGAGTCAAGGCAACTTAGAACTAATAGAGCTAGTCAATAAGAATTGTGTTCACATCAAAACCCTGTCTGTAAATGTATATAACAGAGGCCTAAACAACTGGTGCGAAAAATAGGGTTAGCTATTGTGGTCTACCTAAAAGTGAATAAACAAGAGAAGAATCTTTAGGTAGACCGCAAAAGCTAACCCTATTTTCCCCATCTGTTGTTTAGGCCTCTGCTGTATATGTTTAAAGACAGGCCTTTGATGTGAACATAGTTTGATTATGTGGAGTATAAATTAATTAATATATGCTGAATGACAGGCATAAGATAGATGGAGTTGGTAGCTGGTAGCCACAAAATCATATTATTCTTGCCCCCCTAAATCTCACATTTCTAGCACTTATGCAGGAAATGATTATTTTTCCTTTATGGAAATGTTAACTCTATGTTTGTTAATCTACTTGTTATTTTCAAAAGAATCACTTGGTTTTACTTTTTTGTGACAGGTATCTTCACACGAGGACAGCTGGGCCTGATAGACATCATATTCCAATACATTCACTGTGATGAGATATATGAGGCGATAAATATCCTGAGCAGTATGAACTGGGACACTCTGGGCCACCAGTGCTTTATCAGCATGAGTGCCATTGTGAACCATCTTCTTAGACAAAAGCTCACTCCAGAGAGAGAAGGTCAGACATGGAATATATTTCATAAATGGATTTTGTGTATATATATGAAGTACATTTTATTGAGTCCACTATGTTTTGAGGATTTTTTGAATTGTATTATCAGAGATTAAAAGACAAATGTTAATGCCCTATTAAAACTGACAAGATCAGATATCAAATAATTATCCATATGGTACTTAGCGTGTAGTATTTGTCAACATAAAGAACAACTTTTTTTGTGTATACCTGTGTTGGAACTCACAATGCAGTCATTGTACATTTCAGTCTAAGTTCATGTGTGTAATATGCTCAGATCTTAAACTTTAATTGAGAATTCCATGTACTCTGTAGGGGCTGGTAGACAGAGGGCCCCAAATAAAGGTCCTTATTCTTCCTTCATTTTAGACATCAGTATTTTTCTCTCATACTCCAAGTCTTTTGTCTAGATGGTAGTCCTTACCACTGATTTGTGTGTGTGCTGTGTGTGTGTGTGTGTGTGTGTGTGTGTGAGAGAGAGAGAGAGAGAGAGAGAGAGAGAGAGAGAGAGAATGAGAGAATTGTGGCCCAGGCTGCTACTCCTTGTTTTCATTTTAACTGGTAGTTCCGATACCTCTCTGCCTACTTGGATTCCTCTGCTTTCCTTCAGTAAGTAATTATGCCCATAGGATCTCAGATAAAGACATTGTTTTTTAAGTGAGCTCTGTGCACAGCATGGAGCTTGAACTCACCACCCCAAGATCAAGAGTTGCCTGCTCTACTGACTTGAGCCAGCCAGGCGCCCCTCAGATAAGACACTTTTTTAAAAAAAAGAGAAAAATAATGTGCACATACAGTAATGAAATTCATTTTTGTATTTTCCAATTATCCAGTGTATGTTATTTTTATTATGAGTTATTAATATAAAATGCACCTAAACATTCTTGCACTTGTGTCTTTATTTCAAATCTTTGCAAGAAGCATTGACATTAATGATGGGAAGTCCTGGACAATGAAAAATGTCCCTAGGTAATTTACAAGGTAGAGAAAGCAGGAAATATGTCAAAAGGTCTTCACTGGAGAGCTTTTTCCCTACTATTTTCTTTGAATGTTTATAGATTTTCTTCTTCCATTTCATTATGTTTCCAAAGTAACCAAATTGTGTAGATAAAATTCTGTACCTAACCTGCATTTTAGTAATTTTAAAGAACAGGTTCCTTCAGGAAGTTCACATCATGGGACTTGGCGCAACTCTTAGGAGGCCCACAATAAATATTTATTTAATGTTAATTGAATGTGCTCTTTGGAGGTAGTCCAACCCATCTCTGGAGGGTCCAGTATTTCTACAGTGAGAAAATGCCTAGCACAATGCTTGGCCTACCATAGGTATTTAATGAATATTAGTTAAAAACAAAAAGAAGAGTATAACTTTAAATTAGGTTACTAGATATTACTGTAATATTTCTGCCTACAGAGTTATCTCAAGTACTTATTTCTTAGTATTGGTACACTCTCAGAGATTAGGTACATAGTAGGGGGTTAAAAAGCAGAATATGTAAGGAAAGCCTGTTATAGTATACACAATATGTGTAAGAGATGCTAAATTTACAGTTGAAGAATTGTAGAGAAGATAAAATATTGACTGTCACTCAACGACACTGAGAAATTGCTAGCACCTTGGTGAATTTGTGTTGTAAGATTCCAGTGTTGTAAGAAAGGTTATTAGGGAATTCACAAATGGGCATTATCAGATTCTTGCTTTAATAAAGGATATTTTCAAGGCACCGTGTTGGGAAGATAGGGAAATGAAAAGCTTGTATGATACTAGGCTATTAAAATAAAAGACTTGCATGATGCTGGATTATCAGAATATGCACATTTTAAGTAGGTATATGCATTTCCCCCCAAGTAACTGCAAAATACATTTCTAAAACATTCAGAATTCTTCTCTGTTGAGATTTATTCTGTCCGAATCTAACAAACTTGACATGGTAATTTGTTTTCCTTTTATTAGTGGAACCCAGTGAGTTCTTTCATTTGTGCTGTGTTGTGGTTATCTTTGAGATCTTCATTTCTGCCTTAAACATCAAGCTGGGCTATCTAATGAATCTGTAACTGTGCTGGGAGTTATGAGTGTTCCATATAGGTTTGAACATTGCAGAAGTACGAAACATGCTGTCAAGAAAACAAGCAATGGCAAGAGGCTCTGGCTTGTTTTCACAATAGCATTGCTGTATTCAATTTTAATCTAAATTGACTGCTGCTTTGAAAGAAAATACCTCTGAAGTTCATCTTACTTTACTGTCTAGATTTGAGATTAAAAAAAAGAAATTACTAACAGCTTAGCCAAGTCCATAGCAATTACTCTGATGAGGTATTTAATACTTTCAAACCCAAATATACCTAAAACTAGAGTTTTGCTAAATAAGGAATTTTTTATTCACTCTAGCACTTAGTGGCATAAAAATCAATGGAGTTTTACTGTAAGCTGAAGTTTTCTCAAACAGTGCTCACCATTATTGTAATTATATAACTTCCAGGTGTTTGGGGGAGAAAACACAACCCCAAAGGCATGGCTTGGTAAAATTATGAAGTAGGCAAAATGTGCCTTTTTCTCCCAGTCTCTAGCCCTCTGGTTTATCAAAACTTGCTCTCCAATCCTTTTTTCCTAGGAAGGTGTCAGTTGACCAAGAGCAGATTAGCATGACATCCCTCCCAGGGGTGTTAGCTTTCACACTTGGACAAAACCAACAATCTTGTTTATTAGAATGAGATTTAGGGAAGGTATGGGGACTTTCACTGTTTCTTTAAAATTGTCTTAGAAGGATGTTATTACTTCAGTAGGGCTGTATTTATTTTTAAATGTTTATTTAAAACATTCCTAATACTTCTTTCAATCCCCAGTGCAAAAAGGTTAGTTTTCTCCTTTTAGGTAAAGAGTAAATGTTCAGCACACTGTGAGTTGATTCTACTGGAAATACTAGTTCAAACTGTGTTACTTTGATGAGTCACTGTTTTAATTACCCATTTGTGGTGAGAGGTTGGTTCATTATGGATTTCTTCAGTTTTGACAGCTTTTTGTTGCTCAGAGTCATTGTCAGCTTTGCCTCAAGTGAAAGTTTATACACAGGTTTGTTTTTGTACCAGCTGTCATATTTTAATTTCATCTTTCCTGCAACAAGCTCATATTTCATCCAAGTTTGCAAAACCTGACTGACTGCAAACATGAGTATTCTGTTGTAATTGAAGGAGTTTCACTTGTTTCAATGCTGCTATGTTTGAATTCCACAGCACAGCTTGAGGCAAGCCTTGGAACCTTCTATGCTCCAACAAGACCACTTCTGGATACAACTATATTGGAATACAGAGATGAAATCAGCAAATATGCAAGAAGATTCTTCCATCACTTGCTCAGGTGAACAATATCTTGGGATTGATTAATGTCAGACTACCTATTTAAGGAACCATCTTCTTTAATTAGAATATTCCATAATGTGGCTGTTTGCTAATAGTCCATTTCCTAAGAGAAAAAACAGATCTTCTCTTGATACTCTTTAATATGTTCTTGTTTTCCTTTTAATGAATATATTTGAATATTGTTTAGGGCTTTTACACATCATCAGAATGCTTGAATATAACTTCCCCTTTAATATGAAAGCAAACAATACTAACTATGTAAAGCCAATTTTATTTGTAAAGTCAATTTTATTTATTTTATTTTTATTTTTATTTTTTTGAGAGAGAGGGGGAGGGAGATGGAGAGAGAGCAACTCACAACTGTGAGATCATGACCTGAGCCAAAATCAAGAGTTGGATGCTTAACTGACTGAGCCACCCAGGTGCCCTAGTAATGTTCCATTTTTTAAGATGAGAGGGATATGCATCAGGGTCCATCAAAAACTATTATTCTTTTAATTAAATATATGTGTTGTATACTTTTATATATCATGTATTTTATAACAGGAAGTAAGAGAATTATCAACTTCATGTACCAAAGGTAAGTATTACATCGAGTTGAATTTTGAGTTTTAATTTCATTTATAATCTGTCATAGTTCTTTTTAACTCTTTCAAACAATTTCATGTATTATCTCTCCTTTTTTCTCAGAACATACCCTGTAAGAGGGTATCATTATTTGACAAATAAATAAACTATTAAGTGGTACTTTGGTCTCTACCTAACAGTGAAGCCTTTGGAAAACAGTCTTAAAAGTTGAGAAATGTTGATATATTGCATGAATTATGATCTGTAATTGAATCTTGCCTTTTTATCTGAAAGATTTTAGCATATTTCAAGAGACTCTTCATCCTGAATGAAGCTGTTTTCTATGTGTGAACAAATGCCAAAAATACTAGGGCGGATGTCACATTTATTTGGACTTCTTTGCTTTGTTCTATATTTTGTTTTCCTTGTTTCTGAATTTACCTCCTGCCTAAAGAGCCCAAAAAAGGTTATTCCTAGAATTAAATGTTTTTCCTTGGGGTATATCAGGATTTTCTCATTTCCTTTTTTGCACGCTTTGCTACTATTTCAGTTATCATGAGTGTTTATTAGTTCTTTTGATAGTAGGCTATATATGACATTATGAAAAAAGCATACATTTAGAAGAAATTAAATGAAATAGTTTAAATTGGAATTATTCTTTTTTTTAATCTGCTGTGAAGTTCTCCTGCTTAGCGGAAGAGGAACAGGCTAAATACTTCTTTGTATTTGTGAAGTGCTAGAATTGCATTACTGCCCGTACCTTGTCTAGCCAGTATATTAATACTCTAAAAAGTGTTATTAGATAATGGAATAAGTCCTAAACAGTAAAGACCATCATAAAGAATTTCAAGTTAAAGATGAAGAAAAGAAGCACCATGCAGAATAGGGATGTACCTAAGGTCACTCATTGGTAAAGCTGACTGAGACTGCCTGAGTCCAGATTGGGCTCTTTTGGTAAAGAAGAATAAAATATTACATTGATTTTAATTTCACACAGCATATAACGCATGAGGTCATAGTATGCATGTATGAGGACAGTAATCCATTTTGGTTATTAAAATAACTATTTTTGATACAATTTTGTTTTTATCTTGACATTAGAGGAAGTACACGGATCTTTTTGTCATTAGCAAGTATGAAAACTTATCTTGACAGTCTTCCTCCAAATGCAAATGAATCTAAACTTTAAAACTGATTTCTCATGTCCTTTCTTGACACCTTTTTGTATGTGTTCCAAGTGATAAATTTTCATCAAGAAATGTTCCCTGTAGGGGCGCCTGGGTGGCTCAGTCGGTTGAGCGTCCGACTTCAGCTCAGGTCACCATCTCGCGGTCCGCGAGTTCGAGCCCCGCGTCGGGCTCTGGGCCGATGGCTCAGAGCCTAGAGCCTGCTTCCAATTCTGTCTCCCTCTCTCTCTGCCCCTCCCCCGTTCATGCTCTGTCTCAAAAATAAATAAACGTAAAAAAAAAATTTAAAAAAAAAAAAAAAGTTCCCTGTAAATGCAAATCATGGCTTTTAACATTGAAGATAGAAAGCAGTAGAGGTACAATATTGATAAAACAGCTAAATAAAATGTTTACTATAGTAAAATTTTAAATAGATGATGCAGTCTATTTCATAAAATCATTAAGTTGTAAGACGCTTACCTATAGAAGTTGTCTAGAAAAAAATTCAGTGTGTTTTCCTTTATTCCCATACTCACTCTCTTGACACCAGATAGGTGGGAGTTTTTTCCCCCCACACTGACCAATCTCTGACACCTGCAGGGTGTTCTAGAATTCAATTCAATTCTGACAGTAACCAGAGTTAACACAGACCACACATGTAAAGTTATCAATCCTACAGGAGTGCCCTTATTTCAGCTGCCATCTGCAAGTAATAAGTCCCCAGGTTACCCACAGCTTCTGTCCAATTTGGCTACAAATTGGAGTTTCCTGCTACCCCCTTCTCAGATTTGATAATTAGCTAGAGCAGCTCACAGAACTCAGAAGAGCAGTTTACTTACTATTGCCAGTATTTTAAAGGATGTTTTATTTATTTATATTAATTAAAAATTTTTTTGAACATTTATTTATTTTTCAGAGAGAGAGAGAGAGAGTGAGTGAGTGAGCGAGCATGAGCAGGGGAGGGGAAGAGAGAGGGAGACACAGAATCTGAAACAGGCTCCAGGCTCTGAGCTGTGAGCACAGAGCCTGACGTGGGGCTCAAACTCATGAACCGTAAGATCATGACCTGAGCAGAAGTCAGATGCTTAGCCTACTGAGTCACCCAGGCACCCCCTTAAAGGATGTTTTAAAGGATACAGGTGAACAGCCAGATGAAGAGATGCTTAGGGCAAGTTATAGGAGAAGGGACATGAAGCCTCCATTCCCTCTCCAGGAGTGCCACCCTCCCAGCACTTCCACTTGTTCACCAAGTTTGGAACCTTTTTGAACCCGTTCCTTTTGGATATTTTATGCAGGCTTCATTACGTAGGCATGATTGATTAAATAATTGGCCATTGGTTATAACTCAACCTCCAAACCCTCTCTCCAGCCCCAGGTCTGGGGATAGGGCTGAAATTTCCAATCCTCTAATCATGTGCTTGGTTCCACTGACAACCAGCCTCCATGCTAGGGGCTTTCACAAAGTCTCCTCTGTAATGTAAACTCAGATGTAGTTGAAAGGGGCTTGTTACAAATAATAAAAGACTTTCTTTTCTTTTAGGAAATTCTAAGGATTTTAGGAATGGGATAAAACCAAATACATATTTCTTACTATAAATCATAATATCACAGAATGCAAATGCAACTGCCTAAGCTCAGAAGATGATTGTTCACCTGTCTTCATGAAATAGAATAGTCCTCCAGAACTACTGAATAGGAAGGTATTAACAAGTAAGAACTTTTCATTATAAACAAATAGAAACTATAATAGGAACTCCTAGATATTGATGACATAAAAGGGCAAATATTTCAAGTGAATGTGCCACATATGAAACTTATTTTCCTAACATGGAAACATATTATAAAGGATTAAAAATTAATTGATTCTACTTGTTTATTTCCCCTCTTAACTATAAGACTACTGTTTTCTGACTCCTATGGAACAATGTGATTGTGGCACAGAGATAGCGTCATGCTTTTCAATTATTAGAAAATGGTAAGCAAGTAAGTTGGAAAAGGGAACTTTATTGCCTAGAAATAAAAATAAGATGTTTGTGGGGCACCTGGGTGGCTCATCAGTCAGCAAAGTGTCCGATTTCAGCTCAGGTTATAATCTTACGGGTCGTGAGTTCGAGCCTCGAGTCAGGCTCTGTGCTGACAGCTAGAGCCTGGAGCCTGCTTCAGATTCTGTGTCTTCTTTTCTCTCTGCCCCTCTCCCACTTGTGCTCTGTGTCTCTCTCAAAAATAAACATTTAAAAATTTTTTAAAAATACAATGTTTGGGGCGCCTGGGTGGCGCAGTCGGTTAAGCGTCCGACTTCAGCCAGGTCACGATCTCGCGGTCTGTGAGTTCGAGCCCCGCGTCGGGCTCTGGGCTGATGGCTCGGAGCCTGGAGCCTGTTTCTGATTCTGTGTCTCCCTCTCTCTCTGCCCCTCCCCCGTTCATGCTCTGTTTCTCTCTGTCCCAAAAATAAATAAAAAACGTGGGAAAAAAAATTAAAAAAAAAATACAATGTTTATGAAATATTTCAGGCAGAGTTTAGTGATACCTGTATTTTCCTTTTCACTGCAACAAAAAGTAAGAGGAACTGATGGAAAGAAAGGGAGATGGATAGATATGTAATAAAACAATATTGTAAAATGATGATAGAATCTAGGTGGTAAATATATTCATTCAACTTTCCTGGATGTTTGAAAATTTTTACAATAAGGTGTTGGAAGGAAATATATATTATGTTGGGGTCAATATTTATACTTAGAGTTCAGGTTAAAAAGGGTAGTGTTTTGGAAATTATTCTTAGCTTTCAAAATGGTTCTTAGCTTATGCAATACATATATATGATAGGCACAAAAATTATTCTGTGACTAAAGTTGTTAACCAGCTTGGTTTCTAAATGGCTTTTTTGGTTACACTTTTCACTAATGCAGCATACACAGTAAAGTAAGTAAAACCATTATATGAAATCAATTCAAAGAATATGAATACTAAAATAGTTACCTAAGAATATTTAGGAAATAACACAGAATTATTTGCAGAGAAAAACTTCCTGGTCAGATCATCTAAACATGCTGGATAATATATTTAAAATATTTGCTTAAGGCGTGGCAGGAAACTAAGGGAAACACTCAGGTAGAAATGGCAAGGATGCTTGATTCCACTAGAGTAAGCAGACTCAAAGTTTGCCTTGAGGGCGTGTGCTGGCACCTGGCAGTGAGGAGCTTGGTTTAGGAAGGCTTGTATATTCAGAGTGTAGGAGACAAAGCCTAGGGCTCAAGCAGAATGGGGAGATGGGATCTGAGATCTCCACATCAATCTATGACCATTGGAGGGTAGCATCTTCTCTGAACTATAAGGAAGGAAGGTATGAAAGGCAAGAAGCAATGGTGGGCAAAATATAATACTAAACTGGTAGGAACATAAAAATCAATAGTATAAAACATAAACACTAACATCTAATTCAAGGGATTAAAAATTAAGATAAAATTCTGGGCAATAACTATATAAATCAGAAGATGAGTGAAGAAGTTAAAGTATTCTAAAGTCTTTATGCTTTTCAAGAAGAAGATAGAGATACTACTAATACTAGGTTTTATTTATTTTTTAAAATTTATTTATTTTTAATCTTTATTTATTTTGAGAGAGAGAGAGAGAGAGAGAGAGAGAGAGAGAGAGAGAGCGCGAGCGAGCAGGGAAAGAAAAGAGAGAGAAGGAGACACAGAATCCGAAGCAGGTTCCAGGCTCTGAGCTGCCAGCACAGAGCCTGACGCGGGTCTTGAACCCATGAACTGCGAGATCATGACCAAGCCGAAGTCAGATGCTTAACCAACTACCCACCCGGGTGCCCCAATACTAGATTTTATTAAGTAAAATGTACACGGTAGAATTTCTGGGGCAATCACTAAAAAAATGCAAACATTATATAATTTTCAAACAAACAGAGTGAATATGTTGGATGAGAACAAATTCATCACAAAAAAAGGCAAGAATTTGGGGAGGGTGCAGCACACAGGGGGACAAAACATTAAAAAAAAACAGATGGAAAACAGAAAACACAAAATGACGTAGTAGAAATTAATTTAAAAATCAATAATCATTGTCAATGATTTCATTTGCAAAGAGAGAGAGAGACAGAGTGCAAGCGGAGGAGGGGCAGAGAGAGAGGTAGACACAGAATCTGAAGCAGACTCCAGGCTCTGAGTTTTCCTCACAAGCCTGAACTGCAGGGCTCAAACTCACAAACCAGGAGATCATGACCTGAGCCGAAGTTGAATGCTTAACTGACTGAGCCACCCAGGCACCCCTAGGTTCATTTTTATTACTGAATATTCTTTTATCTTCTCATGACATATACTATTAGAATACATCCCATTTTATTTATCTATCCTAATGTTCAGGAACATTTCTGTTGTGTTTAGGGCTACTATAAAATATGTTGCTCTTCATGTACATGTCCTTGGTGGATATGTATGGATCTTTGTAAATTTATTGACCATTTGGAATGGTTTTTTTGTAAATCGTCTATCCATTCCATTGGAATTTTTACCTTTTTTATGGATTTTTAAGCAAACTTTGGATATTATTGATAATCTTTCATTTGTTGCAAATATCTTTCCCATATTGCCATTCGTTTTTCAGTCTATTACATGCATGTTGTTGTTGTTGTTGTTCCTAAAGGAGTTTGATAAGGTTAATTAATACATGACTATTCTGCATTATGGTTTCCTAATTCTTAGAACTTCTCTCCCCAGCATTATAAAAATACTTACCTTCTTTTTTCTTTTTTTTTTTTTTTTTTGGCCTTTTTTAAAAATTTAAATTCAAGTTAGATAACATACGGTGTAGTCTTGGCTTCAGGAGTAGAACCCAGTGATTCATCTCTTACATATGGCACCCAGTGCTCTTCCTGAAAAGTGCCCTCCTTAATGCCCATCATCCATTTAACATTTAACCCATCCCCCCCCACACCCTCTCTAGCAACCCTCAGTTTGTTCTCTGTATTTAAGAGTCTTTTATGGTTGGGGCGCCTGGGTGGCTCAGTTGGTTAGACAGCTGACTTTGGCTCAGGTCATAATCTCACGGTTTGTGAGTTCGAGCCCCATGTCGGGCTCTGTGCTGACAGCTCAGAGCCTGGAGCCTGCTTCACATTCTGTGTCTCCTTCTCTCTGCCCCTCCCCCACTCATGCGTGTGCTTGCTCTCTCTCAAAAATAAATAAACATTAAAAAAAAAGAGTCTCTTAGGGTTTGCCTCCCTCTCTCTTTTTATCTTACTCTTCCTTCACTTCCCCTGTGTTCATCTGTTGAGTTTCTCAAATTCACATCATGATATGTCTTTCTCTGATTGACTTACTTCGCTTAGAAAAATATACACTCTAGTTCTATCCACGTTGTTGGAAATGGCAAGATTTCATTCTCTTTAATTGCTGAGTAGTATTCCATTGTAGATATTTGCCACATCTTTTTTATCCATTCATCAGTTGATGGGCATTTGGGCTCTTTCCATAATTTGGCTATTGTTGACAGTGCTGCTTAAACATTGGGGTGTGTGTGCCCCTTCACATCAGCATTTTTGTATCCTTTGGATAAATATGTAGTATTGCAATTGCTGGGTTGTAGGGTAGTCCTATTTTTAACTTTTAAAAAATTTTTTTATGTTTATTTATTTTTGAGAGTGAGAGACAGAGCATGAGTGGGGAAGGGGCAGAGAGAGAGGGAGACACAGCATCTGAAGCAGGCTCCAAGCTCTGAGCTGTCAGCACAGAGCCCAATGTGGGGCTCGAACCCACAAACTGTGAGATCATGACCTGAGCCGAAGTCGGACGCTTAACCAACTGAGTTACCCAGGTGCCCCTATTTTTAATTTTTTGAGGAACCTCCATACTGTTTTCCAGAGTGGCTGTACCAGTTTGCTTTCCCACCAACAGTGTGAACGGGTTCCCCTTTCTCCACATCCTTGCCAACATCTCTTGTTTCCTGAGTTGTTAATTTTAGCCATTCTGACAGGTGTGAGGTGGTATCTCATTGTGGTTTTGATTAGTATTTCCCTAATGATGAGTGATGTTGAGCATATGTATGTTAGCCATCTGGATGTCTTTTTTGGAAAAGTGTCTATTCGTGTCTTCTGTCCATTTCTTCACTGGATTACTTGTGTTTTAGGTGTTGAGTTTGATAAGTTCTTTATAGATTTTGGATACTAACCCTTTATCAGATATGTCATTTGCAAATATCTTCTCCCATTCTGTCAGTTGCCTTTTAGTTTTGTTGATTGTTTCATTTGATGTGTGGAAGCTTTTTATCTTGACGAGGTCACATTTGCTTTCATTTCCCTTCCTTCCAGAGACATGTCAAGTAAGAAGTTGCTGTGGCCAACGTCAGAGAGGTTCCTGCCAGTTTTCTCCTGTAGGATTTTGATAGTTTCCTGTCTCACATTTAGGTCTTTCAACCATTTTGAATTTGTTTCTGTGTATGGTGTAAGAGAGTGGTCCAGTTTCATTCTTCTGCATTTGCTGTCCAGTTTTCCCAGTACCATATGCTGAAGAGACTTGTTTTTTTTTTTTCATTGGATACTCTTTCCTGCTTTGTCAAAGATTAGTTGGCCATATATTTATGGGTCCATTTCTGGTTTCTCTATTCTGTTCCATTGATCTGTGTGTCTGTTTTTGTGCCAGTACGATACTGTCTTGATGATTAAAGCTTTGTAATACAGCTTGAGTCTGGAATTGTGATACCTTCAGCTTTGTTTTCTTTTCAGCATTACTTTGGTTATTCGGGGTCTTTTGTGGTTCCATACAACCTCTGTTTTTTTTAATCACCTTTATGACTTTGTATTCTACATTTTATTCTTTAATACTGAAAATAATTTTGGCATAAGAAATAACACATAGATCCAACTTTATTTTCTCTCTTCTCTCTGGGCACTTGTCCTAAGATCCATTTTCTCATGACTTGTGAACTTACTGTATTCCATACTAACAATTACAGAATAACTTTAGGCAGCAGTCACAAAGTCATGCTCATCCACTATAGTCTATATATGCATGCATACATGTGCGCGTGCATGCACACACACACGTACATACATGCACACATGCACACACACACATACACATTTTAAGAATTTGAGTCAGCATTTAAAAATTGACATTGCAGGGGCACCTGGCTGGCTGTGTTGGAAGAGCATGTGACTCTTGTTGGGGTCATGAGTTCTAGCCCCACATTGAGGGTAAAGTTTACTTAATTAAAAAAAATTGACATTGCATTAAAACCTAATTTATGATTTTTCTTAAAAAAAAAAAAAACCTCACTGGATTATTTGTCAATAGTGAACCTGCATTTTTCAGACAACAATCAGAGCAGAGTGGCACATGTCCCATCCATAATGGGTTTATATTCTCCCTTTTGTCACAGATTCCCACCAGTTCTTCTTGCTTGTTACATTGGGCCTATTAAATATATATCTATTGCCTGCCTGTTTTATCAGCATTTAATTTATGGGCTCTATTTCCAATAATCTATCCCCATGCCCTCTCCGTACCATTTCATTTACTATAACTTTGTGTACAATATGAAGCACTCTTCAAAATGTCTCTGAATTATAATAAGTTTTTAAAATTTCAGATGAACTCTAGGGTTGTTACTTTGTAAAAAAAAAAGGAAATCTCATGAGGATTTCGATTAGAATAGTTATGAATATATGGATTAATTTTAGGAAGAATCAACATTTTTATAATACTGAATTCTTCTGTTCAATAACAGGTTTCTCTCTATTGATTCAAGTTTTCCTTTACATCCCTAGATATATTTTTATATGTGCATATTTCATGTTTACTCCTCTATATTTTATTGTAGTTTTTTCCTATTTTGGGGTAAGATATTTTTTAAATTCAACTTCTAATTTATGATTGTTGGTATACCAGAAACTATTGATGTTTGTATACTAATTTTTTAGTGGATTACATTTTTGAACATTTAAAAATTATTTCTAATAATTATTCAGTTGATTATTTTGTCCAAAGTGGACAAGCATGTTGTGTATAAATAATTATCATTTCCCCTTTCCCATATTTATACTGCTCATTCTTGTGTAGTAAATAATAGTGGCAGTAGGACACTCTTAAATGTGACTTCAATGACAAAGTTGCTGTTCTTTTATAATTTAGGATGATGCTGTCAGTTATTTTGTGATGTATACTTTTTAAAAAATTTTATTAAGGTTTTTATTTTAATTCCAGAATAGTTAGCATACAGTGTTACAGTAGTTTCAGGTGTACAATACAGTGATTCAACAATTCTATACATTACTCAGTGCTCATTATACATGTACTCTTTAATCCCTATCACCTATTTCACCCATCCCCCACAAATACCTCCCCTCTGGTAACCATCAGTTCTCCATAATAATTAAGAGTATGTTTCTTGTTTTGCCTCTCTCTTTCTGTGTGTGTGTGTGTGTGTGTGTGTGTGTGTGTGTGTGTGTATTGTTTCTTACATTCCACATATGAGTAAAATCATATGGTATTTGTCTTTTTCTAATGGACTCATTTCACTTAGCGTTATACTCTCTAGATCCATCCATGTGGTTGCATTTGCCCAGATTTCATTCGTTTTTATGGCTGAATAATATTCCATTATATAAATATATATACCACACCACATCATCTTTATCCATTCATCTATTGATGGACATTTGGACTGCTTGCATAGTTTGGCTATTGTAAATAAGGCTGCAATAAATATAGTGGTGCATATATCCTTTCGAATTAGTGTTTTGTAATCTTTGGGTAAATACTCAGTAGTGAAATGCATTAGTTTGCATTTCTACCAACCGTGCACAGAGTTCTAATTCTTCTACTACCTCGCCAACACTTGTTATTTTCTGTTGTTTGATAGTAACCCTCCTAACAGATGTGAGGTAGTATCGCATTGCAGTTTTGATTTACATTTCCCTCATGATTAGTGATGTTGAACATCTTCATGTGCTTATTGGCCATTTGTATATCTGGAGAAATTTGTATTCAAGTCCTTTGCCCATTTTTGCATTGGGTAGTTTGTACTTTTGTTAAGTTTTAAAAATTCTCCATATATTTTGGATATTAATCCCTTATCACATGTATAATTTGCAAACATTTTTCCCATTCTGTAGGTTTCCTTTTTACTCTGTGAATGGTGTCTTTTGGTGCACAACATGTTTAAATTTACATAAAGTCCAGTTTGTCTATTTTTTTCTTTTGTTACCTGCACATTTGGTGTCATATCCAAGAAATCATTGTCAAATTAAATGCTGTGAAGCTTTCATCTTATGTTTTGTTCTGAGAGTTTTATTGTTTCACATTTAGGTTCTTGATCCATTTTCTGTTAATTTTTATATACGCTTACTGGGTGAGGGTCCAACTTTATTCTTTTGCATGTGGCTATCCAGTTTTCTAAACACCATTTGTTGAAAAGAATGTGCCTTCCCCATTGAATAGTCTTGGCCCCCTTCTCAAACAGTGTTTCATTATAGGGATCTCCTGGCTGGCTGGCTTAGTCAGTAAAGCGTGTGACTCAATCTCAGGGTTGTGAGTTCATCCACCTGTGGGGCATGGAGTTTACTTAAAAAAAAAAAAAATAACATAAATAATTTCATTATATATGTGAGGGTTTATTTCTGGGCTCTGTATTCTATTCCGTTGGTCTATATATCTGTCTGTATGCCAATACCATACCAATGCTTCACCATTTGTGATTACTTTGCAGTAAGTGGAAATCAAGAATCATAAATCTTCCCATTTGCTCTTGTTTTTCAAAATTGTTTTGGCTATTCGAAGTCTCTTGAGATTTTATGTGAATTTTAGGATGAATTTTTCTATTTTTACAAATAACATCATTGGGATTTTTGTAGGGATTTCATTGAATCTGTAGATTGCTTTGGGTGGTATCAACATTTTAACAATATTAAGTCTTTTAATCCATGTACATGGGATGTGTTTCCATTTATTTATGTTTTATTTAATGTTTTTTAATTTTCATTGGATAAGCCTTTAAACTCCTTGGTGGAGTGAATTCCTAAGAATTTTATTCTTTTTGATGCTACTGTAAAAGGAATTAATTTTATTATTGTCTTTTCACATTGTTCATTGTTGGTGTGTAGAAATGCAACTGATTTTTGCATGTTGACTTTGTATCCTGTTACTTTGCTGAATTCATATATTCTAACAGCTTTTTCTGTGGAATCTTTAGGGTTTTCCACATATACAATGATATCATCAGCAAAGAGATAATTTTATTTCTTCCTTTCCATTTTTATGCTTATTTTTTCCTTTTTTTTTTTTCTTTAATTGCTCTAGCTCGAATTTCCATACTGTGTTGAATGTAAGTGGCAAGAGTGAGCATCTTTGCCTTCTTCCTGAACTTAAAAGAAAAGCTTTCTTTTACCATATAGTATGATGTCTAGTGTGGGCTTTTCATATAGGGCTTTTACTAGGTTGAGGAAGTCCCTTCTATTTATATTTTGTTGAGCATTTTTATCCTGAAAGGGTGTTGAATTTTATCATGTGCTTTTTCCGAATCAATTCAGATGATCATGAATTGATCATGATTCATTCTGAGATGATCATGTACTTTTTCCCCTTCATCTTGTTAATGTGCAAAATACGTTCATCGATTTTTGTATGTTGAACCATTTTTACATTCCAGGAAATCCCACTTTGTCATAATGTGTAATTCTTTAATATAATACTAAATTCTGTTTGTTTAGTATTTTGTTGAAGTTTTTATGTCAGTGTTCATATGGTATATTGGTCTGTGGTTTTCTTATACTGCCTTTGGTTTTGGTATCAAGGTTATGCTAGCCTTGTAAAATGAGTTAGGAAATGGTTCCTCCTCTTAATTTATTTGGAAAAGTTTGAGAAAAATGGTTATAGGTATTGTTTAATGTATGGTATAATTCACCTGTAAAGCTATCAGGTCCAGAACTTTTCTCTGTTGGGAGATTTTTAAGTCCTAATTTAATCTCCTTACTAATTATAAATCTGTTCAGATTATGTTCCTTCGTGTATTAGTCTTGATAGTTTTTGTCTTCCTAGAAGTTTGTGCATTTCATGTAGGTTATTCCATATTTTGATGTACATTGTTCATAGTAGTCTTTTATAATACTCTCTATTTTTGTAGAATCAGTAGTAATGTTCTTACTTTCATTTCTGATTTTAGTAATCTGAGTCTTCTCAGTTTTTTTAGTCCATCTAGCTAAAGGTTTGTTTATTTTGTTGATCTTTTTGAAGAACCAACTTTGTTTCATTGCTTTTCTCTATTGTTTTTCTATTCTCCATTCATTTATTTCCACTCTAATCTTTATTATTTCCTTCCTTCTGCTAGTTTTGGGCTTAGTTGTTTGTTTATTTGTTTTTTTCTAGAACATTTCTTAAAATGTAAATTAAACATTAACATTCTTGGGGCACCTGGGTAGCTCAGTCAGTTAAGCATCTGACTTCAGTTCAGGTCATGATCTCATGGTCTATGGGTTCAAGTCCTGCCTGAGGCTCTGTGCTGACAGCTCAGAGCCTGGAGCCTGCATTAATTTCTTTGTTCCCCCTCTCCCTCTGCCCTTCCCCTCCTCATGCTCTGTCCTCGTTCTGTCTCTCAAAAAAAATAAATGTTAAAAAAAATAAACTTAACATTTCTTAAAATGTTGATTTTAGATCTTTCTTGTTTTTTAATGTAAGTGCTTATAACTGTAAATTTCCCCCTTAGTGCTGTGTCTCGTAGGTTTGGTATGTTACCCTAAAATCATTCATCTGTAAGTGTTCTCTCATTTCCCTTGTGATTTCTTCTCTGATGCATTGGTTGCTTAAAAGTGTATTGTTTAATTTCTACAATTTTCTGAATTTCCCAATTTTACTTATGTGATATATTTCTAACTTCATCCAGTTGTGGTAAGACAAAAAATTGTTTGAAATCTATTGAAACTTAATTTGTACCAACATATGGTACATCCTGGAAAATGTCCCATGTGCACCTGAGAAAATTGTGTATATTGGGTAGAGTTCTGTATAGGTTAGATTTAGTTGGTGTATTGTGTCGTTTATGTTCTCTATTTCCTTATGTATCTTTTGTCTGGTTATTCTATCCGTTATTGTGAGTAAGATCTTGTAGTCTCCAACTGTTGTAGAACTGCCTGTTTCTGACTTCAATTCTGTGGGGTTTTGCTTCATATACTTTGATAATCTGCCTTTAGGTTCATAAATGTTCATAATAGTTTTATCACCTTGCTGTGGTAAACTTTCTATTAATACATAATGTCCTTCTTTATCTCTTATAACCTTTTTTGATTTAAGGTCTGTTTTGTCTATGGGGCACTTGGGTAGCTCAGTTGGCTTGAGCATCCAACTCTTGATTTTGGCTCCAGTCATGATCCCACAGTTCCTAAGATTGAACCCCACTTCAGGCTTGGGATTCTCTCTCACTCTCTCCTCCTGCCCCTCCCCTGCTCCCTCTCTCTCAAAATAAATAAACTTAAAAAAATAAAGTCTATTTTGTCTAATATTAGTTTAGCCGCTCCTATTCTCTTTTAATTACTATTTGCATGAAATATCTTTTTCCATCTTTTCACTTTCAATTTGTGTCTTTGAGTCTCAAATGAGTCTCTTATAAACAGCATTTGGTTGGGTCATGTGTTTTTGTCCATTCTGCCAGTCTTTGTCTTTGGGTGGAGAATTTATTTCATTTACATTTAGAGTGATTACTCATAAGGAGGGACTTACTTTTATCATTGTGCTATTTGTTTTCTCTATGTGCTATAGTGCTTTTGTCCCTCATTTCCTTCATTACTATCTTCTTTTGTGTTTAGTTCATTTTTTTGTAGTGAAATGTGTAAATTCCTTTCTCATTTCCTTTTGTGTATATTCTATACCTGTTTTCTTTGTGGTCATCATGGGGATAACATTTAAACATCCTAAAGTTATAACACTCTAACTTAAATTTATACTAGTTTAAAATCAGTAGCTTACAAAAAGTCAGCTTTACAGCTCTGTCCCTAATTCTTTCAGTTGTTGATTGCGGAGAATTACAGTAGTCTCCCCTTATCCATGGGGGATATGTTCCAAGACCACTAGCTGATGCCTGAAACTACAGATAGTACTGAATTGTATATATACTGTTTTTTCCTATACATAAATACCTGTGATAAAGTTTAATCTATAAATTAGGCAACAATAACAAGATTAACAACAATAACTACTAATAAAATAGAACAATTATGACAAGCTGTAATAAAAGTTATCTGAATGGAGTCTCTGTTTCTCAAAATATCATATTGTATTGTATCACCTTTCTTGTAATAATTTGAGATAATGAAATACCTACCTGATGAGATGAAATGAGGTGAATGATGCAGGCATTGTGATGTAGCATTAGGCTACTACTGACCTTCTGACAATATGTAAGAAAGAAGATCACTGGCTTCTGGATCATGGTTGACCATGGGTACCTGAAACTGTGGAAAGCAGAACCACAGGAGGTTCAGGGGGACTGCTGTACATCTTTAACATTGTATGCCCCAAAACATACACTAACAATCCTTTTAAGTGTCTCCTAAACTTTACAGAAAACAAGACTTGGAATTACAAACCAGAGTTACAATAAAGCTAGCTTTTACATTAATACTTGTTTTTTAAATGTATCATATAGAAAACAAAAAAAAAGTACAGTTATAAATCATTATTACAATAATACTAGGTTTTATAATTTCCCATGTATTTACTTTTATTGAGATCTTTATTTCCCCAAATGGCTTCATGTTACTATCTTGTATTCTTTTATTTCACTTGCAGGATCCCCCTGAGCATTTGTTCCAGGACAGGTCTAGTGGTCACACACTCCCACAGCTTTTGTTTATCTGGGAATGTCTTAATTTCTCCCTCACTTTGAAGGATAATTTTGTCAGATATAGGATTCTTGGTTGATAGATTTTTGTTTCCTTTTAGCACTATGAATGTATCTTTCCACTCTTTTCTGGCCTCCAAAGTTTTTGATGAGAAATCTACCTATAATCTTATTGAGAATCCCTTGTATATGTGATTAATTTCTTTTTTGTTGCTTTCAGGATTCCCTCTTTATCTTTTGAAAGTTGTATTATAATGTGTATCTGTATGGGTCTCTTTGAGTTAATCTTACTTGGAGTTCATTGAGCTTCTTGGATGTTTATATTCATGTCTTTCATCAATTTGGGAAGTTTTCAGCTGTTATTTCCTCAAGTATTCTCTCTATCCCTTTCTATCTTCTTCTGAGACTCCTATGATGCATATGTTTGTCTGTTTAATGGTGTGCCACAGGTCCCTTGGGCTCTTTTCACTTTTCTTCCATCTTTTCTCTTTCTGTTCCTGACCCTTGATAATGTCCATTGTTCTCTTTTCAAGTTTACTGATTTTTTTCCTCTGCCTGCTAACTCTGCTTCATATCCATCTGGTGAAGTTTTCATTTTGGTTACTGTACTTTTCAGCTTCAGAATTTCCTTATCATTTTTTTTTATTCTCCTTCTGTTGAGATTTCCATTTCATTCACACATTGTTTTCTTGACTTTCTGTATGTCTTCAGTTCTTTGAGCGTCTTTGAGACAATTGTTTTAAAGTCTTTGTCTAGTATATCTGCCATTAGGTTTTTCCTTGGTCAGTTTCTGTTGATTTATTTTTTCTTTGAAAGGACCATACTTTCCTGTTTCTTTGTATGCCTTATGATTTTTTTTGTTGTTGAATGCTGGACATTTGAATATAATAATGTAGTAACTCTGGAAATCAGATTCTCTTCCTTACCCAAGGTTTACTGTTTTTTGTAATGGTTATTGTTTTTTGATCATTTTAGGTGTTTCTGTGCCAAGATCAGTGTTAAATATAAACTTAATGTCTTCTCAGGTCTTTTCTGAGCTTTTCCCTGGCTATGCAGGGCCATTTTCTAATTTTACTATATATGCAGTGGCTTCTGAATCTCCTAGTCTTTAATGGATGACTCTCAAAAGAGAAGAAAGCAAAAGATGAAGAAGGGGAAAGAGGACCCTTAAAATCCCCTGAAATTCATTTCAGCCAGAGGGGAAAGGGCTTGTAACAATGGCCGGGGGGAGGCGGGGAGAGACACAACAAAGGTGGCTCCCTGGCTTCTTTGTACTTATGTGTTCAGAAACAGCAATTAACGATCAAAACACAGTTACCCAGTATTTGGAGGACAGGATCCTTTCCCCCATCCTAGCTCCCACAGTTATTTATGAAAGTTGCTCCAGGAACACATGCAGAGATGCTTGCCATATGGTTGGGGTTGGGGGATTGGTAACTGCTACTGTGGTAAGAGCTGGAATTGACCAAAATTAGCCTCAGCTTACCTTCGAAGTCTTTCCCTGGAAGTTGCAAGCCTTCAGTAGATTCCAGAATTCCAAAATAGTTACATCAGGCAGATTTTGACAGGGCAGTTGTTGTCTAGGTGGGCTGACAGATATCTGGTGCTTCCTATTCCACCGTCTTCCCAGAATCCTCCCTGTTAGTGTGTTTTTAAATCATGTTAGCTGAACATTTGTCTCTTCCTAAGCTACTAAGAGTCTGAAAAATATTTTGTATCTTATTGAATGCCTTTTGGAGATCTTCAGATAGGATTATATGCCCCTTTATAAAGATAGCCTATTTTATTTATTTATTTTGAGAGAGAGAGAGAATGTGTGAGTGGAGGAGGGGCAGAGAGAGAGGAAGACAGAGGATCCCAAGCAGGCTCCATGCTGTCAGCGCAGAGCTGGACATGGAGCTTAAACTCAGTAACCATGAAATCGTGACCTACTCTGAAATTAAGAGTCAGACACTTAACCTACTGAGCCACCCAGGTGGCTTTTGTTGACACTTTTATTGACAGATCCCTAATAATAAACCATCCTTATATTATTAGAATGTAATACTCTGATCGTAACTATTGAAGCAGATGTAAATAGTAAAACTTGACCTAAAATTGAATATTTATAAGAAGTTGATTATTTCAAAATAAGGGCATACCTATTTTGCTGATGCACATGAGCCTCAACTTGATTTCTGAGCAGTAATTACATGAAATCATCATTCTTGCAATGACATTTGAAACTTGGGCTTATCCCTAGAATTATAAGAGAAAAATCTTGATAATGAAGAGATAGAATAGAATCATAAAATATATTCAATCCAAAAGAATGTCAGAAAAAAAGACAATTGAAAAACAAATAGTAATGTGGAAGATTTAAAACCAAAACTTATCAATAATCATATTATATGTAAATGGTCTAAACACTCCAGTTAAAAAAAGGGAAACCACACCAGAAAGAACGGATAACTACTGGAAATCAGGACATACTTGAGATAATCACAGTGAATGTAGATGAAAAGGCAAAGGAATTAAAGCAATTAGAAATATGTATTAGATATAGAAGATAGATAATTCAACAGTAGGATAATGAGAAAAGACGATGTACTAAAATATATAATACAAGAAAAAAGTCCCTGAAATGAAAAAAAAATCAAGCAGTGCAATCTAAGAATATTACACCTAGTTGAAATTTCTGTCAAGATTAGACATAATAGGCAAATAAATCAAACAGTAAAGACCTCAATATAACACCTCTGAACCTTTTGTGGAAAAAATGCTTAATAATGAGCATAAATAAAAGTCTTCTCAAAAATGGAGAATCTAACAGAAAAACAAAGAAGCCTGGTAGTAAGCAGTCGTTTTGTGAGTAACTAATACTAAACAACTATAGAAATTATAATTAGAAAAGTAACAGAATATTATCTTGGATAATATAAAAAACAGAACTGTATTAAGAATTGGAAGTTGGAGGAAGGGGAGATGGAGAAAACATGAGTCATTATCTTTCAAAACAGAGTCAGTAAATCCTGTTTAAAAGGAATATAAATTCTTTTAAAAACCTGAATATTTTTAATCTCTTAACTTTAAAGGGATCTTTTAGGAAATAGCCTATGTTTAGGAAATAAATAATTTAAGGTTATTTCTACAAAACTACTTTTCTTCTTTTCTTTAAAGCAAAATTAAATTTTTTCTCTTAACTAAAAAATAGGATGTGTAACATAAAAGCCTTTATACAGAAAAGAATTTCT
Source organism: Prionailurus viverrinus (assembly GCF_022837055.1). Classification (NCBI taxonomy): domain Eukaryota; kingdom Metazoa; phylum Chordata; class Mammalia; order Carnivora; family Felidae; genus Prionailurus; species Prionailurus viverrinus. The sequence goes on along the minus strand of NC_062563.1, from coordinate 81,667,666 downwards.
TGGTATCTCTCCATCTATTTTATATACCTATACAAAGATACCCGGATGATGCGTACCTAATGTGAACAATGGAAATTTATGAGTATTTATTGCATATTTTGAGAGAGAGAGAGAGAATGTGTGAGTGGAGGAGGGGCAGAGAGAGAGGAAGACAGAGGATCCCAAGCAGGCTCCATGCTGTCAGCTCAGAGCTGGACACGGAGCTTAAACTCAGTAACCGTGAGAAATTTATGGGTATTTATTGCAATGTGGGAGTGACTTATACTTTGATATTTGTCCTTTTGTGTTGTTTGAACCTCTTTTTATGAATATGTACCCATTTTATAAAGACAAGGGTGATTATTTTGTGCATAATAGAACACATGTAATTAAAAAGTGGAAGTATATACAGTTAACCTTTGAACAACCTGGTTTTGAACTGCATGGGTCCACTTATACTTGGATTTTTTTTCGTTCTGCTATAGAATTAAAAATGTATTTTCTCTTGCTTATGATTTTTCTTTTTTTCCTTATGCTTTTCTTAATAACATTTTCTTTTCTCTAGCTTATTTAATTGTAAGAATACAATATATAACATACAAAATATGGGTTAGTTGATAGTTTATATTATCAGTAAAGCTTCCAACCAATAATAGGTTATTAGTAATTAAGCTTTTGGGGAGTCTAAAGTTATACATGGATTTTCAACTGCACAAGGAGTAAGGCCCCCACCCCATGCACTGTTCAAGCATCAACTGTTTGAATCTAGATTAGTTAACAATGATAATTATATGTTTTTCTTTATACTTCCCTATACATTTTTTCATTTCTAATTTTTAAGCTTTTGGTTATAAATTAAGAACAATACTAAAATTGTACCCCAAGTCATAATTTTAGGGACTTGTATGTTACAGGAAAACTGAAGCAGAAAGTATGCCTAAGAGTAGCCTAGTTTGTAAATAAAACATTCATGCAAGCACAGTGGTTGAGAAAATTAATTTGTGGAAACAAAATTTTTGTGTTAATATCAAGTAAATAAACTAAACTCTGAAGGGTCCAGCTCATTTTTCAAATGTATACGAACATCTCAGAGATTGCACACATTCAGCCTGTCTCCTAGACTACATTAGAGAAGCAGAGCTAAGCAGACCAGGGTTATTAGCTTAGTTCATTTTCCTGATGGTACTGTATCCTACTCATAGTCACGGGACTGCAGTATTAATAAATATAGCACTGATGACCAAGATAAGAATAACACATTTTCTTTAGAATATTATTTTTCTTTCTATTTTCAGGCCTTTCTACTTTCTTACCTCTCCTTCCCTTCAACTACCTCTCCCTACTCACACACACAACTGACAGAAAAATGGGATTCTGTTGACCTTACCTGTATTTGCATGTGAGAATACCTCATTAAAAAAGAAAAAAATAAAACCTCCCTCCTCCAAATTTTCAAGTGAATTTTGCATCCCTAGAGATGCTGTGAATCTTGGAGCTTTGCTGCCTCATCCCCTCTCTCTTTGACAAGTATAGCTTTGTTAGTGTTGCCCTCACTGTTGTTCTCTGTTCCCACTCCTCTCACTTGCACTATCTGCAAAAGAATGAAAGATTAGGCTGGTGCTTGGACAGGTCATGTGATCCCAACATACAACTGAGTAGGAGGAGTTTTCTACCCTACATGGTGACACATGTGCTTGGTGTAGTATGAACTATACTCACGTGGTTTAGTTTCAAACCACTTTTTTTTTTAAGTTTATTTAATTATTTTGAGAGAATGCAAGTCGGGGAGGAGCAGAGAGAGAAGGAAAGAGAGAATCTCAACCAGACTCCATGCTTGGTATGGAATCCTATATGGACCTCGATTTTACAACTGTGAGATCGGGACCTGAGCCAATATCAAGAGTCTGATGCTTAACTGATTGAGCCACCTAGGCGCCCCCAAACTACTTCTTTATTTTCGCTTTCTGTGGAATCTTCTCCAAATTTTTCTTTAGTTTTTGAAAAAACCATTTATTCACTCAACAAATATGTATTTACTGTGTGTCATCTACTATGCCAAAAGTGCAGAATATAGCTCAGAGCTCTATCTGCAACCCCATACTTAATATAATTTATCATCAGTGGCAAACGATCAGTTTCAGGATATTCAAATTTATACATTTATTACCTCACTAGCTATTTTGCCCACAATATTACATTATAAGTATTAATTGCTTTATATTAAATATAATTTATGCAAATATATTCTGTGCAATATATGCAATATATTTGCACACTATGCACATCTTTGTGACATTTCCTTTTCTAGTCCTTCTCCATCTTACCCCTTTTGTGTAGTTTATTTCCTTTTCAGTGACTTAAATATAGTTACTCTTCAAGAACTTTGATCTTCGCTGACTACATGCCTACTTGATTGAAGTCACTATGGATTTTGACCTTGTCTCTCTCAGTGCTAGATCTATTCCCTTCCTTTCCTCCATTTAGTCCTGCCATGAAAACACTCTATGGAGACCAGCAGGAGAGATGGAAGAGAGAGATACACTTAAATGATTTACTAAGTTCCTGTTCCCATAGTTAAAATTGTTGAGATATCACATGCGGACAATTGACATATCATTAGAATGTAGTTCATTCTTAGAGCTGTGATATTGCATTCCTTAAACTGACTGTGTGTGTAGTCATCCTGATAGGTTTGTTCAATAAAACATGGCTTTCCTATTAAGTTTAAATGATCACTACAGTGAAAGACCTACAGCTGGAATGGAAGAAAAGCTGCAGAGAATTACTGAAACAAAGGATGGGATTTGGCAGACTGGGGCTGGAGCAAAAGAAGTGTGAAACAACAGGTGCCATGGGTTATCAGCATTTTTAATTAACATCTGTTTTTAGCCTGAAGCACTTTGCTGAGAATTCTCCACCAGTGCCTGTATTCAGAGATAAACACGGACTATTGAGAAGCAGCTAAGTAGTAAAGAGGTTAGTGAAACATAAAGGTTTTCCTTGAGAGGGAGGTTACTCATTGGAGATAGACGTCTAAAGGAAACCCCTATCAAAACGGTATGTTTTTATATCATTTATTTTGATACTTAATGTGTTTAGGAAGTCACAGTGAAGTATGAAAAGCCACAGTCCGTAATAATAAAAGGGTTCACTTCTGCTCATACCTGGGCTTGGAATTCGGAAGCAGTTCTAGGGGGTTTTTGCTTTATCTGCATTGTTTGAATTTTGAAAACGAGACAATATTTATGTATTACATTCATAATTGTAATAAAAGAATAAAAACAAAAATAAACAATCTGTGGCATAAGATACTGTGGCAATTTCAGAACTTTTCATGTTGGGAAAAAATGGAAAGAATTTAGAAAATAAAAACAAAGTCAGTAAGGGATTGGGCAAGGGAGTAAAAGTAGTTTTCTTTTTTCTTTTTAAGTAGTTTTCTTGATTAGCTTTTGTTAGATGTAAAAATGTTCACTAATGTCCTCTAACAGTTGAAACTCTAACCATAAAGTAAAACCAGTACGTAAGTAACAGCAAGACACCGACTTGTATTGTTTGGCTTTTAGTCTAATGCAAAGCTCAGGTTTGGTTTGGTTTGCATTGTTTGTGGAAAGAAAAATTTCTTAGAAATATTTTAATGGCTACTACTTTTTGACATATATTCTATATAAAGATGCTAATTCAACTCTCCTACAAAATGTTATTCCGTTAAGTATAATTTTAAAAATCATGAATTTACCTATCAAGGGGCATTTCCATTATTTCCAGGTTGGGGCTATTACAAATAAATCTTCCATGAACATTCACGTACAGATTTTTGTGTAGATGTGAATTTCCACTCCCCTGTGATAAATGCCCAGGAGTATGCTTGCAAAGTCGTATACAAGGTTGGGTGTGTTTAGTTCTATAGGAAGCTGCCATACTGTTTTCAGAGTGGCCATATCATTTTGCATTCCTGTCAACAATATATGAAATATCTAGGTTCTCATCCTTGCCAATACTGTCACTGTTTTTCGTTTTAACTGTTATAATGGATGTGCAGTGATAATTCATTGTTGTTTTCATTTGCATTTTCCTGATGGTTAATGATGTGGAGGATCTTTTCATGTATTAATTTTCCATCTGTATATGCTCTGGTGAAGTATCTCTTCATGTCCTTTGTCTATTTTCTATTGGGACTTTTTGAAAATATATATATTTTTAATGTTAATCGATATTCTTTGGAAATGCAAGTTTGTATTTTGTAAGCATGAGGGAAATCTTGTAAGACTGAGGACATCGTGGCTGTTTAAATGTAGATGCAGGAGCCAGAATGATGTGGTTGGATTATGCTAAGATTCAAACATTGGGGGTATGATATTAAGATATGAATATAAAAAGTGAGAAAGAAGGAGAGAAATGAGGGGAAAGGAAAAGAAAATGGAAAGGGGAAGGAAGGGAGAGGAAATACAGAGAGAATATAGTGGAAGCAAGGAAGAGATAGGGATAGAAGGAGATAATAGGAAGCATGAAGAAAGGGGATAAGTAAGAGAGGAAGGAGGAAAATGAAATGTATTAAAGCTAAGTACATCCTAGCAACAAGGGCTTTTTTAGGGGGCTACAATGTATTGGCAAGACTAAAGAGAAGTAGAGACTGAGGCAGACCATACAGAAGTTTGGGGGATGAATGTAATGAGTTCTCACCTGCAAAGTGGAGAATTTGCCTTCCTTTATTTACACCTAAGCTAATTGTGGTAGAGTTAAAAGAGAACTGGAATCAAGGGATGTGATTTTTTTTTTAATGCCAGTTTAACCAAAGACTAAAGAGATTTTTGATAAGCTTTTTATCTGTAAAATGGAAATCAAATCACCTGCCTCTGCTAACTCTTGGGAGTGTTGTACCCAATAAAACAATTACTAGCAAACACTTTTACATCTGCAAATTTTTCCACAAATAAAAACTATAATTGCTTATTTTAAAAAACTTTGGGGAAATAGGAGCAGGACTGAAATGTTAAATGAATGCAAATAAAACCATGATTTTGAAAAAAAGAAGTACTTTACTAATTCTCCAAATCTTTTTAAACTAAGTAAAGATATTTAGCATTTTTCATGTTTTCAAAATGTATTTTATTACTTAACCAAGTTGCAGGCTAAAGAGCAGGTGGGGTAGAAAAACTCTAAAAAAGTGTACATATTGGCCATGTGCATTTGTGTAAGTAAAGAGAGCATCATAGGTGGTTATAACTTGCCTTACTGTGCCCCCCAAATGCCTGTGAATTGCCAGGAGACTTCCAAAGACTTAGGTAAATCTGTACAAAAAGCAAGAGTCCAATTTAGGGCTGAAACGGAACAAGAAGGCAGGTGGAATTGTACCCATTGCACCACAATCCCTGCTCTTTGACATGCCCTATACACTATGCTCTGCAGAGAGAGAGAGGATTAGATCTCACAGCAGCTAAACTGTAGCACTGAGCTACTCACACCGTAAGCCTTAATGTGCACCAACAAGGGCCTGACAGGGAGATGGCTCAGGGACAGCTGTTAGAGAAATAGTGTGTAAGAGAAGCACACAGTGTTATGGGGAGGGAATCCTCTATTCCACAAATTTTCCCATTTTGGCATTTTGGGAAAGAGTGACCTGTCCTCTGAGTGATCTGGGAAAGCCTACAATTCAAATGGCCCTGCTATTGTTATGAAGAGGGGAGTGCCACTGTGAGAGAGCAACCACAGGGCACATGGGTGGTCTAGGTGGTCACAGTTTTTATGAGCCTCCGTCTTGCCAAATGTACTTTTTTCCTTCAAAGGATGAAAATAAGACTGTTTATTCCTAAGCCAAATGACTTCAAATGTGTCATTTAATGTAGGTTTATGTACCTTTTATATAGAAGATAAAAGGAAAGAAACCAACTTAGAGTTTTCTTTCCAGAGGCTTCTAACTACCATTCAGTATTGATTAATTAAAAGTACTAGTAATAATTTCATTTGTTGCATAGCTTATTTTGTACTATAACAGTAAATTAGAAATAGTTTATCTTTGAAAATTATAGAGAGGCAGGACTAGAAAACACTCATAGCTTATTTGACACGAAACAAGATAGAGGGAAATTTTAGGTGTCTTTCAGGAGGACTAACAAAATTATTATAGGAAAATTTTAGTACTTAATACTTAAAAGTGGTAAATACAATTAAACTGAGATAGAAGTTATTTTACCTTTAAATTTGTACCCTACACAAAAACTATCAGTTATGATTTTAGTAAAGCATGAGAGACTTCTGACAAGTTCATGGTTCTAGAATAAATCAGGAACTTTGAGCTAGATTGTTACTTCTGTCCATACTTCACAGATAAAATTTAACATGCACAACCAACCAATGCATGCAAATTTTTAATAGATTTATTAATCACAGATTTTTACTCCTATACTCAACATACAGGCATACAGCTAATTATGCAGCAGGAGACTGGAGGCAAATTCATTTGAACTTTCCACGAAGTGACTCAGAAACATCTCTCAATACTTTTTAAATAAAGTTTATTTATTTATTTTGAGAGAGAGAGAGAGAGAGAACACTGGGGGGGGGGCGGCATGGGGCAGAGAGAGAGGGAGAGAGGGAGAGGGAGGGAGGGAGGGAGGGAGGGAGGGAGAGAGAGAGAGAGAGAGAGAGAGAGAGAAGAGAGAAGAGAGAATCCCAAGCAGGCTCCACACTGTCAGCATTGAGCCCAGTACAGGGCTCAAACTACCAAACTGTGAGATCATGACCTGAGCTAAAATCAAGAGTCAGACACTTAAACAACAGAGCTACCCAGGAGCTCCTCAGTACATCTCCCTCTCGGCATATTTTACAGGGCCGCTATTTAACTGGTATTTCATAAACTCAGCTATTACGTAAAGTCTTGATGTTCTTAGTACCAAAATTTGTTGACATTTTTGTTCTCAAATCCTGACTGAACAGTTCTCTCTAGAGGAGTATCTTTAGTTAAGCAGTACTGTTATTCTCCTTTATCAGGCCCTATCTTTCACATATATTATTTTTAAAATATATTTGCTGTCATTGATATGGTTTGTGTTTTATTTTAAATTGATTTGTTATCATAGGAACATTCTTCAATATAGTATTTTTTTTTTACATTTCATAATGTCAGTAGTCATACTGCAACACACTACTATCATCAGTATCCATATGAAAGCAATGAATGACTTCTGCCATTATGTTTATGGTGATAGAATCAATCTGTTTCCAGCTTATTCATCATAGCTGACAGAAGAATGTCTCAGATATAATATCTTTAACAAATATGATAACACAAACAATTTGACTATTTGCTACACACCGTCTCGATAATCTCAACAGCAGTTATGAACAGCCCTCTGCAAAGTATGGAGGAGGGTACACTAGGTAGGAATGCTCCCTTAAGTCTTAATTGCTAAGCTCTAGCACTTAGAGACTGAGGTTTTAGATAGTTGTGGAGGTCACACTCGATTGCTTTTGAAAAGCCCAAGCACTAGAGTCAAACAGAACTAAGTGTGAATCCCAGCTTAATAATTTACACAGTAATGCACAAACTCTTATTTCCATTTTACAAATGAGGAGTTTACTAACCTTAAACATCTTTGTCAGAATTATAAATAATAAATATGAAATGACTAGCATGTATTAAATAAGTACTTAATAGATGTGATAGCTACTATCATTGTTTATGTTTATTTCTCCTACTAGAGTGTGAGTTGCTTAAGGTCAAGAATTAATGTCATTAGGTTTTCTAACCCTTTGAGTTAACACAGGAACTTGGGCATTGGAGGTATTTTGTAAGCACCCTATAAAAGCAAATGTATTTATAGGGGACAATATAGCTGATGATAACTTTTGAATGATACTAGTTTAAAAGCTTGTAGGGTTCAAAATGATGGAATTTGGGGTCCCTAATATGCTGTAAACCAAAAAAGGGAGCTGGCTCATCTCTTTATAGAGCCAAAGGTGGAAGTCATTTGGTCATTCCTCTTTAATGAATGAAACATGGCATTTCTTAACTGAGAGACCTTATCTAAAGAAGAAGGACCTATAAGCCTATAGCACATAGTTCATTCTTTCCTAGTGTATTAGAGCAGCACTATATTAGAGGGTGGAAGTTTTGGAGCCAGATTACTATACAAGTAGCTGTAGAACCTTGAGCAAGTTTAAAGTTGCCAGATTTATTTAGCAAATAAAAATAAAGAACACCCAGTTAAATGTGAATTTCAGGTAATAAAGAATTATCTAGTGTCAGTATGTCCCAGATATCATATGGGATATACTTAACACTAAAGAATTATTCATTATCTAAAATTCAAATTTAACTGGGTTTTCTGTCCTTTTTTTTTCCTTTTCCTTTTTTTTTTTTTAATTTTTTTTAACGTCTTTATTTATTTTTGAGACAGACAGAGACAGAGCATGAAGGGGGGAGGGGCAGAGAGAGAAGGAGACACAGAATCGGAAGCAGGCTCCAGGCCCTGAGCCATCAGCCCAGAGCCCGATGCGGGGCTCGAACTCACGGACCATGAGATTGTGACCTGAGCTGAAGTCGGACACTTAACCGACTGCGCCACCCAGGTGCCCCTCCTTTTTTTTTTTTAAGTAGGTTTCAAGCCCAACATGGGGTTTGAACTGATGACCCTGATATTACGAGTCTGCATACTCTAGGGGCACCTCAGTGGCTCAGTCAGCTAAGCTTCCAGCTCTTGATTTCGGCTCAGGTCACAATCTCAACAGTTGTGAGTTTGAGCCCCACATCGGGCTCTGCACTGGCAGTGTGGAGGCTGCTTGGGATTCTCTCTCTCCCTCTCTTGGCACCTCTCTTTCTCATCTCATATTCTCTCTCTCTCTCTCTCTCTCTCTCTCTCTCTCTCTATATATATATATATATATATATATATATATAACTTAAAAAAAAAAGAGTGTGCATACTCTACTGACTGAGCCAGCCAGGTGCCCCAGATGTTCTGTATTTTATATGACAACTTTTACTTAACCTCTTTGTGCTTGAGTTTTCTCCTTGTTAAATAAAAGACAAGAATAGTACCAAATTGATAGGGTTGTTGTGAAGATTACATGAGTTAATACATAGAAAGTACTTAAAATAGTAACTAGTACAGAGAAGATCTCAATAAATAAATAAGATCTATTGTTGTTACCATGGGTGTTGTTGATGGGGTTATAATATTTACTGAAGATACTATTTCTGAGACCTTCTGCTGTCAGCTGTGATGATAACTGGTAATAGACTGACCTGTCACCAGAGACAGCTATTAAACTGGACATTAAAATTTGTTTTTAGAGGTTAAGTGATTGACAGTGCAGGACTCTGGTCCCTGAGAGTGAAAAATAAATAAGGTCAATCTTATGATCTCCTGGTTTTCCGACAGGGCTACTTTCTACATCAGAGAGCAAGGAGGAGGAACCCAAGCAGAATATGGCAGGCAGTTTGTTGAATTGGTCAGAGTTCAGGGAATATGAGACAATTGGAATTTGTGGGTTTGTGTACTAGAGAGGCAGGTGCTGCGTAGAGAAAGAGCTCCAGAAATCTGCATAAGACTCAATTTAGGTGAACCCTAAGCTGTACATGCATAGAGTGAGACTCCACAAAGCTGGACAAAGGACAATGACAGGACAGGTCCGTGTCTCCCAGGAATGGACATGCCTAAGAATCCCTGCTTCATCATTCATTGGCTAGGTATAGCTTCTGGGGAATGTAGCCTCAGTGTAGATGCAGTGATAAATTTCAGACCACAGTATCTGAAGCTGTTGGTCTATTTTGTACCCTGAAGTCAGAGATCTCAGATGTGCCTTCTCATGAATACCACTGTACAGATCTATTTTTCCACATAGGTTCAGAGAACAGCTATTCCATGGAAACTGGAGACCAAAAGGGAAGTTAGTAAGATAAACTGTATCCATTGTCACGGAGTTTCATCTCATGGCTGCAAATAGTATTCATCCTCTCTGTCATCCACCATCCACTTTATTTCTTTTTGCACTACTTGGCATTGCCAGGCATTTCCACTTCATTGAGTTTTGGCCATTTTTTTTTCCAGGCTTTTAAGAGCCATTCCATTGGCAGTTTATCCCACCCCATGGAGTCCTTGATAGGATGTTAAATTCTGTATCCTGAAGGAGTGTTCCCCACAGTAATGAATTCTTATTTATCCTGTCTTCCATTCCAACTCCCCTTTTCTTACTGGCACATGCTAGCTAAATCTTGTAATTATTTAAGTGTATGGTCTCATAGTTTATCAGATCTAGCATGTTCCTAGCTGTATTGTGCTGAGATTTAACCCCAGTTATCAGCCTGGCAGCCAGGCAGCAGCACAGGCACTTCCTAAGGGGAGGGAATATTTGTTGGTTTGAGAGGAGGGGTCTCTACAGAATCTTCTAGCACAATTGGAAGTGCTGGAAGATGTACCCATCCCAGATATCAGGATCCCAGGTGTTCTTAACAAGGCATTGACTAGTAAAGTAAACTTGCCTTGGTAGTACATCCAAATGTCTCTAGAACTCTTTGACTCTAACGATTAGGTCTCCCCCATGTCAACTGTATCTGCTTTTCAAATGCAGAGGATAAGGACTTCTGTAAACTACCAAAGTGGCTATTAACTGAAAAGAGCACTCAGGGAAGAAAAAAAAAAAAAAAGAAGGAAAGAAAAGAGCATTCAGTCTCTCATTATGCTTCCTCATGATGTAAATACAACTTAGTAGTAATCAGTCTGTTCCACTGTCTGCTTAATAAGTATTGCCCATCCACAGCCTCCACCACCCACCAAAGCATACCTCTGAGCAATTCTAAGGAAAGTTCTAAGGCTATCAGAAGTCATCAAGCCAGTGTTGCCCATTTGAAGAATCCCGTGTCACCCAGGAACAGGACTGCCTTACTATCTCAACTGCCCTCAGCCACTGCCCAGGAGCAGCTTGTGGAAAGTGTAGCCTTAACAGGAAAACACAATGATAGATTTCAAAATGCAGCAGCTGGGGCTGTCAGTCAGTTGTACTCCCTGCAGTAGGAGATCTGAGAGAGAGATTCTCATGAGTGCCACATTGAGGTTTATAAATAGAAGTGGGAGAGATGACATGAAAACAGAGATTAGGGAGCTCCAAGAATCAGTCCTTCCACTGAAGCAATCATTAAGCAACAAAACTGACAGAATTAACTTTAACTTTATAATCTAATTTTTAAAACTTAAAACAATAGTGCCTAATAAAGACAGAGAATGCTAAATATAGGTAAGAAAGAAGTACTGCATTTTTGTTTACCTATCTACCATCCCCCATACCCCTCTATGACAGTGGCCTTGAGGACAGTGGTTGGCATTCCTAGTATTACCTAGCTGGTGCAGAGGGCCATGATGGACCTTGTTCTCAAAAACTGTGGTTATGCATTTTGCATTTTGACCAGTGTGTGGTTTCCAGAGGGACCAGTGCAGAAGCTTGGTTTCATTTGCCTCTGTCAGGCTATGACAGCATCTCTGGCAAAAGCATTTGCATATGTCAAAAGCATTTAAAGACATATAATATGCATAGCTGACTCAGGCAAGAGAGGGAGACTGGGAAGAGCAGCAGATTGACCAGCAGACCTGGGAAAGAGAAGGCTAAGGAGAAGATATTTTAGAATAAGTTCCTTGAAGGGCTACTACATATACTAGTGCATCACAGGTGCAACACAAATGCCCAAAGCTGGATGCATGCTCAGAAAGACCTGAAAGAACCCCAGTTATAAACCTCAGGAAGACCTTCGGCCCTGCATAAGAAAGAAGGTAAGGCTAAGACAGAATTATATGTAGGTAATTTGGCTAAGCAATAAAAGAGTATCCTAACTCTGAGCCAATCTACAAAGACTGGGAGAGTTGTTTGGTGCTTCACAATTTGAAAAAAAATCTATCAGGTCATCTGTCAGGATTTTAAAAAATATCTGGCTGCTGAGATAATGAAACAGAGATGTCAGTGATCACACATGAGAAGGAATATAGGCCTTGCAAAAATAGTTTGGGAATGTCAGTAAACAAATGGAGTAGTGCCCTCAACAGTACAGTAAAACCTAGAGAGGGAAAGAATCTGATTTCCAGAGTTATCACATCATGATACTCAAAATGTCTAATTTCAAAAAAAAAAAAGTTTTCAAAGGCATACAAAGAAGCAGGGAACTATGGCCCATTCACAAGGAAAAAAAGTTGGCAGCATCCCAGGGGAAACCTAGGCACTGGGATGACTAGACAAAGACTTTATTTATATTAACTATCTTAAATAAGCTCAAAAAGCTAAAGGAAACCATGGACAATGAACCAAAAGAAACAAGTAAGGATAATGCCTTACCAGATAGAGAATATAATAAAGAGATCGAAATTGTAAAAAGGAATCCAATAGAATATCTTGAGCTATAGAGTATAATAGTTGAAATGAGAAATTCACTAGATTGATTCAACAGATTTGAGCAGGCAGAAGAAAGAATCATTGAATGTTAAAATAGGACAATTTAAATTATCAAGCTAGAGGAGCAGATATAAAAACAGAATGAAGAAAATAAAAACAACTTGAGGGACCTGTGGGATGCCATTAAGCATATGCATTATGGGAGTCTTAGAAGAAAATTTTGACTAATGGCATGAATCTACATATCCAAGAAACAAGATGAAATTCAAGTAGAATCAACTCAACAAGATCCACATTAAACACATTACAATCAAAATTCAAAAACCAAGAAGAGAATCTTGAAGGTGGAAAGCAGAAAGCAACTTATAAACAGGATCTGTAGTAAGATTAACAGCTTTATTTCTCATTAGAAACCATGGAGGTCAGAAAGTGGTGGGATGACATTTAAAATGTACAAAGGAAAAAACTATAAACCAAAAATCCTACACTTGATCTTAGAAGAAAAACTTTTTTTTTAATACCATTGAGTATAATGTTAGCTGTGGGTTTTTCATTTATGTTTCTCTAACATCAGGAACCAGACAAGGATGTCCACTTTCACCACTTTTATTCAACATTGTACTGGAAGTCCTAGCTGTAGCAATCAGATAAGAAAATGAAATAAAAAGTATAAAATGAAATACAATGGGTAAGGAAGAAGTAAAACTTTGACTATTTGCAGATGACATGACACTATATATAGAAACCCTAAAGACAACCAAATAACCACTAGAACTGATAAATGAATTCAGTAAAGTCACAGGGCACGAAATTAACAGACAGAAATCTGTTGCATTTCTATACACTAATAATGAAGTAGCAGAAAGGGAAATTAAGAAAACAATCCCATTTACATTTGCACCATAAAGAATGAATACCTAGGAATAAACTTAACCAAGGAGATGAAAGCCATGTACTCTGAAAACTATAAAACACAGATGAAAGAAACTGAAGATGGCCCAAACAAAAGGGAAGATATTTTATGCACATGGAGTAGAAGAACCAATATTGTTAAAATGTCCATAGTACCAAAACCAGTGTACACATTCAGTGCAGTCTGTATCAAAATTCCAGTGGCATTGTTCACAGAAGTAGAGCAGATAATCCTTAAATTTGTATGGAACCACAAAAGAACCTGAATAGCCAAAACAATTTTGAGAAAGAAGAACAAAGCTGGAGGTATCACAATCCAGATTTCAAGATATACTACAAAGCTTTAGTAACAAAAGAATATGATATTGGCACAAAAATGGGCATATACATCCATGGAAAAGAATAGACATCCCAGAAATAAACTCATGCTTATATGATCAATTAATCTACAACAGAGGAGACAAGAATATACAATGGGGAAAAGACTGTTCCTTCAACAAATGGTGCTGGGAAAACTGGACCACTTTCTTAACACCATGCACAAAAATAAACTCAAAGTGGATTAAAGACCTAAATGTTAGACCTGAAACCGTAAAACATTTTTGTACATATGTCTCCTCAGGCAAAGGAAACAAAAGCAAAATTAAACTATTGGGACTACACCAAAATAAAAAAGGTTTTGCACAGTGAAGGAAAACATCAACAGAACAAAAGGACCACCTAATGAATGAGAGACAATATTCGCAAATGGTATATCTGACAAGGGGTTAATGTCCAAAATTTGTGAGGAACTTACACAATTCAACAACAAAAATCCCCCAAATAATCTGAATAAAATGGGCAGAAGAATTGAATAGATGCTTTTCCAAAGAGGGCATACAGATGGCTAACAGACATATGAAAAGATACTCAACACCACTAATCATCAGAATTGCAAATCAAGACTATAGTGAGGTATTATTGCCTTAAACCTGTCAGAATGGTTAGAATTAAAAAGACAAGGAGTAATAAATGCTGGTGAGGATGTGGAAGAAAAAGAACCCTGTGTGCTGTGTGGTGCAGCACGATGGATAACAGAATGGAGGTTCCTCAAGAATTTTAAAATAGAATTACAATATGATTCAGTAATGCCACCACTGGGTATTTATCCAAAGAAAATGAAAACATTAATTCAAAAAGATGTATGCACCCCTATGTTTATTGCAATATTATCTACAATGATGAAGATATGGAAGCAAACCAAGTGTCCATCAATAGATGAATGGATAAAGGAGATGTGATATATATGTTATATATATCATAGAATATTACTCAGCCATAAAAAAAAGAATGTGATCGTGCCATTTGTGACAACATAGATATACTTAGAGAGTATAACGCCAAGTGAAATAAGTCAGTGAAATATGATTTCACTCATGTGGAATTTAAGAAACAAGACAAATTAACAAAGAAAAAAGAGACAAAAAGTACAGAGAAAACACTGGTGGTTGCCAGAGGGTTGTGGAGATGGGTGAAATAGATTAAGGGGATTAAGAGTATACTTTTCATGATGAGCATTGAGTAATGTATGAAATTGTGGAATCATCATATTGTAAACTTGAAACTAATATAACACTGTATGTTAATACTTCAGTGTGTGTGTGTGTATATATATATGTATATATTGAAAAGATATTATATTATATTATATTATATTATATTATATTATATTATATTATACTATACTATATTATAATTCTACCACTGGCAAAGTTTTATAAACTGAAAGCATAAAAATATTGCTAAAAGAAATTAAAGAAGACTTAAATAAATGTGGACATCCCATATATGTGGATTAGAAGACTTCCTCTTGTTAAGATGGCAGCACTTACCCAAAGTAGTCCAAAGATTCAAAATTCCAGTGCCTTTTTTTTTTTTTCAGAAATAGAAAAAGCCAGTTCACAAATTTATATGAAATTGCAAAGGGACCCAAACAGCCCAAACAATCTTAAAAAAGAACAACAGTAGGGAACACACACTTCCTGATTTCAAAACTTACAACTGTTTTTTACTAAATTGATAAAGTAATTCAATGTAGTCTAGATGGTCTTTTCCAAATATGATACGACATAAACTGGTGATCCATATAGGGGGGAAAATGAGTCTTGTCCTCTACCTTTTGCCAACACAAACATACTTGAAGTGGATCACAGCCCTGAATATAAAAGGTGAGATTATACAACCATCAACATGGCAGGGGCGCCTGGGTGGCGCAGTCGGTTAAGCGTCCGACTTCAGCCAGGTCACGATCTCGCGGTCCGTGAGTTCGAGACCCGTGTCAGGCTCCGGCCTGATGGCTCGGAGCCTGGAGCCTGTTTCCGATTCTGTGTCTCCCTCTCTCTCTGCCCCTCCCCCGTTCATGCTCTGTCTCTCTGTCCCAAAAATAAAAAATAAACGTTGAAAAAAAAAATTTAAAAACATGGCAGAGTAAGTTTTTTACCATTTACTCGTCAGCACACCAATTTAGACAATCACCCATGAATAAGAGTGCCTTTGTGGAAGTTTGGGAGTCCAGCAGAGATGTTCCAGCACACCTCTGGAGCAAAAAGGGGGGGAAAATCTGAGATTGGATCCATTGAATAGTGTAGGAGGAGCAGTTTCACTTTACTTGTGTCATCCCTTTCCCAGGGTGGCACAGCTCAGTGCCAACAGAGACCTCGGCCCATGATTTCTCCCATGGCTAAAAGTGAGAGCATGTTGAGTAAGTGCCTGGCTTCCCAAGCTGTGCAGGATGCTGCCAGAGACTTACTTTCTCATCCCATCCAGAATACTCAAGTGTGCTGCATATCTAGGGGGTGGAGAACAGCTGGAAAAACAGTAGTCACTGCTCTTAGAGGGCATCAAAGGGATACAGATGCTACTAACTGACTGACAGACCAGACTGACTGACAGACTATTATCAAGAAGCCTACCCACGAACTGATGAGGACACCTTGCCTATGGATCCGCACAACTGGCAACAGGTACCCCAAATGCTCCATGTGTGCCCCCACACTCCATGGCCAGCATCCTATGCATGAGTCCAGGGTGGCAAGAGGAGACTTTGGAAATGGCTACTAATCACACACAGATAGCCTGACTGTAGGACTAAGAGAAAGCACACAAACTTGGGCATAAGGAGTGCCCTAGGAAAGCAAATAGCAGGTTCTCAGCATCTGGCCTAGGGTTGCAGAATAGAGAGAAGGCATACATCTTAAGAATTCCTCCCCAAGAGAGAATAAGAAGTGTGGAGCAGGTTTATCCATAGAAAAAGTCTGAGAACAGCACAGAATCCCTACAGGGCTAATATTCCTGAAACTAGTTGGTAAGACTGAATTAGGTGACTACTCTTTAAATGAGAGAACAGCAACATAAGACTTGAAGAAGCATGCAATATCAAGGAAACATGACACCACCAGAGAAACACGATATTTTTTTAATAAATATCCCCAAAGAAATGAAGATCTGTGGTATATCCAATAATTAAACATTTTAAGGAAACTCAATGAGCTACAAGAAAACAAAGACAATAAGATAAGGAAAACAATGAACAAAATGAGAACTTTACGGAGACAAAAATCACTAAAAAAAAACATTCTGGAGGTGAAGAATACAATGGATAAAATGAAACATGAAGTAGAGAGCACCAACAGCAGATGGAATTGAGCCAGTGAAAGAATCTTTGAGGTAGAAGACAAGTCTTTTGAAATTACCCAAAGGAGAGCAAAGAAAAAAGAATGAAAAATAGTAAAGGAAGCATGTATGAACTATAGCATACCATAAGAAAAAATAATCTGTGAAATTATTTTCCATCATACTAGCTTGTTTTCTTGTGCATTTGGTGATTTTTGATCACGAGCTCATACTTGTTTTATTTTAATTTATGATAAGCCTGGGGATTTCTATAAAAAATGCTTTAATCTAGGAGTGCCTGGCTGTCTCAGTTGTTGGAGCATGTGACTCTCAGTCTTAGGGTTGTGTCTTTGAGCCCCACATTGGGTGTAGAGTCTACTTAAAGAAAAAGCTTTAAGCAAGACATGAATTTTTTTTTTATTCTTTATGCCAAAGTTAGGGACACTAATATCCTGGGAACATTTTAGCCCTTGGCTTAATCAGAAGTCTTGGGCTTAGCACCGTTACCTTGACACTTGTTCAGCGCTCAGTCTCTTGAGTGTGATGGCCCTTAGGGTAGTTCTGCCTCTCCCTCTCCCCCAGTATTTGCTCTCTGCTCAGGGATCTTTACTCTAGTTTTAATGAAGGGATTTCATTTGGTTGGCTATATTTTGATTGAGACTATGGTACTCTTAGAGAGATTTTCTTATTTTTTTTAGAGTTCTGTGATGTACTTTAATGTATATTTTATAGGCAGTCTAGTTGGGAGTTGCCTTTGGTATTTCTGGTTGACCATTCTGCCCAATTCCAAAGCCAATCCTTCATTTTATCATAGTGCTCATCATTATCTCTCACCTAGAAAGAACAATACATCCTATCTTGTCCCTCTTAATTTCACTTTCTCCAATTTTAATTTATCATATATATGGTTGCCAAATTGATGTATTGATGGATATGTTAGACACTTTAAATTTAAAGTACCTGGAAATAAAAGTTTGGAGCTCAGGAAAGAAAGGGAACCTAGGGATTCATGAGTTATTGATGTAATTATCAATGTCATGAAGTGGGTAAGGTTACTGGGGAGACTAGAGTAGTTAGTATAAATAAGAGGACCATAGAACACCAACTTTATGGAGTAGGCATAGAACAAACTGGGAAAGGAGACTAAGAAAATGAAATGTCAGAAATGAGAAAACAAAGAATGGCATCTCCAAATGCAAGGAAAAAGGGAGTTTCAAGGAGGGGAAATTTGTGGGGTCAGATGTGGCCAAAAGGGCACACAAGATGAGAACTTATCTTACATTTCATCATTAGAAGCTGGAAGATTACTATTGACAGAAAAGTTTCAGTGTAGTGGGATCAAATGTAAAATAGCAGTGAATGTATGAACAAGTTGTACAATTTGCTACAGTCCTCTGTTTCTCATTACATCCCACCTCCACTGAATACACAAGGAATCAATAAACTGCCTGGAACAAAAGAAATACAACTGCCTTCTGATCTTCCATAGTTAGAGGGATTCAGGCAAATACTGGAGAGGTTAGTAAGAAGGGTGAAGGAGGAGATTGGCAATAAGAGTCATTAATTTTTTGTTAGGACTTAAATTATTTTAGCTATTTTACTGATAAAATTTATGTAATCTGTTAATATTCCATATTTTTGATGTGTTGCAATTGAAATCTTTATATTTTATACTGTCATATTTCACAATATAAAATAGAGAACAGAGCACAACCTGGTTATTTACCTGCTTGTTTCTGGAGTCAGAAATTCTCAGAATTATATCTATGTAAATCTCAGCATTCAAACCAAAAAAAAAAAAAAAGACCTTTCCTTCTAAAACTCTGTGCAAAGTATGTGATCATAACATGCTTTGCTTTCAGGAGCTTCAACTTTCCTGTGAAGGTAATTAATTTAAACTGTAGTTTTCATATATCTTGGGCTAAAATTAAACTTTCACTAAAAAGAATTATCAGGGGCACCTGCGTGGCTCACTCGGTTAAGCGCCCAGCTTCGACTCAGGTCATGATATCACAGTTCATGGGTTCAAGCCTCGTGTCAGGCTCTGTGCTGACACCTCAATGCCTGGAGCCTGCTTTGAATTCTGTGTCTCCATCTCTCTCTGCCCCTACCCCGCTCGTGTTTCTCTCTCTCTCTCTCTCTCTCTCTCTCTCTCTCTCAAAAATGAGTAAACATTATAAAAAAATAATTATCAAAGTTATACTTTAGGAAAAGTGTATATTGTATAAAAAGAGTAGAAAAGTAATGTTTGAAGTATTTAGAAAATACTTAAGAATACTTAGAAAAGGGGCGCCTAGGTGGCTCAATCAGTAAAGCATCCAAGTTTGGCTCAGGTTATGATCTCACAGTTTGTGGGTTTGAGTTCTGAGTCAGGCTCTCTGCTGTCAGTGTGGAGTCCACTTCAGATCTTCTGTCTCCTCTGTATGCCCCTCCCCAGCTTCCTCCCTCCCTCCCTCCCTCTCTCCCTCTGTCTCTCTGTCTCTGTCTCAAAAATAAATAAGCATTAAAAAAACATACTTAGAAAATACGTTAAAATATTTAGAAACCATTTCTACTGTCATTTTCAAACAACCTAGGGTGTATATTTTCCAAAACTCGCAAATATGACTTTTGTAATAATACAGCGTATGGCTTCTCAACTTTTACCTATGAAACACAAAAGTATAATTATTCGGTTTGGTAATTACTGTTATCTTGCTATATTCTACATATTCCCATACTTTTCTCTTACAAAACATGATAAAGTTAAAAATTATGAGAGACTTTTTCCTAAGCTATTATTTCCCTACATTCAACAGCACCTTCTCTGGGTTATGCTTATCCTTGCAAATTGCATTGAAGGCCTCTGCAGGCTCTTTGACTAAGGCCCTTCTAAGTGCAGTAACATTCCACATACAGAAAATCCCAGCAGGCAAATTCCCTACTGTTTGAAAATATTTTTCCCATCAGAAGAACAAAAAACAGTAACACATAAATACATTAAACAAGCAGCTCTCTTCTTTTATGGTGTTGTTCATAACTAACATATACATTTCTTTTCTTCATTATAGGTACCAGAGATTTGAAAAGGCATTTCTGTTAGCTGTTGACATTGGTGCTCGTGACCTGTTTATGGTGAGTCATTCCCAGAGATGATTTTGTGCCTTCAGTTCTAAGGCTGAGTAAGTTGTCAGCTTTTGTGACCATTAAAAAGGATTAGTGTCATTTGTGCCTTAGACACATGGTGAGAAAGCATTATTCCTTCTTGGCTTGCAGCTTTTCCTTCATGAAACTGGTCAATAGCCATCTAGTCTCTTTTGACTCGTTGACATTTTCTTTGCTGGGGCCCAAAGGATTTTTTATGTTTTCTAAGAATTTATAATTCTTGAACTTTTCTCCTCATGTACCTTGATGTGAGGGGATGACACCTTTCTGTCTAATAAGCGTGTCCTTTTAATCCATTCTCTAAAGTACAGCTACCGAAGCCAGGACATAGGGCAAAATATGTACCATAGATTTTGAATGTGCTCAAGTTTGTCCCTTAGATTTTAGTGTAAAGTAACAAATTATGAATGTTCTCACTTATATTTTTAAAGTAACCACAGTGCAAAACACATCCAAGAAGTTATAAATTCATATACACTTTAGTCCTCCCATTTATTAGCTAACAGCCAGTTTCTTACAGATCCTTGTGCTCTGTATCAGGTTCTTCCAAGATCTTTCACCACAATGTCACAGTGAGGTTAGATGAGGTGGTGTTCCTTTCCCGGTTTCCTAGCATATTCTGCTCCACAGAAAATCCATTGTTGTCAAGGAAACCAATAAAGTAAAAGCTTCTTGAAAACGAAACAAAAAAAATTCTGGAAGGCTCTTTTACCTGAATTTTCTGCACAATGAAGACATTTCTGTAGTTTAAGCTTTGATGCTTTAGATATTAAAATGGCTTCATGACATTAGATCACTTGTCTTTGGAATGAGTTTGTTGTTTAAATTCTAACTTTGCATCATTCAGTTAAATTGTGCTTTCATTGATCGTGAAGAAATCTCTGATTCAAAAAGTTATTATTTATCATCTGTATTTTGTTTTGTCAAATTGAATAGACATATTCATATATTGAGAGAAGGTTTTATTTGGCCAATATCTCTACATGTAGACATCACAGTGTCAGAAATAACAACACTTTTTAGATTTTTTGACCCCACTATCTATCTCTACTTTCTCACCTTTACCAGAATTCACCTCAGTAAAGGTAGATTTTCTTCATATTTCTTTATTCATAAGGTTGTTTTTGAGTCTTAGTGGGGATAATGTGTTGAAAGTACTTTGTAAACTGGTAAGTAATATACAGATATTATGTGTTATTATTGTTGAGACAGAGAAACTATTGTTATTACATAGCCATGTAAAAAATAATGAATACCTGAAACAGGGCTTAAATTATATGAATGTAAAAGAGAGGATATTTTGTAAGCAAAAGCAATATGATTCAGCAAGACCTTAGATTAAAATAAAGTATTTTGATTATAAGAACAAATAATACTATAATAGAAAGTAAACAATACAATAAAGAGAATAAAACTAAAAAACCAATGGACATCCTTTAAAATACCTCTCTGTGAATATATTCATTCCCTATACTTTTTGTTTATAACTTGATTTTTTTCTTTCAACAATATGACATAGTTTTCCATATCAGTAAACGTAAGTGTATGTCATTTCTTTAATGTTTACGTTGTATTCCATTTTATATGTGATAACTGGCATAAAAACAGACACACAGACCAATGGAACAGAATAAAGAGCCCAGAAATGAACCCATGCATATATGGTCAACTAGTCTTTGACCAAGAATACACAATGGGGACAAGTTAGTTTTTTCTTTCCTTTTTTTTTTCTTTCTTTAATATAATTTATTGTCAAATTGGCTAACATACAGTGTGTAAAGTGTGCTCTTGGTTTTTGGAGTAGACTCCCATGGTTCATTGCTTACACACAACACACAGCGCTCATCCCAACAACTGCCCTCCTCAATGCCCATCACCCACTTTCCCCTCTCCCCTACCCCTCCATCCACCCTCAGTTTGTTCTCTGTATTCAAGAGTCTCTTATGGTTTGCCTCCCTCCTTTCTGTTTGTAACTATTTTTTCCCCTTTCCTTCCCCTATGGTCTTCTATTAAGTTTCTCAAGATCCACATATGAGTGAAAACATACGATATCTGTTCTTCTCTGACTTGTTTCACTCAGCCTTGCAGTCCTATTCACCTTGCTGCAAATGGCATGATTTCATTCTTTCTCATTGCCAAGTAGTATTCCATTGTATATATAAACCACATCTTTTTATCTATTTATCAGTTGATGGGCATTTAGGCTCTTTCCATAATTGGCTATTATTGAAAGTGCTGCTATAAACATTGGGGTACATGTGCCCCTATGAATCAGCATCCCTGATTCCTGTATCCCTTGGATACATTCAGTAAGTGGTGGTAGGAAAATTGGATATCCACATGCAAAATAATGAACCTGGACTCCTATCTTACATGACTCACAAAAACTAAAAATGAATTGAAGACTTAAATGTAAGGCCGATAACCATAAAGTCCTAGAAGAAAACATTGAGAAAAAGCTCCTTGACATTGGTCTTGGCAGTGTGGGTTTTTTATTTTTTGTGGGTTTTTTTGTTTGTTTATTTGTTTTTATTGTTGTTTTTTGATAAAAGACAATAAAAGCATAGGCCACAAAAGCTAAAATAAGTGACACTATGTCAAACCAAAAAGTTTCTGCACAGCAAAAGAAATAGTCAAAAAAACCCCAAAAAGGCAATCTACAAATGGGAGAAAATATTTGTAAATCATATATTTGATAAGGGGTTAATATCCAAAATATATTACAACTTCTACAATTCAATAGCAAAAAAATAAAACAATTCAATTAAAAAATGAGCAAAGGACCTGAAAAGACATTTTTCCAAAGAGGACATACAGATGGCCAACAGGTACATGAAAAGGTATTCAACATCACTAATCATCAGGGAAATGCAAATCAAAACCACATTGAGATAATACCTCACACCTGTTAGGATGTCTTTTATCAAAAAAGAGATTACAAAAGTTGGCAGAGATGTGGAGAAAAGGGAACGCTTGTTCACTGTTGGTGTGAGTGTAAACTGGTGCAGCCACTATGGAAAACAATATGGAGGCTCCTTAAAAAAATTAAAAATAAAACTGCCACATAACCCAGAAATCCCACTTCTGGGTAGATACCCAAAGGAAACAAAACCAGTATCTCAAAGAAGTATCTGTACCCATGTGTGCAGCAGCATTATTCAGATAGCCAAAATGTGGAAATAACCTAGGTGTCCATTGACAGATGAAGGAAATCTTGCCATTTGCTATACCATTGACCAACCTGGAGGGCATTATGCTAAGGAAAATAAGAGAAAGACAAATACTGTCTGGTGTCAGTTATATATGGAATCTTAAAAAATAAATAAAAACTGGTTTCATAGAAATAGAGAGTAAAGTGGTGGTTGCTAGGGTCTGGTTAGTGCTCTTTGTGCCTTGTTTTAAAAATCTTCAAGGTCTTGAAATTTTCAAGGTCTTGAAAATTCTTCTTCTTTTTTCTAAAGATTTTGTTTTTAAGTAATTTCTATACCCAATATGGGCTTGAACTCACACACCCCCAGATCAAGAGTTGCATGCTCTGCTGACTGAGCCAGCCAAGCACCTCCAAAATTCTCCTTTTTATCTTCCAGAATTTGTATTATTTTAATGTTAACATTTAAAGCTACAATCCACCTCTATTGATTTTTTTAGAGGATATGGTGCAAAATTAACTTCCATCATATGTATATCCAGTTGACCTGTGACCATTGATTGATAAAATTGTACTTTGATGCTTTACAGGGTCACCTTTGTCATAAATGAGGTTCCCACAGAAATGCACATCAAAACCATAATGAGATATAACCTCACACCAGTCAGAATGGTTAGTATCAAAGAGACAGGAAATAACAAGTGGTGGCAAGGATGTGGAGAATGTTGGTGGGAATGTAAATTGTTCACTATAGATAACAGTATGCAGATTTCTCAAAAAAATAAAAATGGAAATACCATATAATCCAGTAATTCTGCTACTGGGTAGTAACACAAAGACAATGAAAACACTATTTGGAAAAGACACATGCACCCCTGTTTATTGCAACATTATCTACAATAGCCAAGGTGTGGAAGCAACCCAAATGCCCATCCATAGATGAATGGATAAAGATGTTATATATATATATATATATATATATATATAT
Source organism: Prionailurus viverrinus (assembly GCF_022837055.1). Lineage (NCBI taxonomy): Eukaryota > Metazoa > Chordata > Mammalia > Carnivora > Felidae > Prionailurus > Prionailurus viverrinus. Next base: position 81,643,469 of record NC_062563.1, on the reverse strand, counting down.
ATATATATATATATATACACACATACAGAATGGAATAATAGCCATAAAAAAGAATGAAATCTTGCCATTTGTGACAACATGGATGGACTTAGAGGATATTATGCTACGTGAAATAAGTCAGACAGAAAAAAACAAACACTGTGTATTTTCACCTATATGTGGAAGCTACAAGTAAGAACAAATGAACAAATAAACACCAAAAGAAACAGAAACAGGCTCATAAATACAGAGAACAAACTGGTGGTTGTCAAAATAGAGGGGTATAGGGGGATGGGTGAAATAGGTGAAGGGGATTAAGAACTAAACATTTTTAGTTATAAAATAAGTTAGGGAGATGAAAAGTGCAGCATAGGGAATATAGTAGATAATGTAATAAATTGGTACGTTGACAGATGGCAACTACACTTATTGTATGTAGTAAGCATTACATAATGTATAGATTTGTTGAACCACTATGTTGTACACCAGCAACTAATAGAATACTGCATGTCAACTATAATTCAATCAGAATAAGCCAATCAAGTGCCCTATATGTGTAGGTATATTACTAGATTCTGTCCTTGCTCCAATACTAAACTTCTTTAATTACTTTATAAGTATTTATATCCAATAATGTAAGTCTTCCAAGTTTGTTTAAATGTGTTGTTCTTACTCTAACCTGTGATAGATGCTTAAGTCATGGATTTTTGAGCTACTGTATCCTAATGTATGCATTCAAGGGTATAATCTCCATTCAACGATGGCCTTGATTGCATTCTGACAATTTTATGTGTCTGTTTTTCGTTATCATTCAGCTCAAAGTATTTCTAAACATTTCTGTTATGAATTCTTTGTCCTAGGTTTCTTACATTTCCTAATTTCAAATAATAAAACATTTTCTAGACACACACACACACACACACTCACCTTAACCTATTCTGTATTACATCAACCCTTTGAAATTTGTTGAAATTCCCTTATGGCTCATTATATGGTCAATGGTAAAATTTGTGTGTGCACTGAAAAAAAATGTGTAGCCTATAGTTTACAGTTGTTGAATGCAGTGTTCTATATAAAATCAAGTTTGTTAATCATGTTTTTCAGTTCTTTTAAGAACTGTTGTATTTTCTTGATATATTGAGCCTTTAACATTATGAAACATTCTTCTATTTTCTAGTAATGCTTCTTGCCTTAAAACCTACTTCATCTCAAAGTATACCTACACCAGTTTTATTTTGGTTTGTATTTGCTTCAAATCTTTTATATCCATGTTTCTTTATATTTTGAGTTGCATCTCTTATAAGCAATAAATAGTTGTATATTTTTAATCAGGGGTCACCTTTGTCTTTTAATTAGATTATTTAATTGGATTATAAATAATATAATTGTGTTTGTCCTACCCACTTTCTTTTCTGTTTCTCCCACCTATTCTATGTCCTTTTACCTAATCATCCTTGCCTTTTTTTATGTTAACTCTATTATTCCATTTTTTCCCTTCTGTTAGCTTATTAATTACATTTTTCCTCTAATTTTTTCTTTTGATTCCTATCCTTATGGTGAATCTTTCTGTCTTTCTGTTCTTGTTTGGGGGTCATTTGGTTTTAACTCTCTGCCTTTTTTTTTTTTTTTTTTTTGAAAAACCATAGCATTTTTAAAATGTAGTGATGATTTGAGGCTGTGTATGATGTTGTTTTCCTCCAGAAAGAATTTACTTTTGCTTCTAGAAGTTAGTTAGGGTAAAGGTTAAAAGACACCTTACTCCATTCTGGGATTGAGTTTGTTTGAACATGAGTTTCAGTCTAAGAGCCAATTTATTTCTACTTTATACTGAACATCAAGAGTGTAGCCCTTCAGGAGTCCCAGTAAGAAGCCTTGTCTGTTCAGCAGACCCTGAAGTATAACTTAGTAGCCTTAGCCCATTGACTCTACCTAATGTTCAGTGTGGTTTCTCAACTTCTCAAACACTACTTTCTGTTAAGTTTCTCACCTTCTTGGCCGCCAATTACATATTGGCAAATACTTTGAAAAGCAAAAGCTGCACCAAATGTCAGGCTTACCTCTCTGGGCTTTGCTTCTGTCTAGAATCTTGGCCCTTCAAATACTCACTGTCTTGTTCTCCAATGTCTTCAAACAGAATTTTAAAAATTATTTTACCCAGCTGTTTTAGTTGTTCTCAGCAAGACTATTAGTCTGATATGTTCTCATCTGGGATAACTGGAATGAGAAGTTCTGCAGTATGTTTTTGGAAGGTGAGTGAAGTGTTAAGCTTGGCACTAGCTGCTTTCCAATTCTGGATAACCCCCCTGCAGTGCACTGTTATGTTTGAACTATTAATCGCTAAGAGCCTTAAATGTCACAAATTCTGCTTTAAAGCATGATGTATCATCAATTTTATGCCCCAAATGGAACAAATGAAATTATATAAGATGTTGTTTAGACTAGGGTTTATTGTTTAATTGTCGTAAAAGCACTAAAAAGAAAAACCTAAGTTTTTAAAATTCTAACTTATGTTCAAAAAAGTAAAAAAAGTAATTTTCAGTTCTTCAAGTTGAAGAATTATAGAAATCTTATAAGATTAATAATGCAGATCTTTCCTTTTGCTAATGAAGATATTTGTGTATGCCAGCTTAAATTTATAGTCTGTCTTGCTTGAAGGCATACCAAGTGCTTTATCAGTAACAAAATCATTACATCTCACAAAGTTAAAGGAGTTAACTTTTCTTCATCACCTGCAAAGGTGTTATACCAGATAATGCCTTATATAATGGTATAATATATTATGTCAATATGTTATATATAACATACATTATACCACTTTATAAATTATCTTATTTAATTCTCATAATAATCCTAGACAATAGAATTATTATACCTATGTTACAGTTGCTAAAAGTAATTATAAGGACAACTGAGAATTGTGATTCAAACTAAGGTGTATTTGACTCTAAAGTTCATGCTGTTTCCATTTATACCAAACTACTTATATAAACTAAAAATTTAGAAGTTCCCCAAAGCTCAGTGATTTATGAGTTGATGACTCCCTATTACTAACTTCGAAAAGCTATTCTTTTCCTTTTATTCTTTACCAAAGTTCAAAAGTTATCAGTAACACTGTTTATTGCAGAATGGCATCTGATCTATCCTGAATGATACACAGAACTCAGTTTATCTGGAATATCATTCATCTAAATTAAGAGCTCTTAGTCTGTAATAAAAGGAAGTGCACAGTGAATATAGAAAGGACCACAGAAAAATAGCACCAATTGCCTATTTCCCTATTTTCTCATTCATGTCTCCAGGAAAAAAAAACCTCACACATTTAGTGATAGTTTTCTTAGAGAGGAATGTGGTATATGCCAGACATGATATTGATAGATCTTCCAGGACTATGAGTCTGCTCTTTGAGAACCCATTTGCATCTTGGGAGACATAAAGAGTTGTATCTTAGACTGTCATGTGAACTGGATAGGTGTAATACTTTTTGAAGTGTCCATTCCCAATTTCTTGTCTTTTAAAAACCATTAGCTTCTAGGGGCACTTGGGTGGCTCAGACAGTTAAGCATCCAACTTCGGCTCAGGTCATGATCTCAACAGTCTGTGAGTTCAAGCCCCATGTGGGGCTCTTTGCTGACAGCTTGGAGTCTGGAGCCTGCTTTGGAGTGTGTGTCTCCTTCTCTCTTCCCCTCCCCTGATCATTCTCTATCTGTCTCTCAAAGGTAAGTAATTTAAAAATATTTAGGGGCACCTGGGTGTTGCAGTCGGTTAAGCGTCCGACTTCAGCCAGGTCACGATCTTGCGGTCCGTGAGTTCGAGCCCCGCGTCAGGCTCTGGGCTGATGGCTCAGAGCCTGGAGCCTGTTTCTGATTCTGTGTCTCCCTCTCTCTCTGCCCCTCCCCCGTTCATGCTCTGTCTCTCTCTGTCCCAAAAATAAATAAAAATGTTGGAAAAAATTTTTTTTAAAAATATTAAAAAAAAAAACCGAAACACTAGCTTCTCATTGATCCCTATAGTTCAAGGTTGTTTCCTACCAAAACCCAAGCAAAAGGGAATAATTATATAGTCAATATTGGCAGAACTGTTTTAAAATATTACTGGTAAGGGAAGAGGATCTTCCACTTCCAGCTACTGGACAAACTGGCTTCAGACTTGTGCTCCCACTGTAAACTACTATAAAACTACATAAAATATGAGACAACAGTTTTTAGGCATTGGACAATAAGTAAGCCCTGCAGGACTTTGATTCTTAAAAGAGGAGGAATATACAGATGGCCCTCTATATAATTTCCAGAACAGAGACCAGTGATGTCTCTCAGATGAAGAGCCAGGGATAAGAGTTCAGAATTCAGAGATGATAAATGATCTAGAATTTATGGGGCAGGATACCAGAATGGGAAAATCTATGTGAAGAGTGGGGACCCAGAAGTCTACAAGGTGGTTACTTGGGTCCTTGATGGAAGGCTAAGCAGCAAGTATATATAAGGCCTACCAAAGAGTCACTGCTGTGAGACTGAGAGCTAAACGGAGAGCCTTCGTAATGGTGAGAGGTGCTGGAATTCTGGCTCAAAGTGAAGCAGCCTCACTGGGCATTTTTATGAAACTCTAGAAATGCTATGCTTGAAGATGAAGAACATATTCCAGGACTGTGTACAAAACCAGATCTGCCTTTAAAAATCACAAAACCTAACTTGACAGAATCAAAAGAATTCACCACTAATTTGATACCCTGCTAGTACAAAAATCAACATCCTTTAAAGAAAGCATTACCCAAACAACTTATAATGTGATTTACAGCACACAATAACACATCATTAGGTGGTTAAAGAAGCAGGAAAATGTGATGTATAAATAATGAAGAGAAAAAGGAGCTAATGGTAACAGACCTGAGAGGACCCAGATGTTGAAAGGGGCAGAAAAAACTTTGGAGCAGCTGTTATAAATATGTTTAAGTATTTTAAAGGAAGACATGAATATAATGATTGAATATATATGGATTCTCAAGAGAGACAAGGAAACTATTTTTTAAAGGGGGCAAAAGAAATTCTAGAACTGAAAAATGTGAAACCTGAAATGAAAAACTCCCTGGGTAGGCTTAGCAAAAGATTGGACAGTATAATAAAGGATCCATAGAAAGACATCAAGACAGATAAATGGAAATCATCCAGTATTAATAAAAAGAAGGAAAAATACAAAAATTAATAAAGGCTGAGTAACTTGTGAAACCCAAATCCAGTGGTCTAAAATACATGTCATTGCTGGAAAACATTAGTCTATGGATCGAAGCTCAGTGAACTCCAAATAAACAAAGCAATACTCAGGCACACTACATCTTGGCATAGCATACCCAAACTACTGAAAATCAGTGATTAAGATAAAAATCTTTTAAAAAACTCAACAACAACAACAAAAGACTCAGAAGGACCAACTAATATGAATTATAGCTTACTTCTCATCAGAAAAAATAATGCCAAAAGATAATGTAGCAACATTTTCAATGAACTGAAAAAAAAAACACAATACAAAATTTTATATCCAGTGAAAATTACCTTAAAATGTTGGTAAAATAAAGACACTTTTGAATACATGAAAACTGAGACAACTCAGCACCAACTCAAGAGACCTGCAGTACAAGGAAAGGTAAAGGAAGTTCTTCTGGCACAACAAATAGAATATCAGATGGAAACATGGATCTACATAAAAGAATGAAGAGCTCTGGCAATGGTAAATATGGATTCGTTGCAAAAGTATTTTTTCCTCATGTAAAGATTTCTTTAAAAGATAATTGTCCAGGGGCGCCTGGGTGGCGCAGTCGGTTAAGCGTCCGACTTCAGCCAGGTCACGATCTCGCGGTCCGTGAGTTCGAGCCCCGCGTCAGGCTCTGGGCTGATGGCTCGGAGCCTGTTTCCGATTCTGTGTCTCCCTCTCTCTCTGCCCCTCCCCCGTTCATGCTCTGTCTCTCTCTGTCCCAAAAATAAATAAACGTTGAAAAAAAATTTTAAAAAAAAAAAAAGATAATTGTCCAAAGCAAAATAATAATGCATTGTGGTATTTATAACATGTAGATGTGAAATGAATGACAGTAACATCATATCATGACAGGTGATAAAATGGAATCATACCATTGTAAGGTTTATACCTTTTGCCTGAAGTGGTACAATATTAATTCTAAGTAAACTGTGCTAAGTTAACACTAGCTTAACACTTATACTGTGCTAAGTATATTGTAGTGCCTGGAGGATTTTCTCAAAAATTTAAATAGATATGCAGCTTTAAAGAAAGTCAATAGAGGAAATTAAAAACAAACAAACAAACAAACAAAACCTTTAAAAATAGTCAACCCCAAAGAGGGCAGGACAGGAAGGAAAATAGAAAACAAACAGCAAGATGGTATACTTAAACCTAAACATTTATAATCATATTGAATTCAAATTAATAAGATACTCCAGTTAAAATACAGATTGAATTTTTTTTAAGTCTGACTTTGTCAGACAGGATAAAAAACAAAACCTGATTATATTCTGAATAAGAGAACACTTCAGTTACTATTACACAAATACATTTAAAAAGATGTAACACTCCAACATTAAGTACCAAAGTAGACTTCAGAACAAAAGAAGTATTAGAAAACCTAAAGAGACATATTCCTGATGATAAAAGTTCAACAGAAAGACATCATTCGAAATGTTTATATACAAAATAAGTGAGTTTCAAATATATGAAGAAGCCTGGGTGGCTCAGTTGGTTAAGTATCTGACTTCGGCTCAGGTCATGGTCTCCTGGTTCAGGAGTTCCAGCCCTGCATTTGGCTGTCTGCTGTCAGCACAGAGCCCACTTGGAATCCTCTGTCCCCCTCTCTGTCTTTGCCTCCCCTACTCGAGTGCATGCACACCCTCTCTCTCAAAATAAATATTCAAATATATGAAGCAAAAGATAACAGCCAAAAAAGAAAAGTAGACAAATGTAGTAATTCATAGGACAAGTAGTACATAAATGCATAAGGATACAGAATATAGGAACCTATCCACCAACTTGACCTGACCTTTTTTGAACCTATATTCAACAACTTTAGAATGTACTTTCCTTTTAAAGCACATGAAATAGTCACTAAACATAGATTATATGCTGGTATATAAAAGAAAGCACAGTACACTTTAGAAGAGTGAAATACGACACCAAAAGAATTAAATTACAATTCAATAACTTTCATATTCTCAACAAAGCTCCCACTATTTGCACATTAAACAGTACTTCTCTAAATGTCTCATGGGTCAAAGAAGAAATATGAGAATTTAGGAAATAATTTTTTGAATTGAATTTTATCAAAATATGTGGGATGATTATAAGTTGTATAAAATAAATTGGCATGAGTCTATACTGATACAATAAATACAAAAGTGAATAAATCCAACTAATAAATGTAAAAGGAATGACAGAATGAGAAAAATCACAATTTGGAAGACATCATATTAATAATAGAGTAAGGCAAGAATAATTAATGGATGCTATAACCGTGAGAGAAAGTTTCCTGAGATACAGGGTATTTGCATTGTCTCAAAAAAATATTTCTTCACAAAGTATGTGTTATTTACAAAAGGAAAAAATAACTTCACAGTGGAGAAGGCTGGTAGATACCATGTTAATAAGTGATCAAAATGGTATTATCAGTAATGGAAGAAATCAAAATAAACTACCATATATACTCAATAAGAACACAACAGCCTTTCTGTGGTATTTCTGCAAAAAAAAAAAGTATATAACTGGCATCTAATCCTGAGGAAACATCAAGTGAACTCAAATTGAGGGACATTATAATAACTAACCTATACTATTCAAAAAAAATGCCAAGTTCATATGAATGAAAAGAAGACTGAAGAACTAATTTATACTGAAGGAATCCAAAGAGACCTAACAAATTCATTAAGAAATTGATCTTTGTTATATGAAGAACGTTACTGGAACAGTTGGTGCAATTTCAGTGATTAAGCTGGAATAATGTTATCAATGCTAACCTTATGATTTTGATGATTTGATTGTGTAGGTAGGAGAATGTCCTCAGTAGGAAATAAACATTAAAGTGTTGAAGAGTGTGTTGGCAACTTCCTCTCAAATGATTCAGAAAGAAAAATCTTTGTACTGTATTTGAAACTTTTCTGTAACTGAGATTGCTAAAAAATTTTTTAAAGAGAAAAAAATTGTACTGTCATGGCTCTAGACTCTTTTTGTCCATGTTGTTTCTAGGTAGAAGCTGTGCAGTTTGGGAGTCTGTTTTTGTTGGTCACAGAAATGCTGCTTTTAATTTTGTGTCTTTGGGATCTTATTCTGCTTTTGAGAAATCAGGTAACCTCTCCAACCTAATTATTACTGTGGCATAAAACTACTCATTTGCCACCCAAGATTGCTTCTCTGGTCCCATGTTGGATGGCATGAAGATGAGTTTGCCTTCTGAACATTCTCATGTTGGCATCCCTAATTACCTTGGCCATTGGCACAGGACCAGTTGGAATGTCAAGTGTGTGCCATTTGATAATGCTATAAAAAGACCTATAGCTGCTGCTCTCCAGCCATCTGTGCCTTCCCTTGGCATGACACTATTGGGTAGTTTGTCTTTCATTGGCATGATTTCTGTAGTGTGGCTTACATCTGCCACTCCTAGGCACTTTCTTGGTGATCAAGTTGACATAAAATTGCTACTTTGGCACTGTTTTTATATAGAGAAGTTTTATACCTGCTAACTTCTGAAACAAGAATTACCATTTATTACATACAATATAATTGTAGTTTTAAATATTAGCACTATAGATGTCTCTGGCTTCTCTTGACTCAAACTTATCTGTTTGGACTTCCAGTTTCAAATTTTCCCAGTCAGAGGTCTTCACTCTTAAAAATTAACTTCTAAATGAAACATACCTCCTCTGTTTTAAGACACTGGATTGAATGCATATACATCAACCTCTCCCTCCTGTGCCAAATCTCTAGAAATCATGGGATATGTGTGTGTCTGTGTTTAAAATTTGTAACTGGAATTCAAAACAAGAATACATGGGGCGCCTGGGTAGCTCAGTCAGTTGAGTGACTGACTTTGGCTCAGGTCATGATCTCACGGTTTGCGAGTTCGAGCCCCACGTCGGGCTCTGTGCTGACAGCTCGGAGCCCGGAGCCTGCTTCTGATTCTGTGTCTCCCTCTCTCTCTGCCCCTCCCTCACTCATGCTCTGTCTCTCTCTGTCTCAGAAATAAATAAACATAAAAAAAAATTAAAAAAGAATACATGATGGACCAGAAGCTGTAAGGAACCTACTGAAAGCTGTAAAACAGACAAAATCAGATTGAAAAAGAAAGCAGAAACTTAAATGTCCAGAGGAGAAGACTGCTCCCCAAGTTGGAAAAAGCACCCAAAGTTCTCCATGCCCTTTGGAAGGAGATACTAGGAATGGGAAAAATTCTCCTGGGCTAGCAAGAGTGAATAATCAGGGGTGCAGGAGGGTACCTGAGCAGAGAAAAATAAAAATAAATAGATATTAATTACCCCAGCTATTGTTAGAAAAGTAATTTGTAATGTTAAGAATTTAAGAATATACACAAGAAAAATAGGAATAGATGGTGTTATGGACTAAATTGTGTCCCCATGCCTTCCGAAATTCATATATTGAAGCTCTAACCCCCAATGTGACTATTTGGAGATAGGTTAAAGTTGTAACCCTAATGCAGTATGGCGGTGTCTATCAAAAGAGGCAGAGTCACTGGAGATGGATGTGCACAGAGGAAAGGCCATGAGAGTTTACAGCAGGACGGTGGCTATCTGCGAGCCAAGGACAGTGGCCTCAGGAGAACCCAACCTGTCAACACCTTGATCCTGGAATTTTAGCCTCCAGGATTGTGAGAAGATACATTGCTGTTTTTGAAAGCACCCACCGCATGGTATTTTGTTATGGTAGCCCTATCAGAGTGATATAAACAGCGTAACTTCAGTACCAGTAAATACGAAAAGTACAAGAAAGAAAACGATAAATTATTAAAAAGCAAATAGGAAATAATCAAAAGGTAATCACTAAATAGTATAGTAATAGTAACTAGTAATAGTAAATAGAAAATACAAAATAAGCTGTTAAGAATGTCTAATCAGTAATTATAAGGTGAGTGAATTAAATTCACCTATTGAAAATCAGAGACTGTTAAGATTGGATTTTTTAAATATTCAGATATAGGTTGCATATAAAAAACGCCTCCAAACCTGAAATAACTTGGGAAAGTTCAAATGGAAAAAGATATACAAATAAATGCTGCCCAAACCAAGTACCAGACAAAATATCTGTGCTTTAAAAAACTGAATAGGGGTGGGGCGCCTGGGTGGCGCAGTCGGTTAAGCGTCCGACTTCAGCCAGGTCACGATCTCGCGGTCCGTGAGTTCGAGCCCCGCGTCGGGCTGTGGGCTGATGGCTCAGAGCCTGGAGCCTGTTTCCGATTCTGTGGCTCCGTCTCTCTCTGCCCCTGCCCCGTTCATGCTCTGTCTCTCTCTGTCCCAAAAATAAATAAAAACGTTGAAAAAAAAATTAAAAAAAAAAACTGAATAGGGGAAAGAAAAGTGAGGTACATTAAAAATATGTCCTGAAATCCTTTGATATTTCTCTTTTCAAAAGCTGGTTCCTTAACCTCTCATCCCCTCTCATCTCACTTAAGTTATAACTTCTGAAACTAAGTAGTGTAATGTGTTGTGGCTTCCTTTTTGATCCCTTTGTCTCTGAACACTTGCTCTGCAGGAAGTCAGTTGCCACGTCAGTAGGGTATTCAGGCAACCCTATTAAGAGGTCTATGCAGTGAGGTACTGATGTATCTTGTGAACAGCCTCCAGCCAAAATCCATGTCAATGAGCCACCTAGAAGTAGGTCCTTCATCCCCAAACTTTCAGATGACTGCAGCTCTGGTCAGCATCTTGACTGCAAACTCACGAGAGACCCTGAGTCAGACTCACAGTTAAGTTGTCCTATATTCCTGACCCTCAGAAATTGTGAATCACTGTTTATCATTTTAAGCTGCTAATTTTGGGGGGTTTGTTATGCAGCAATAGACAACTAATACAAAGGGATCCTTCATAATTATATAGTTGATAAGAGAAGTAATGCATCAAGTAGATATAGCACTATTCATTTAAGTACAGGGCTCCAGATTATTTTTTTAAAGAAAAATCTTCAAGGAAAAAATGCAAAATCCAGAAATTGCAGGATATTAACACATACTTCTCAGAAAACAATATACAATGAAGGAAATAAACAGTGAGGATCTTGAGGACTTGAATAACATTAATTAGAAAATTTGAGCTAATGATATATTTAATAAACAGAATACACATTATAAACTGACAAAATCAATCACAAGTGATCATATCAAACCCTCCAAGCTTATCTCAGCAAATGCCATCTCTAAATGCATATTTCTAAATGCTCTCTTAGAGACCATATTCAAAAATCGTAATATATATGTAATAAAGGTTAAATAGACCACAAAAAGATTGTGCTGCTACAATATAACATGTCACTCAAACTTTGACAGCATCCTTCTTTTTCTTTATTTTTAAAAATCATTTTGGGGCGCCTGGGTGGCGCAGTCGGTTAAGCGTCCGACTTCAGCCAGGTCACGATCTCGCGGTCCGTGAGTTCGAGCCCTGCATCAGGCTCTGGGCTGATGGCTCAGAACCTGGAGCCTGTTTCCAATTCTGTGTCTCTCTCTCTCTCTGCCCCTCCCCCGTTCATGCTCTGTCTCTCTCTGTCCCAAAAATAAAAATAAAAAAACGTTGAAAAAAAAATTTTTTTTAAATCATTTTATGTCTTTTCAAATTTTTTAAGTTTATTTATTTTGAGAGAGACAGAGACAGTGTGAATAGGGGAGGGGCAGAGAGAGAGAGAGAGAGAGAGAGAGAGAGAGAGAGAGAGAGAGAGAGAATATCCCAAGCAGGCTCTGCACCGTCAGTGCAGAGTCCGATGTGGGACTCAGACTCATGAAACTGAGATCATGACCTGAGCTGAAACCGAGCATGAGACACTTAACCGACTGAGCCACCCAGGTGCCCCTCTTTTTATTTTAACTGAAGTGTAATTAACATAGGGTGTTTTATTAGTTTCAACAATTCTATGCATTATTCTCTGCTCATCAGGATAGGTGTACTTTTAATCCCCTTTATCTATTTCACCTCCTCCTCCCCCTCCCCAGCAATTACCAGTTTGTTCTCTGTGTTTTTTTTCTTTTTTCCCTGTTTATTTTGTTTTTTAAAGTCCACGTGAGTGAAATCATTTGGTATTTGTCTTTCAATGTCTGCCTTATTTCACTTAATATTATACCCTCTAGCTATATCCGTGTTGTCGCAAATGGCAAGATTTCATTTTTTATGGCTCCATTACATATATATGTATATATGTGTGTATATATATATATATATATATATATGCATGTGTATATATGTGTATATATATAAATATGCATGTGTATATATGTGTATATATATATCATATATATATGCATGTGTATATATATATGATATATATATGATATATATATGATATATATATGATATATATATATACACATACATATATATGTGTATGTATATATATATATATATATATATATATATACACACACACACACATACCACATCTTCTTTATCCATTTATTCACACTTGGGTTGTTCCTGTATCTTGGCTATTGTAAATAATGCAGTAAATATAGGGGTGCATAAGTCTTTTTGAATTAGTGCTTTCTTTTTCTTTGGTTTAAAACCTGGTGGCAGAATTACTGGATCATATGGTAACTCTTTTTCAACTTTTTGAGGAACCTCCGAACTGTTTTCCATAGTCCCTACACCAATTTGCACTCTTACCCACACTGCAGAAAGGTTCCTTTTCTTCCACATCCTCACCAATACTTGTTATTTTTTTTTTTAGAGTACATAATTTATTTAAATTCAACTTAGTTAACATACAGTGTATTAGTGGTTTCAGGAGTACAACCCAGTGATTTATCATTTACAAACAACATCCAGTGCTTATCCCAACAAGTGCCCTCCTTAGTGCGCATCACCCATTTAACCACATCTTCACCCACCTCCCCTCCAGTGACCTTCAGTTTGTTTTCTGTATTTGTCTCTTCTAGTTTGCCTCCCTCTCCATTTTTATCTTATTTTTCCTTCCCTTCCCCATGTTCATCTGCTTTGTTTCTTAAATTCCATATATGAGTGAAATCATCTGATATTTGTCTTTCTCTGACAGACTTATTTCACTTAGCATAATACACTCTAGTTCCATCCACATTGTTGCAAATGATAGGATTTCATTCTTTTTGATTGCTAATATTCCTGTGTGTGTGTGTGTGTGTGTAAAATATATATACACATACACCACATTTTTTTTTAGCCATTCATCAGTCAATGGACATTTGGGCTCTTTGCATAATTTGGCTTTTGTTGATAGCAATGCTAATAAACATTGGGATGTATGTGCCCCTTCAAATCAGCATTTTTATATCCTTTTAAATACCTATTAGTAAAATTTCGGGGCCATAGAGTAGTTCTATTTTTAATGTTTTGAGGAACCTCCATATTATTCTCCAGGGTGGATGGAACAGTTTGCATTCCCACCAACAGTGTAAAAGGGTTCCTCTTTCTCCACATCCTCACCAACATCTGTTGTTTCCTGAGTTGTTAATTTTAGCCATTTTAACAGGTGTGAGGTGGTATTCCATTGTCCTTTTGATTTGTATTTCTCTGATGATGAGTGATGTTGAGGATGTTTTCAGGTGCCCATTACCATCTGGATGTCTTCTTTACAAAAGTGTCCAGTCATGTCTTCTGCACATTTCTTAATGGGATTATTTGTTTTTGGGTGTTGAGTTTGGTAAGTTCTTTAAAGATTTTGGATACTAACTCTTTATCTGATATGTCATTTTCAAATATCTTTTCCCATTTCATCAGATGTCTTTTAGTTTTGTTGATTGTTTCCTTCGCTGTGCAGTTTTGTATTTTGATGAGGTCCCAATAGTTCATTTTTGCTTTTGTTTCCCTTGCCCCCCAGAGACTGTCTAGTAAGAAGTTGCTGTGGCCAACGTCAAAGAGTTTGCTGCCTGTTTTCTCCTGTAGGGTTTTAATGGTTTCCTGTCTCACATTTAGGTCTTTCATCCATTTTGAATTTATTTCTCTGAAAGGTGTAAGAAAGTGGTCCACTTTCATTCTTGTGAATGTCACTGTCCAGTTTTCTCAGCACCATTTGCTGAAGAGACTGTCTTTTTCCATTGGATACTCTTTCCTGCTTAGTCAAGGATTAATTGGCTGTATATTTGTTTTGTGGGTCCATTTCTGGGTTCTCTCTTCTGTTCCATTGATCTGTATGTCTGTTTTTGTGCCAATACCATACTGTGTTGATGATTACAGCTTTGTAATACAGCTTGAAATCTGGAATTGTGATGCCTGCAGCTTTGGTTTCCTTTTTCAAGATTGCTTTGGTTATTCATGGTCTTTTCTGGTTCCATACACATTTTAGGATTGTTTTTTCTAGCTCTGTGAAGAATGCTGGTATTATTTTGATAGGGATTGCATTGAATGTGTAGATTGCTTTGGGTAGAAATAACACTTCAAAAATATTTGTTCTTCCTATCCAGGAAGATGGAATGTTTTTCCATTTTTTGTGTCTTCTTCAATTTCTTTCATAAGCATTTTATACTTGTCAGCCTACAGATCTTTTACCTTTTTGATTAGGTTTATTCCTAGGTATCATGTTTTTGGGGGGCAATTATAAATGGGATTGATTCCTTGATTTCCCTTTCTGCTGCTTCATTATTGGTGTATAGAAGTGCAACTGATTTCTGGACATTGGTATTATATCCTGAGACTTTGCTGAATTCACATACCAGTTCTAGCAGTTTTTCGGTGGTGTCTTTTGTGTTTTCCACGTAGAGCATCATGAAGTCTGTGAAGAGTGAAAGTTTGACTTCTTCTTTGCCAATTTTGATGTCTTTTTTTCTTTTTGTTGTCTTATTGCTGAGGCTAGGAGTTTCAGTACTATGTAGACAAGAGTGGTGATAGTGGACATCCCGACTGTGTCCCTGGCCTTAGGGGGAAAGCTCTCAGCTTTTCCCCACTGAGGATGATATTAGCTGTGGGTCTTTTTTATATGGCCGTTACAATGTTGAGGAATGTTCCTTCTAGTGCTAGTTTCTTGAGGGTTTTTATCTAGAAAGGATACTATATTTTGTTAATTGCTTTTTCTGCATCAATTGAGAGGACCATATGGTTCTTATCCTTGCTTTTATTAGTGTGGTGTATCATGTTAATTTATGAATATTGAACCAGCTCTGTAGCCCAGGAATAAATCCCATGTAATCATGATGAGTAATTCTTTTAGTGTACTGTTGAATTCGATTTACTAGTATCTTCTTTAAAATTTTTACATCCAGATTCATCAGGAATATTGGCCTGTACGTCTCCTTTTTAGTGATGTCTTTGTATGGTTTTGGAATCAAAGAAAGC
Source organism: Prionailurus viverrinus (assembly GCF_022837055.1). Lineage (NCBI taxonomy): Eukaryota > Metazoa > Chordata > Mammalia > Carnivora > Felidae > Prionailurus > Prionailurus viverrinus. Next base: position 81,627,984 of record NC_062563.1, on the reverse strand, counting down.
TGTCCTTCCATTTCTATTTTCTGGAACAGTTTGAGAAAAATAGGTATTAATTCTTTAAGTTTCTGGTAGAATTCTCTGGGAAGCCATCTGGCCCAGGACTCTTGTTTGTTGGGATATATTTGGTGGAAACTGATTCCGTTTCTTTGCTGATTATGGGTGTGTTCAAATTTTCTATTTCTTGCTACTTGAGTTTTGGTAATGTGTAAGTTTCTAAGAATTTCTCCATTTCTTCCAGATTGCCCAGTTTGTTGGCATATAAGTATTTCTTTTTAATTGTATTTCTGTGTGTTGGTTGTGACTTCTCCTCTTTCATTCATGATCTTATCTATTTTGGTCCTCTCTCTTTTCTTTTGGAAAGTCTGGCTAGGAGTTTATCAATTTTGTTTATTCTTTCAAAGAATCAGCATTTAGTTTCATTGATTTGTTATTTTTTTTGAATTCTATATCATTTATTTCTGCTCTAATCTTTATTATTTCCCTTCTTGGGCTGGCATTAGGCTTTATTTGCTACTCCTTTTCTAGCGGCTTTAGGGGTAGGTTTAGGATGTATATTTGGGACCTTTCTTACTTCTTGAGATAGGCATGAGTTGCAGTATGCTTTTCTGTTAGGACTGCCTTTGCTGCATCTCAAAGGATTTGGACTGTTGTGTTTTCCTTTTCATTTGCTTCCATGTATTTTTTTTTCCCTTCTTTAATTTCCTGGTTAAGCTATTTGTCCTTTAGTAGGATGTTCTTTAACCTCCATGTATTTGAGGGCTTTACAAATTTTTTCTAGTGGTTGATTTTAAATTTTATAGCATTGTGACCTAAAAATATGCATGATCTTGATCTTTTTCTACCTGTCGAGGGCTGATTTGTGACCCAGTATGTGGTCTATTCAGGAGAATGCTCCGTGTGCACTCAAGAAGAATGTATATTCTGCTGCTTTAGGATGAAATGTTCTTAATATATCTGCTAAGTCCATCTGGTCCAGTGTGTCATTCAAAGCCATTGTTTCCAGAGATGCCTGGGTGGCTTGGTTGGTTGAAAATCCAACTCCTAGTTTTGGCTCAGGTCATGATCTCACACTTCATGAGTTCAAGCCCTGCATTGGGTTCTGTGCACAGTGCAGAGCCTGCTTAGGATTCCATTTGTCTCTTTCTCTGCCGCTCCCCTGCTTGCTCTCTAATTCTCTCTCTCAAAAATAAATAAATGAACATTTTTTAAAGCCATTGATTTCTTGTTGATTTTCTGCTTAGATTATCTGTCCATTGTTGTAAGTGGGGTATTAAAGTTCCCTATTAAGGAATTGTTATCAATGTGTTTATGTTTGTGAATGATTTATTTATTTGGGTGTTGTCAAGTTTGGGGCATAAATATTTACAATTGTTAGGTCTTCTTGATGGATAGACCCCTCAATTATGATATAATGCCCCTTCCTCATCTCTTGTTAGAGTCTCTGTTTTAAAATTTAGTTTGTCTGATTGATCTATGGCTACTCCAGCTTTCTTTTGACTTCCATTAGTATGATAGACAGTCCTCCATCCCCTGACTTTCAATCTGCAGGTGTCATTAGGTCTAAAATGAGGCTCTTGTAGGCAACATATACATGGATCTTATTTTTTTTTTATCCATTCTGACACCCTATGTCTTTTGATTGGAGCATTTAGTCCATTTACACTCAGAGTGATTACTGAAAGATATGAACTTAGTGCCATTGTGTTACCTGTAGAGTTGGTGTTTCTGGTGATGTTCTCTGGACCTTTGTAGTCTTTGTTCCTTTGTTTTTTTTTTTTTTCCTCCACTCAGAGATTCCCCCTTAAAATTTCTTGCAGGGTTGGTTTAGTGGTCATGAACTCCTTTAGTTTTTGTTTTTCTGGGAAACACTTTATCTCTCCTTCTATTCTGAATGACAGCCTTGCTAGATAAAGGATTCTTGGCTGCATATTTTTCCTATTCATCACATTGAGTATTTCCTGCCACTCTTCTGGCCTGCCAAGTTTCAGTGGACACGTTTGCTGCTAACCTTAATGTCTGCCCTTGTAGGTTAAGGGCCTTTTGTCCCTAGCTACTTTCAGAATTTTCTTGTTATATTTGTTTTTTTGCAAGTTTCACAATGATATGTCATGGTGGTGTCCCATTTTTTGATTTTGAGGGGTGTTCTTTGTGCCTCTTGGACTTTAATGCCTGTTTCCTTCCCCATATTAAGGAAGTTTTCAGCTATAACTTGTTCAAATAAACCTTCTGCCCCTTTTTTCTGTGCTTTTTCTGGGATTCCTATGATACAGATACTGTTTCATTTTATGGAATCACTTCATTCTCTCTGCCTCCCCTTATGATCTAGTAATTTCCTTTCCCTCTTTTTTCAGTGTCATTATTTTCCATACTTTTATATTCTATTTCACCTAATCTCTCCTCTGCTTTTTCAATCCTGTCACTTTTTCCAGTTTGTTTCCCATCTCAGTTATAGCATTTTAAAGTTCATCTGAACTATTTCTTAGGTCTTTGATCTCTGCAGAAAGTGTTTCTCTGGTGTCTTCTATGCTTTTTTCAAGCCCAGCTAGTAGTCTTATGACTGTTGTTCTAAATTCTTGTTCACATAAATTGCTTATATCTGTTTTGAGCAAGGTCCTAGCTGTGATTTATTCTTGACCATTCTTTTGGAGAGAATTCCTCTGTCTTGTCATTTTGGCTAAGCTTCTGTCTTTTGCATGTCTTAAAAGCTTGTTATGTTTCCTCCACCTGCGAGTGCTGCTGTATAAAAAAGGAGTCATACACTGTCCAGGGCCTGGCACTCCAGGAACTGTTTCTGGTGTGTGCTTTGTGCACTCTGCTGTTGGATTTTGACTGCTCTTTTCCCTCTTGTCAGTCATTTGGAGAGCCCTACCATGCTTGCAGTGGTGGAATGTTTGATCCCCTAACTAGATGTGCTTTGATGTGTTTGAAGTAATCCCGGAAAAAATAAGCAATGGGGAGAGCCTCATCCCAATAAAAGAAAAGGAAAGGGAACAAAAAACCCCAAACAGAATCAGAATACTGTAAGACTGATTCCAAAGAAAAAGGAAGAAAAAAAAGGGGAACGGGAAAGCAGAAGATAAATAAAAGGGAAAAAGAAAAGAATTAAAAAGCCAGATCCAAAAAAAGAGAAAAGGAAATGAAAAAATAAAACCCTTCTACAAACAAGGAACTAAGAGCCTGATTCCCAAAATTAAAATAGAAGAAGGAAGAAAAAGAAAAAAGAGCTGTCTGTTGGTGCATGGTGGGGGTGGGGGTGGGGGTACTGGCTGTGCTGTTCTGGAGGAGAGGCAGGCTATGTTGGCTCAGAGTCAGTCTTGCCCCAGTAAATAAGCAGTGGACAGGGACAGAGGGGCAAGGTTTGGGGTAAGAGGGTCCTGCCTCCAACTGGGGGCTGGTATGTTGCTCTCTGAAGTCCTACCAGATTGGTGTTGGTGGAGGGGTCACGGGGGGGATGCTACTACCTCAATCTCTTGTCCCCGGACCAGGGATCTCAACCCCTGCTGTTCAGGCAGCCCTCACAGTATAGCAAGGGCTATATAGTATAGCAGCTATACAGTATAGCAAGGGCAGTCATCTTGCGCTGCACCACAACTCTTTGGTGTTTTTTTTATTTGCCATGCAGCTGGGATTCAAAACCCAAAGTCTTAAAGGACCTGGCACCACGTGGAAATACTTCCCTTGTCCAGAGTAGAGCCTCTCTACCCTGCTGTTGAAAGGCCTTTGGCTGGTCCCTGCAGGGTCTTTTATACTGGGGAGGCAATAAGCCCCTTTCCAGAAGTACTCCAGGAAGGGGACTGTTCTCTCCCTGTGCATCCTGGAGATCTCTACACCTTGCTATGCACTCTGGGCCAGCGCCCTCCTCCCCAGAATCACACTCCACAGCTCTACTCTGGAAAGTCGCACATATTTAAAACCTCACAGTTTGAACTCCAAAAGCTGTTTGCAAAACAAACAAACAAACAAACAAAACAAAGAAAACTTGGACACTGAGGACTTCTCACTCCCCAGTCCATGGTCCAGAGAGGTTTTCCTCATGTGGTAACTCAATGCTGCACTAACTCAACCCCTCTCTCTTTCCCTCCATTTTGTCTCTTCACAAAAGTGTTCCTTCTCCTGTGTGGTACTGCCATTTTTCTCTCCCCCAATTCACATCCACGTACCTTGCACCTACCAAGATGTCTCCCCCCAAGTATTAATATCCTTCTGCCACTCTGCAGATTGATTTCCTGGGTGTTCCAAGTAATCTGGCCTCAAAACAGCTGTGTTTGAGGGACAAGGAAAGGCCTGGGTCCCCCTACTTCTCCACCATCTTAATTCCTCCTCCAGCCCTTATAAGTGTTTTCCCACCTTCTCTCTGGTCTTTCTGGGAACCAATTACATTTATGTTATACTACTTAATATTATTCACTGGCCACTAAAGCTCTGCTCATTATTTTCAGTATTTATTCCTTCTCTCTATTTAAATTACTCTGCTTGAACTTGTCCTCTGGCTCCATTCATTTTCTTTTCAGTCTTTTTTTTTCTCTGTGTGCTTAATGTTGGATTGTTTTTATTGTTTAAGTTCACTGATCTTTTATTATTTATTATTTTTTAAATTTTTATTTAATTTATTTTTTAAATTTATATCCAAGTAAATTAGTATATAGTGTAACATATACTATTTGATTTCAGGAGTAGATTCCTTAATGCCCTTACCCATTTAGCCCATCCGCCCTCCCACAACCCCTCCAGTAACTCTCTGTTTGTACTCCATCTTTAAGGGTCCCTTATGTTTTTGTCCAACTCCCTATTTTTATATTGTTGTTGCTTCACTTCCCTTATATTCATCTGTTTTGTATCTTAAAGTCCTCATATGAGTGAAGTCATATGATATTTGTCTTTTCTAATTTCCCTTAGCATAATACCCTCTTGTTCTATCCACATAGTTGCAAATGGCAAGATTTCATTCTTTTTGATTGCCCAGTAATACTCCATTATATATATATACCACTTCTTCTTTATCCATTCATCTGTCAATGGAATGGCTCTTCCCATACTTTGGCTATTGTTGATAGTGCTGCTATAAACATTGGGGTGCATGTGCTCCTTCAAAACAGCATACTTCTATCCCTTGGATAAATACCTAGTAGTACAACTGCTGGGTTGTAGAGTAGTTCTATTTTTAATTTTTTGAGGAACCTCCATACTGTTTTGCAGATTGGCTGCACCAGTTTGCATTCCCACCAGCAGTGCAAAAGAGATCCCCTTTCTCCTCATTTGTTGCCTGAGTTGTTAATGTTAGCCATTCTGACAGGTGTGAGGGGGTATCTCATTGTGGTTTTGATTTGTATTTCCCTGATGATGAGGGATGTACAGCATTTTTTTGTCTGGTGGTTGGCCATCTGGATGTCTTCTTTGGAGAAGTGTCCATTCACATCTTTTGCCCATTTCTTCACTGGATTGTTTGTTTATTGGGTGTCGAGTTTGGTAAGTTCTTTAGAGATTTTGGATACTAACCCTTTATCTGATATGTCATTTACAAATATCTTCTCCCATTCTCTTGGTTGCCTTTTTGTTTTGCTGATTGTTTCCTTCACTGTGCAGAAGCTTTTTATTTTGATGAGGTCCCAATAGTTCATTTTTGCTTTTGTTTCCCTTGCCTCCGGAGACATGTTCCATAAGAAGTTGCTGTGGCCAAGGTCAGAGAGGTTTTTGCCTCCTTTATCCTCGAGGATTTTGATGGCTTCCTCTCTTACATTTAGGTATTTCATCCATTTTGAGTTTATTTTTGTGTATGGTGTAAGAAAGTGGTCCAGGTTCATTTTTCTGCATGCTGCTGTTCAGTTTTCCCAGCACCACTTGTTGAAGAGACTGTTTTATTCCATTGGATGTTCTTTCCTGCCTTGTCAAAGATTAGTTGGCCATAGGTTTGTGGGTCCATTTCTGGGTTCTGTATTCTGTTCCATTGATCTGAGTGTCTGTTCTTGTGCCAGTACCATACTGTCTTGATGATTACAACGTTGTAATACAGCTTGAAGTCCGGGATTGTGATGCCTCCTGCTTTGGTTTTCTTTTTCAAGATTGCTTTGGCTATTCAGGGTCTTTTCTGATTCTATACAAATTTTAGGATTGTTTGGTCTATCTCTGTGAAGAATGCTGGTGTTATTTTGATAGGGATTGCATTGAATGTATAGATTGCTTTGGGTAGTATTGACATTTTAACATTTGTTCTTCCTATCCAGGAGCATGGAATATTTTTCCATGTTTGTGTCTTCTTCAATTTCTTTCATCAGCTTTCTATAGTTTTCAGTGTACAGATTTTTCACCTCTTTGGTTACATTTATTCCTAGGTATTTTATGGTTTTTGGTGCGGTTGTAAATGGGATTGATTCATTGATTTCTCTTTATGTTGCTTCACAATTGGGTGTATAGGAATGCAACCAATTTCTGTGCATTGATTTTATATCCTGCCACTTTGCTGAATTCATGGATAAGTTCTAGCAGTTTTTTGGTGGAATCTTTTGGGTTTTTCATGTAGAGTATCATGTCATCTATGAAGAGTGAAAGTTTGACCTCCTCTTGGCTGATTTGGATGCCTTTTGTTTCTTTGTGTTGTCTGATTGCTGAGGCTAAGACTTCCAATACTATGTTGAATAACAGTGGCGAGAGTGGACATCCTTGTCTTGTTCCTGACCTTAGTGGGAAAGCTCTGTTTTTCCCCACTGAGGATCATATTAATATTGGGTCTTTCATACACAGCTTTTATAATCTCGAGGTATGATCCTTCTATCCCTTCTTTCTTAAGGGTTTTTATCAAGAAAGGATGCTATATTTTGTCAAATGCTTTCTCTGCATCTATTGAGAGGATCATATGGTTCTTGTCCTTTCTTTTATTGATGTGATGAGTCACATTGATTATTTGGCAGATATTGAACCATCCCGGCATCCCAGGTATAAATCTACTTGGTCATAGTAAATAATTTGTTTAATGTATTGTTGGATCCGGTTGGCTAATACCTTGTTGAGGATTTTTGCATCCATGTTCATCAAGGAAATTGGTCTATAGTTCTCCTTTTTTTGTGAGATCTTTGTCTGGTTTTGGAACCAAGGTAATGCTGGCTTCATAGAAAGAGTTTGGAAGTTTTCCTTCCATTTCTATTTTTTTGGAACAGCTCCAAGAGAATAGGTGTTAACTCTTCCTTAAATGTTTGGTACAATTCCTCTGGAAGTTCATCTGGCCTTGGACTCTTGTTTTTGGGGAGATTTTTTTATTACTAATTCAATTTCTTTACTGGTTATGGGTCTGTTCAAATTTTCTATTTCTTCCTGTTTCCATTTTGGTAGTGTATATGTTTCTAGGAATTTGTCCATTTCTTCCAGATTGCCCATTTTATTGGCATATAATTGCTCATAATATTCTCTTATTATTTTTATTTCTACTGTGTTGGTTGTGATCTCTCTTCTTTCATTCTTGATTTTGTTTATTTGAGTCCTTTTCTTTTTTCTTTTTGATCAAACTGGCTAGTGGTTTATTAATTTTGTTAATTCTTTCAAAGAACCAGCTTCTGGTTTCATTGATATTTCTATTGTTGGTTTTTTGGTTTTTGTTTCTGTTTTTGTTTTTTTTTTTTGGTTTCAATAGCATTGATTTCTGCTCTAATCTTTATAATTTCCTGTCTTCTGCTGGTTTGGGGATTAATTTGCTGTTCTTTTTCCAGCTCTTTAAGGTGTAAGGTTAGGTTATGTGTCTGAGACCTTTCTTCCTTCTATAGGAAGGCCTGGATTGCTATATACTTTCCTCTTATGACCACCTTTGCTGCATCCCAGAGGTTTTGGGGTGCGGTGTTGTCATTTTCACTGGCTTCCATGTACTTTTTAATTTCCTCTTTAACTTCTTGGTTAGCCCATTCGTTCTTTAGTAGGATGATCTTTAGTCTCCAGGTATTTCTTAACTTTCCAAATTTTTTCTCGTGGTTGTTTTCTAGTTTCATAGCATTGTGGTCTGACAATATGCATGGTATGATCTCTATCTTTTCGTACTTGTTGAGGGCTGATTTGTGTCCCAGTATGTGGTCTATTCTGGAGAACATTCCATGTGTACTGGAGAAGAATGTATATTCTGCTTCTTTAGGATGACATGTTCTGAATATATCTGTTAAGTCCATCTGGTCCAGTGTGTCATTCAAAGCCATTGCTTCCTTGTTGATTTTCTGATCAGACGATTTGTCCATTGCTTTAAGTGGGGTGTTGAAGTCCCCTACTATGATGGTATTATTATCAATGAGTCTTTATGTTTGTGATTAATTGATTTATATATTTGGGCACTGCACATTTGGAGCATAAATGTTTACAACGGTTAGGTCTTCTTGGTGGATAGACCCCTTAATTATGATATAATGTCCTTCTTCATCTCTTGTTACAGTCTTTATTTTAAAGTCTAGATTGTCTAAGTATGGCTACTCTGGCTTTCTTTTGGCAATCATTAGTATGATAGACAGTTCTCCATTTCTTACTTTCAATCTGAAGATATCTTTAGGTCTAAATTGGGTCTCTTGTAAACAGCATATAGACAGATCTTGTTTACTTATTCATTCTGTTACACTATGTCTTTTGATTGGAGCATTTAGTCCATTGACGTTTAGAGTGAGTACTGAAAGATAAGAGTTTATTGCCATTATGTTTCTTGTAGAGTTGGAGCTTCTGGTGGTGTTCTTTGGTCCTTTCTAGTCTTTGTTGCTTTTGGTCAATTTTTTTTTCCCATCTTTTCTCCCCTCAGAGAGTCCCCTTTCAAATTTCTTGCAGGGCTGGTTTAGTCGTCACAAACTCCTTTAATTTTTGTTTGGGAAACTTTTAATCTCTCCTTCTATTTTGAATGACAGCCTTGCTGGATAAAGAATTCTTGGCTGCATATTTTTCCAATTTAGCACATTGAATATATCCTGCCACTCCTTTCTGTCCTGTCATGTTTCTGTGGATACGTCTGCTGCAAACCTGATCTGTCTTCCCTTGTAGGTAAAGGACTTTTTTTCCCTTGCTGCTTTCATGATTCTTTCCTTGACTGAGTATTTTGTGAATTTGACTATGATATGCCTTGTTGATGGTTTGTTTTTGTTGAATCTTATTGGAGTCCTCTGTGCTTCCTGGATTTTGATGTCTGTGTCTTTCCCCAGGTTAGGAAAGTTTTCTGCTATGATTTCCTCACATAACCCTTCTACCCCTTTTTCTCTCTCTTCTTCTGGGACCCTTATGATTCTGATGTTGTTCCTTTTTAATGACTCACTGATTTCTCTAGTTCTTTTTTAAAAAAATTTTTTTTAACGTTTATTTATTTTTGAGACAGAGAGAGACAGAGCATGAACAAGGGAGGAGCAGAGAGAGAGGGAGACACAGAATCTGAAACAGGTCCCAGGCTCTGAGCTGTCAACACAGAGCCCGACGCGGGGCTCGAACTCACGGACCGTGAGATCATGACCTGAGCCAAAGTCGGATGCTTAACCGACCGAGCCATCCAGGTGCCCCGTGATTTCTCTAATTCTTAAATCGTGCTCTTTTGCCTTAGTCTCTCTCTCTTTTTTGCTTCATTATTCTCCATAAGTTTGTCCTCTATGTCGCTGATTCACTGCTCTGCCTCACCATCCTTGTCTCTGTGGCATCCATTCAAGATTGCATCTCAGTGATAGCATTTTTTATTTCATTCTGACTAGCTTTTACTTCTTTTATCTGTAAAGAAAGGGATTCTAATCTATTTTTGACCTCAGCTAGTATTCTTATTATTGTGATACTAAATTCTGGTTCAGACATCTTGCTTGTATCTGTGTTAAGCCCCTGTGTTGTCTTTCTTTTGTGGTAAATTCCTTCATTATGTCATTTTGAAGGAAGAAAAGGAGTTAATAAGGGGAAAAAATAAAATTAAAAAATTAAAAACAACACAGGCACATACACACACAAAATCAAATAAATGATGCTAGAATAGGCTGTCTTGGTCTGATATTGAAAGGAGACTGGTAGATGAGAGGAGAAAGGGAGCGGAAAACAAAGAAAAAATTGAAAAGAAAAAAAAAACAAGAAAAAAGAAACGTTTGAAAATTTGAGGAAATGAATACAATGAAATAGAATAAAATGAAATGATGGAAGTAAATTATAATTTGAAACATTTACAAAAAAAAGTAAAAAATATAGTAGAAAAAAATATTTTAATAAAAGTAAATTTTTTCTTTCCCTATTGAAGAAAGAAAAGAAACGAAAAAGAAAAAAAGAGAAAATTGAATAGATGGACCAGTGAACAGACTGAAATACAATTGAAATTATATCATTTTCCCCTAGAAGTCAAACTGTGAAGCACTTTAGTCTGTAAACTAAGCAGGTGGAGAGATTTGTTGTGTTCCTAAAGAGTGAGCCCCAGTTGAGCGGGGCTTAGTGTAACGGATCCATTCTCCACTAGATGGTATTGCCTAGCTTACTGTGGTAGATTGTTGTGGCACTTGTAGGTGTGTATTCGCATGTGCGGGAGGGGTAAAAATGGCGTCACCCAGCTGCCCAGTCTCTAGTATTGGAATTCTGCTCTCCCGGACCAGCAATCACGCACCCATCCTTTGTCTCCAACTTCTGTCCACTCCCTGCTTTTATGCTGTCACCAAGCTGTCAGGTTGCCAGGCGACACATCCCTCCTGAGTTTTATCTCAGATGCACCTGTGTTTCCCGACCCCTCACTTCTGAGGGACTGCGGCTTTGACCCGCTCAGATCCCCTGGGGGAGGGTCTCACTGAGCAATGGCTGGGTGCTGGCCACACCCAGAAACATTTGCAGAACTGTGCTCCTGCCGATGCCCAGAGATTGCGGCTGGGTGCCAGCCCAGCCCAGAAAAAGTTCACACAACCATGTAGCAGCAGCGTTTCAGGGATTATGGGAAATCACAACACACACCTGGCACCAAGCTTCACCCTAACGACCTTATCCCAGCACCAGCCAATGTGGTTGTTCTTTGGGGTCTGCTGGGCCCCGGTGACCACACAACTTCTACCAAATGTCCTTACAGCATTGGAACTGCTTCTCCCCATGTGGCCCGAGGACCTCCCAGACCCCACTCTGCTCCTGGGGATTCACCCTTCCCACCAGAACACTGCCAGGTATTGAGCTGAAGACTTTCAGACTCTGTGCTCCCCGCCCTGTTTGTAGAATTTTAATGGAATTTAAACCCTCTCCTTTCTCCCTTTTTAGTTCAGTCCCTGTGGCTGTTTCCACTTTTCCACTTTCGGGGTGGTGCTTTTCCTGTGCTCTCCCATCTCCATCCTCTCTCCACAAGCAAAAACAGCTCCCTGCCTTCCGTGGCTTCTCTCCCCCATTTCATATCTCTGTGCTGTGTACCTGCTGGGTTCTGTGGTGTAGGTTGTGCAGATTGTTGTGTTGATCCTCAAATCAGTTTTCTAGGTGTGCAGGATGGTTTAGTGTTTATCTGGCTGTATTTCATGGACTCGAGACCCAAAAAAACCTTCCATGCTGTTATGCCATCTTGACTCCTCTCACCACCGATCTTTTATTCTTTAGTGTCTGATTTGTTTACTCCTTTCCAGTGAACTTTTCATTTTAGATACCATATTTTAAATTTCTAGTTCCATTTGGTTTTTTAAAATATCATTTAATCTTTCTTTGTGTTTTCCCTTAAATGTATGTGTCTCTCAGTAAATGTGTGCATATGTATATGTCTGTTTTAAAGTTATTTTTGCTAATTCCATTATCTCTACCATTTCTATGTCCACTCCAAGTGACCGATTTTTCTCTTTGTTAGGGTCACATTTTCTTAGTATTTCTCATATCTAGTATATCGTCATTAGTAGCTGGAGTCATGAATTTTGTTGCTGAGTGTGGAAATTTGTTCTATTCCTTTAAAGAATGTACAGATGGTGGGGCGCCTGGGTAGCTCAGTTGGTTAAGCGTCTGACTTCAGCTCACGTCATGATCTCTCACCATTCGTGAGTTTGAGCCCTGCGTTGGGCTCTGTGCTGACAGCTCAGAGCCTGGAACCTGCTTCAGATTCTGTGTTTCCCTCTCTCTCAGCCCCTCCTCCCTCAAGCTCTTTCTCTCTCGAAAATAAACATTAAAAAAAATGTACAAATGGTAATATTTTTGCACCATCTTTAGTCATAGAAGTCCCTTTAAGTTGATTTCTGAGTACTATTAAGGTGACCCCAGTAATACTGATATCTTCCTTTCCTTCTTGTATGATAAGGTGCCCCCAGTCTTCTATCAATGATATCTCTGAATTCTTTTTATTTCTTTTAGTAGCAAATGGTTACTAGAGTTAAGACTATTGCTAATGTACCTTTTTCTACTGAGTTTCGCATTGTTTTCTAGAGGAGGGAGCTAGAACAAAAGTAGTCAAAATATTATTTTATAAAGGGCTACACAGTAAGTATTTTGGCCTTGCAGGTCACATAGTCTCTGTCATTATTCAATTCTGCCATTGTAGCTTGAAAGAAGACATCAGCAATACATAAACAAATGAGTATGGCTGTTTTAATAAGACTTAATTTTCAAAAATTGGTTGTAGGTTGGATTTGGTTCACAGGCTCTACTTTGCTGACCTCTGTTATACAACATTTCTAGAAAACGGTTTTAGAATATTTCTACAAATACGATTCCCACTAGTATAATTATGAAAACATTCAAGATTTCATTGCAATTCCTTTGTTTTTAGAGATATGCCATAAGAGATAAATGTCTGTATTTTAAACTGATTTGAAAATACTTTTTTCATGTAATTATGCCACCAAATTGATGTCTTAAGTTCATTAACTTAATTTTGATTGTGAAATTTCAGGAATAATTTAAAAGTTTCATTTTATCTTCTAATTATGTAAAAATGATTCTAAGTTAGATTTTAAAAAATGGTACATTCAGTGAAGTCTAACTTCACTCTCTGTTTTCTTCACATTGTTCCTTTCATTCCTCTTTAGGTTGTCATTATGGTTTATCCATCTTTTATGGAAACTACATAATACCATATATGCATATATGTTCATCTAAACCCCTGTTTTACTATTTTAGTAGCACACTAAACACATTGTTTGGCAACTTGATTTTTTCTTAACTCCATGTATCTTGGCAGTGACTCCCTAGCAGTATAAAGATCAAAAGACTTTTTAAAATTATGATAATTATACAGGCATCCTTTGGAGATACTGTAGGTTCAAATCCAGACCACAGCAATATAGTGAGTCAAATGAATTTTTTGGCTTCTCAGTGTATTTCTACTTATATTTATACTATACTGTAGTCTATTAAGTATGTAATAGAATACAGTACAATAAAAGAAAATATGCATACCTTAATTTAAAAATACGTTATTGCTAAAAATTGCTAACCATCATCTAAGCTTTCAGTGAGTTGTAATACTTTTGCTGGTGGAGAGTCTTGTCTTGATGTTGATGGCAGCTAGGCGATCAGGTGGTAGTTTCTGAAAGTTAGAGTGGCTGTGGAAATTTCTTAAAATAAGACAGCAATAGTTTGCTGCATCAATGGACTCTTCCTTTCACAATTTCTCTTTCTCATGTAATGCTGTTTGATAACATTTTACCCACAGTAGACCTTCTTCCAAAATTGGAATTAATCCTCTCAAATCTTGCTGCTGCTTTATTGACTAAGTTTATGTAATACTTTAAATCCTACTTTGCATTTCAACAGTTTTCCCGGCATCTTCACTAGGAGTAGATTTCATCTTAAGAAACCACTTTTTTTGCTCATCCATAAGAAGCAGCTCTTCATTGGTTCAAATTTTGTCATGAGACTGCAGCAATTCAGTCACAACTGAGATTCCACTTCTAATTCTAGTCCTCTTGTTACTTTCATCTGTTGTTATTTCCTCCACTGGTCTTGAACTCCTCAAAGTCATCCATGAGGGTTGGAATCAACTTCCAAACGCCTATTCATGTTGGTACTTTGACCTCTTTCCATGAATTGCGAATGATCTTTTTTTAATTTTTTTTTTAATGTTTTATTTATTTTTGAGACAGGAAGAGACAGAGCATGAACAGGGGAGGGTCAGAGAGAAGGAGACACAGAATCCAAAACAGGCTCCAGGCTCTGAGCTGTCAGCACAGAGCCCAACGCAGGGCTCGAACTCACGGACTGCGAGACCATGACCCGAGCCGAAGTCAGCCGCCCAACCGACTAAGGCACCCAGGCGCCCCAGAATTGCAAATGATCTTAATGGCATCTAGAATGGTGAATGATTTCCAGGAAGTTTTCAATTTACTTAGCCCAGATCCATCAGAGGAATCACTGTATATGGCAGCTATGAAATGTATTTCTTTAATAATAAAACTTGAAAGATGAAATTGCTCCTTTCTCCATGGGCTGCAGAATGGATGTTGTGTTAGCAGGCATGAAAACAATATGAATCTCGTTGTATATCTCCATCAGACCTCTTGGATGACCAGGTGCATTGTCAACAAGCAGTAATATTTTGAGGGGAATCATTTTTTACTAAGCAGTAGGTCTCAACAGTGGGCTTAAAATAATCAGTAAAACATATTGTAAACAAATGTGCTTTCATCCAGGTTTTGTCCTTCCATTTCTAGAATACAGTCAGAGTAAATTAACATTAATTCTTAAGGGCTGCTAGGATTTTTGGAATGCAAATGAGCACCGGTTTCAACTTACAGTCACCAGCTGCATTAACCCGGAACAAGATAGTCACCTTCTCCTTTGAAGCCAGTATTGACATCTGTCGGTAAGAAAGTCCTCGATGGCATCTGCTTCCAATAGAAGGCTATTTCTTCTACATTCAAAATCTGTTGTTTGATATAGCCACCTTCATTAATGATCTTAGCTAGAACTTTTAGATAACTTGCTGCAGCTTCTACATCAGCACTTGCTACTTCACCTTAAACTTTTATGTTATGGAGATGGATTCTTAAACCTCATGAATCAACTCTGCTAGTTTCACACTTTTCTTCTGTAGCTTCCTTACCTCTCTGAGCCTTAAAAGAATTGAAGAGATTTAGGGCTTTACTCTAGATTAGGTTTTGGCTTAAGGAAATTCTGACTGGTTTGATCTTCTATCCAGACCACTAAAACTTTTTCCATATCAGCAACAAATCTGTTTTGCTTTCTTGTCATTCAGGAGTTCACTGGAGTGGTACTCTTCGTTTCCTTCAAGAACTTTTCCTCTGCATTCACAACTTAACTGTTTGGTGCAGAGGCCTAGCTTTCAGCCTGTCCTGGCTTTTGATGTGCCTTCCTCACTTAGCTTAATCATTTCTAGCCTTTGATGCAAAGTGAGAGACATGCAGGTCTTCCTTTTACTTGAACTACTTAGAGGTCATTGTAGGGCTATTAATTGGCCTAATTTCAACGTTTTTTTGTCTCAGGGAATAGGGAGGCACAAGGAGATGGAAAGAGATGGGGAAATAGTGGAGCAGTCAGAACACACACATTAGTTAAGTTCACCATCTTATATGGGCATGGTTTATGGTGCCCCAAAACAATCATAATAGTAGCATCAAAGATCACTGATCACAGATCACCATAACAAATTCAATAAAAATGACAAAGCTTGAAATATTTTGAGAATTACTGAACTATGACAGTGACACAAAGTGAGCAAATACCATTGGAAAAAATGGTGCCAATAGACTTACTTAATGCAGGATTACCACAAAAACTTCACTTTTGGGAAAAAGAAAGCAGTATTTGTAATGTGCAATAAAGTGAAATGCAATAATACAAGTTATGCCTATATATACATTAGTGCAAAAAACATGAAAACCTAGTGAGCATGAATAATTTTTTGAAAAATATAAATGGCTAAAAATAACATACTAAACAAATGAATTAAAATCATCCAGTAGCCACAAGAAAAAATTCATACAAGTCAAAAATATAACTCCTGAAAGGAAGCAGAAAGTTTTATTTATGAGTTCTGCGAAAACCTCAAAAACATGCAATTTCCAATAAGTTTTTCTAACATAAAAATATGTGCCCCTATAATTAAATTTGGTAAAAAAATAAATCACTTCCACATGTTTTCATATTTAAAATGATTATTCATTGCTCTGATTTATATAAGAAAGATGATTTACATAGACATTAAGAGTTGATTACTAAAATTTATGTGCATGTAACTATTTGATACATTATTATCTTCAAAGTTAATTTTCCTCAAATCTACAAAATAGAGAAATTCAATTAGCACATTATCAGAAATAAGTATTTTCTTCCTGATTTTTAAAACTTATTGATCAAATTTTCTGATCTGAAATTATAAAATAATAGGTAAAAGAAATAAGTAACAGAAAAAGAATTATGTCAGCATTTTACTTTAATTGAAATAGAGCAACATAAACTTGAATTCTGAAAGCAATTTTGGACAAGGTAAACTTGAATATCTATAATTAGAATTTAAATTTCATTTATCAATTGGTTTGAACTAACTTAAATGTTCCAGCTAGAACATGGTATTCTTTTTTTTTCTTTAATTTTTTTTAATGTTTATTTTTAAGAGAGAGAGACAGAGAGAGAGAGACAGAGAGACAGAGTGTGAGCAGGCAGATGAGGAGAGAGAAGGAGACAGAATCCAAAGCAGGCTCCAGGCTCTGATTTGTCAGCACAGAGCCTAACACAGGGCTCAAACTCACGAATGGTGAGAGATCATGACCTGAGCCGAAGTCAGATGCTGAGCCACCCGGGCACCCCTAGAACATGGTATTCTTAAATATGCATAAGCTGTTGCATGTCTTTATAGTGCTTTTTTATTTCATACAAACTTATCAGTCCCTGGAAACATTATAAAAATTAGAAAAGATTATAACAATAATATGTTATAAAAGTTAACTGTTAATGACTGATCCAAAGTATGATTTAAAGATGAAAATCTCTTCAAGATTGCTTTTTAGTTTTAAATACTTTATTGTAAATTTGCATATTAATTCCAGTAGTACATTCAAAAGTCATCTGTGAAAGGTGGTAAGAACCCAGTAGCAGCAAGTTTTTTTATTTTTGATCCTAGATAACACAGACAGGATATGTGTAAATATTTAAACCTGGATCATGGCCAAAGACTATCAGTGTTTGTCATCTTTTGTGCAGTGGAAGCCAATTTCACTTAATAGTGCTAAATGATGATACTAATTTAAGTCAATTTGGCAAATGTAAAATTATAAAATTGTTACTGAGAATGACAAAAACTAAGTGGTTTATTCTTCTGAATATTTTTCTGAAAACTTCCTTCCACGTTAGTAACACTTCAATAAAAGAACTATCCACCAACTAGGTAACCTGGTTGGGTGGTAGTAAAAGTTGGGATTTATCAATAGGGTACTTTTCAAATCTATTGCCATCTATGTTGTTCATTTAGACTTGTTAATTTTAATCTTATACAATAAATCTCTAAAAACAGACCAATAAAACAGAAAATGACTATACAACTTCCAATGTCTCCTATGCCTTGTGCCTCTCAGACACATGATTCTAAACTAAGCATGTGGTAACACAGTCCACTAGTATGTGAGAACCTTGATGGCTGTACATCAGGGGTGGATCCATGTTTTATAGAGCTTGAAGTTTGTATAATTTGAGGAGTACTTCTTAAGAAAAAATTTAAAATTTCAAATACAAAATTAGGTACTGGAAAGGCATGTGCAAATAAGAAGTATTGAAGCTTAAGCTTCATTAATTTTGTGGTAAATTCTCCTCTGTATATGGTGCATAATAGATATTCCATTATTATTTATGGAATGATTTTTTTATTAATTGTAATTGAATTTGAACTCAGGGTGAGTGGAAGGGCATGGCAACCCTGGTAGTGGCCTCTTGAAATGTCTTAATATGTGATTTAACAGTACATTAGCCTTAGTCTCAACCAGCTTTACTGTATATCCATTATTCATGTATGTACTGGTCTAGTCAGATGTAAGACATGAAAATGGAATATAAAGCCAAGTGGCTTTTATTTTCTTGACTCATTTAGAATATCACCATTTTCCAGAGATATATGAACACACTAAGATGTATATATCCAACATTTAAATTAAATTCTAACACTAAAACTATCCAAAAGTTAAAAAATAAGTGAAGCTAGAGGATAAATTGGAAAGTGATATAGATACTAGATATGTCTTGCATCAGACCCTAAAGAGTTTTGTATTAGACCCTAAAGGTGCATCAACTATGTCAACTGAGGAGCATGGAATTAAAGGGATATATTCTCTACTACATTTAGCTAAAGACTATACTCAGACATGTGAATGGCAGGGAAGCTCACAAGTGTATCAGCAAGTAAATAGACTGTTTCTAAATAGAAAGATTAAAGAATGAAAACCTTCATGGTAGAGATACAGTAACAACTTAGGAACTGTTGAGGGTTACCCTCCTCAAATTAATGACCTCATTCTTTAAAACAATTAAAAAATAAAGAGGAAAAATCATAGAATTAAGGAAAACTGAGAGAGTGAGACAGAGAAAATGATCCAGAAATAATTTGTGGGCCACAGATCTTATAGCCAACACTTACATCACTGCTAAACATAAAGTACTGAACTTAGTAACTCACTGAGAAAACCATATTTATATGGGTATGTTTCTTTCTCTTTGGTTTATATATGCCTGTGTAATAGTGCTGTAGAGCCTTACTGTTAGAGTAAGTCTTTCATATTTTTGACGATTTGCTTTGACATAAGAATTTTAAGATCAACCTGTCAAGTTCCATTAAAACCTCTGAAGTGATTTTATTGTATTCCACTGGATTTTATAAATTATATGGGGTCAGAATTGATCTTTGTCACGTATGGTCTTTTTCAGACGTAAGTAGGTGTGTCTATATTTTAATCAGGTGCTCACTTATGTTGCCCAGTAATATTTGGTAATTTCTTCTCAAATTTATTGCATATATTTTGCTTATTTTCAGTGAAGAATCACAAATTTTTCCAGAGAAGAGAAAATAGAAAACAAGCCACCTAACTTATTTTGTAAGGCTAATATAACCTTGGTAGCAGTCTGGGCTTATTAGCTGTCAGGCTCAAGTAAAGTCATTGACTTTTCTTAAGAACATAGATGTAAACGTCTTAAATATTAGCAAATCAACTACAGTAGTGTATATTTTTAAGTTATTACAAATTCCTTCACTGAATAATATGGACCCATTATGAAAATATTATGCCACTCTTGAATTAAAAGAAAAAAACCCACGTAATTATTTCACTTGATGTACACTAAAGTAGCTTCCAATTTTTCATTGTTATAAGTAACGTTGTTATTGTCAATCTTTGTACATACATTGTCACATTATTTTCTTAGGAGTTTACAAAAGTGTATATATAGGTAAATTTTTTATTCTAATGTATTGTTAAGATACAGAATAGATAACTTTTTCTGGAAAGATCCATATAGCAAATATTATAGGCTTGTAGACCAAGAAGCAAAATTAAGGTTATTATATAAGTACTTATATATAGCAAGGAAAAAACAAACAGCATAAATCTTTACTGACTAAATTAGAAATATAATAATTAAGTAGTTTTGCTGATACAAGTCAACAAATGTAAATAATGGAATTCTTTTTTATGGGGATAACATTGTACTTAAATTAGGGTTGAAAGCTGGTGTTCCTCATTAAAAAAAATCTGCAAATGTTCATCTGTAAATACTGAGCTATGATGAGTTTGTATGTATTTCACTTTTGCAAATTTCTTTCCTCATAGATAGGTACTGCCACATGTTAATATCATTAACCCATAGGCATATGGTTTTAATTGAGTATATTCACTAATTCAAAGATATTTTTAGAATTCCATTAACTAAAAGAATGCCGTTTAGCATGTCATTTTATTACAAATTAGTCACATTAAATTAGTTATAAAATTATAAAAGTTAATTTGTAATAAAATTAATTTGTAATAAACTTGTAATTAAAATTAATTTATTATGAAATTAATTTGTAATAAAATGACATGCTAAACAGCATTCTATATTGGGACCTCATGAAGATAAATAGCTTCTGCACAGTGAAGGAAACAATCAACAAAACTAAAAGCAACTGATTGGGAAAAGATATTTGCAAATGACATATCAGATAAAGAGTTAGTATCCAAAATCTATAAAGAACTTACCAAACTCAACACCCAAAAAAACAAATAATCCAGTGAAGAAATGAGCAAAAGACATGAACAGACACTTTTTCCAAAGAAGATATCTAGATGACTACAGACACATGAAAAGATGCTCAACATCCCTCATCATCAGGGAAATAACAAATCAAAAGCACAGTGAGATATCACCTCACACCTGTCAGAATGGCTAAAATGAACAACTCAGAAAACAACAGATATTGGCAAGGATGCAGAGAAAGGGGAATCCTTTTGCACTATTGAGAATGCAAACTGGTGCAGCCAGTCTGGAAAACAGTATGGAGGTTCCTCAAAAAATTAAAAATAGAACTACCCTATAACCAGAAATTGCATTGCTAGATATTCATCCACAGTATACAAAAATGCTCATTCAAAGGGGCACATGTACCCCAGTGTTTATAGCAGCACTATCAACAATACCCAAATTATGGAAAGAACCCAAATGTCCACCAAATGATGAATGGACAAAGAAGATGTGTGTGTGTGTGTGTGTGTGTGTGTGTGTGTGTGTGTGCGCGCGTCTGTGTGTGTATACAATATATATATAATGTGTGTGTACATACATATGTATAATATATATAATACATATATACATACATACACACACACCCACAATGGAATATTAATGGACAAACAAAAAGAATGAAATGTTGCCACTTGCAACAACATGGACGGAACTAGAGTGTATTATGCTAAGTGAAGTAAGTCAGTCGGAGAAAGACAGGCATCATGATTTCACTCGTGGAATTTAAGAAACAAAAAAGATGAACATAGGGGAAGGGAAGGAAAAATAAGATAAAAAGAGAGAGGGAGGCAAACCATAAGAGACTCTTAAATACAGAGAAGAAACTGAGGGTTGCTGGAGGGGTGTTGAGTGGGGGGATAGGCTAAATGGGTGATGGGCATGAAGGAGGGCACTTGTTGGGATGAGCACTGGGTGTTATACCTAAGTGATGAATCACTTAATTCTCCTGAAATCATTATTACAATATATGTTAACTAGCTTGGATTTAAGTAAAATTTAAAAATTAAAAAATAAAATAAAATGTAGAAAAATACTGAAAAAGACTGCTGTGGATTAAAATCAGAAAATATATTGTTACGGGAATGTGTGTAGAATGGAGATTTCCTTTATTTCTTCACAATTCAGGGAATGTATAACACAGCCTGACATTACTTGCAAGTCAAAAAATGGTAGTTATCATTGAAATTACTCTATCACAGTATAAGTTTCACACCGAAGTTCTATTTTACCTTGTAGTTTTAGGTTGAAATATTTTTAAGTCTGCAGCATACACTAATTCCAAAGCCATTTAGAGTTAAATAAGAGTAGTTGAGCACAGTTCTTCCAACCATTTAAAAATGTAAATACCATTTTTAATTCAAGGACTATACAAAAGGCAAGCTATATTTGGCCTCTAGGCCATACTTTATGGATGCCTGCTCTATAAAGTCTTATATTCCCAGTAAATAAGTGCCTGGTTCCCCCAAACTTTGCAACCAGTAAATATTCCTTTTCATAATTTAATTCCAATGTAGTTAACATATAGTATTAGTTTCAGGTGTACAATATAGTGATTCATTAATTGTATATATTACAGGTGCACATCATGACAAGTGTACTCTTAATCCCCTTCACATCTTTCACCCATCCCCCCCCCCCCAGACCACCCCTCTGGTAACCATCAGTTTGTTTTCTATAGTTAAGTGTCTGTTTCTTGGTTTGTCTCTTTTTTCTTTGCTCATTTGTTTTGTTTCTTAAATTCCAAATGTAAGTGAAATCATAGGATATTTCTTTCTCTGTCTTACTTCACTTACCATTACACTCTATAGTTCCATTCATGTCATTGCAAATGGCAAGATTTCATTGTTTTTTGCCATTGAATAATATTCTGTTATATATATGTACCACATCTTTATCTGTTTATCAGTTGATAGACACTTGGGCTCCTTCCATATCTTAGCTATTGTAAATAATGCTGCAATAAACACAGAGGTGTATGTATCCCTTTGAATTAGTGTTTTTTGCATTCTTTGGGTAAATACCCAGTAGTGTGTCTGTGAGATCATAGGGTAGGTATATTTTTACCTTTTTGAGGAAACTCCATACTGTTTTCCACAGTGGTTCCACTAGTTTGCATTCCCACCAACAGTGCAATAGGGTTCCTTTTTCTCCACATCTTCACCAAAACATGTTGTTTCTTATGTTGTTGATTTTAGCCATTCTGACAGGTGTGAGGTCATTGTGGTTTTGATATGCATTTCCCTGATGATGATTGGTGTTGAGCATCTTTTCCTGTGTCTGTTGGCCATCTGGACGTCTTTTTTGGAGAAATGTCTGTTTATATGTTCTGCCCAATTTTAAAGTGGATTATTTGTGTTATCTGGTGTTGAGTTGCAAAAGTTCTTTATATATTTTGGACACTAACCTGTATCAGATATGTTATTTGTAAATATCTTCTCCCATTCAGTAGGTTGTCTTTTAGTTTTGTTGATTGTTTCCTTTTCTGTGCAAAAGCTTTTTATTTTGATGTAGTCCCAATGGTTCATTTTTGCCTTTCTCTTGCCTCAGGAGACATACCTAGAAAAATGTTGTTATTGCCCATGTCTGAGAAATCACTGCCTGTGCTCTCTTCTAGGATTGTGTGTGTGTGTGTGTGTGTGTGTGTGTGTGTTTTGAGGTCTCACATTTCAGGTTTTTAATACCTTTAACTTTATTTTAGTGTATCCAGTTTCATTCTGTTGCATGTAGCAGTCCAGTTTTCCGAGCACCACTTATTGAAGAGACTGTCTTTTTCTAATTGCATATTCTTGCTTCCTTTGTTGAAGACCATATAAACTTGGGTTTATTTCTGGGCACTGTATTCCATGCACCTATGTGTCTGTTTTTGTGCCGGTACCATATTGTTTTGATTCCTACAACTTTGTAATATATCTTCAAATCTGGGATTGTAATACCTCCAGTTTTGTTCTTTGACAGTTTTGCTTTGACAATTCAGGGTTATCTTTTGTGGTTCCATACCAATTTTAGGATTATTTGTTCTAGTTCTGTGAAGGATGATGTTGGTATTTTTATCACGATTGTAAAAAATCTGTAGACCGCTTTGAGTAGTATGGATATTTTAACAATATTGGTTCTTCCACTCCATGAGCATAAAATCTTTCCATTTGTTTGTGCCGTCTTCAATTTCTTTCATCAGTGTTTTGTACTTTTAAGAGTACGCGTCTTTCACTTGCTTGGTTAAGTTTACCTTTAGGTATTCTTTTTGCTGCAAGTGTAAATAAGATTTTTTTTTCTTAATTTCTTCTTCAGCTACTACATTATTAGTGTATAAAAATGTATTAGATTTTGCTTTATCAAATGAATTATCAAAATGTGTATTGATTTTGTGTCCTGTGACCTTACTGAATTCATTTATCATTTCTAGTGCTTTTTTTTGGTAGAGTCTTTAAGGTTTTCTATGTATAGTATCATGTTATCTGCAAATAGTGTCAGTTTTACTTCTTCCTTACTAATTTGGATGCCTTTTATTCCTTTTTCTTCTCTGATTGCTGCAGCAAGGACTTCCAGTGCTATTAAATAAAAGTGGTGAGGGTCGACTTGTTCCTGATTTTAGGGGGAAAGTTCTTAGTTTTTCCACCATTGAATATGATGCTAGCTGTGGGTTTTTCCATATATGACCTTTATTATGTTCCCCCAAACCTACTTTGTTGAGGAGTTTTATCATGAATGGATGTTATGCTTTGTCAAATGCTTTTTCTGCATCCATTGATTATGTAGTTTGTATCCTCTCTTGTTGATGTGATGTATCACACTGATTGATTTGCAAATATTGAACCACAATTGCAGTCCAGGAATAAATCTCATTTGATTAAAGTGAATGATTTTTTAATGTATTGTTGGATTCAGTTTGGTGATATTTTGTTGAGGATTTTTGCATCCGTGTATCAGAGATACTGGCCTATAGTTCTCTTTTTTTTTTGTAGTGTCTTTTTCTGGTTTTGGTATCAGGGTAATGGCAGTCTCATAAATGAATTTGGAAGCTTTCCTTCCTCTTCTCTTTTTGGAATAGTTTGAGAATATGTATTAACTTTTCTTTAAATATTTGGTAGAATTCACCTGCTAGGTGTCTGGTCCTGGACTTCTTTTTGCTGGGTGTCCTCTGATTACTGATTCTATTTCATTACTGGTAATTAGTATTTTCAAATTTTCTGTTTCTTCCTGATTCAATTCAATTTCTAGGAATCTATCCATTTCTTCTAGATTGTCCAACTTGTTGGCATATAATTTTTCATAATCTCTTATAATTCTGTTTCTTTGGTGTTCATTATTATTTCTCTTCTTTCATTTATGATTTTATTTATTTGAGTTCTCTCTCTCTCTCTCTGATGAGTCTGGCCAAAGGGTTATCAATTTTTTAAAAATCTTTTCAGAGAACCAGCTCCTGGTTTCATTGATTTTTTTTTTTTTTTTAGTTTCTATTTCATTGATTTCTGCTCTCATCTTTATTATTTCCTTCCTTCTGCTGGTTTGCAGTTTTGTTTGTTCTTTTTATGGCTCTGTTAGGTGTAAGTTTAGGTTGTTTATTTGAGATTTTTCTTGCTTCTTGATTAAGCCTGTATTGCTATAAACTTCCCTTTTAGAACAGCTTTTGCTTCATCCCAAAGATTTTGGAACATTGTATTTTCATTTCATTTGTCTCCCTGTGATTTTTGATCTCCTCTTTGATATTTTTGTTGACCCATTCATTGTTCAATAGCATTAAATAATCCAATAAATAGCATGTTATTTAACCTCCATATATTTGTGTTCTTTCAGATGTTTTTCTTGTGTTTGATTTCTAGTTTCATAGCATTGTGGTCAGAAAAGATGCATCGTATGACTGATCTTTTTGAGATTGTTTAGACTTGTTTTGTGGCCTAACATACTCCATTCTGAACATTGTTCCATCTGCGCTTGAAATGAGTGTATTTCTTGTATTATAGGATGGAATGTTCTGGGTAGATCTCTTAGATCTCTCTGGTCCAATGTGTCATTGAAAGCCACTGTTTCCTTGTTGATTTTTTGTGTGGATGATCTATCCATTGATGTAAGTGGGTTGTTAAAGTCCTCTATTATTATTGTATTACTATTGATCACTTTCCTTATTTGTTATTAGCTGCTTTATGTATTTGGGGCTGCGATGTTGGGTGTATAAATATTTGCAATTATTTTATCTTCTTTTTGGATTATTCCTTTTATGATTATATAGTCCTTTTTCCTTTATCACAGTCTTTGGTCTAAAGCCCACTTTGCCTTGTGTAAATATTGCTACCCCAGCTTTCTTGTCACATCCTTTTGCATAAGTGCTTTTCTATCCTTGCACTTCCGATCTGCATGTGTCTTTAGGTCTGAAATGAGTCCCTTCTGTGTAGCATATAAAGGGCCTTGCCTTTTTTATCCATTCCATCAACTCATGTCTTTTGATTGAAGCATTTAGTCCATTTACATTCAAAGTAATTATTAATAAGTATGCATTTTGTTACTTGTCTTATGGTTGTTTTTGTAGTTCTCTGTTCCTTTGTTCTCTTGCTCTCTTCCGTCACAGTTTGCTGGCTTTCTTAGTGATATGCTTGGACTCCTGTCTATTTATTTTGTGCATATTTATTACCAGTGTTTGATTTGTGGTTACCATTAGGTTTATATATAACATGTATATAGCAGTCTATCTTCAGTTGATAGTCCCTTAAGTTTGAACCCATTCTAAAAGCACTAAATTTTTTATCTTTTTCCAGCCGCATTTTATGAATATCATTTCCTACTTTACACCTTTTTATTCTGCGAGGCTCTTGACCAATTTTTATAGATACATTTAATTTTACTGCTTTTTTGCTTCCTACTTTTCTTACTCTTGCTTATGGTCTTTCCATTCAGAGTCCCTTTAACATTTATCATAGGACTGGTTTAGTAGTGACAAATTCCTTTAATTTTTGTTTGGGAAATTCTCTCCTATTTTTTAAAAAATTTTTTAATGTTTATTTATTTTTGAGAGAGAGAGATAGCGTGAGCAGAGCAGTGGCAGACACAGAGGGAGACACAAAATCTGAAGCAGGCTCCAGGCTCTGAGCTATCAGCACAGAGCCCAGCGCGGAACTCGAATTCACAAACTGCGAGATCATGACCTCAGCCAAAGTCAGACACTTAACCGACTGAACCACTCAGGCACCCCAAATTCTCTCCTTCTGAGTGATTATTATGTTGGATAGAGTATTCTTGGCTGCAGGTTTTTTTCTTAGAACTCTGAATATATCATCCCTTCTGACCTACAAAGTTTCTGCTGAAGAATTCAGTCATATAGAATTTCCCTCATATGTAACTGTTTTCTTTTGCTGCTTTTAAAATTTCTTTTTTGCTGCTTTTTGCCATTTTAATTACTATATGTCTTGGTGTGGACCTCTTTGGGTTAATTTTGTTGAGGGATCTCTGTGCCTCCTGCATCTGGATTTCTGTTTCCTTTCCCAGATTTGTGGAGTTTCTTGCTATTATTTATTCAAATAAATTTTCTGCCTCCTTTTCTTTCTCCTCAGGGATCACTATAATGCAAATGTTATTATGTTTGATGGTGTTCCTGACAGGTTCCCTTAGTCTGTTTTCTTTCTTTTTTAAATTTTATTTATTTATTTTGAGAAGCAGAGAGAGACAGAGACAGAGAACATGTATGTGAGTGGAGGAGGGCAGAGAGAGAGGGAGAGAGAGAGAATCCCAAGCTGTCAGCCTGGAGCCTGGTAGCACCTGGCTAGATTTGTGGCACAGCTTTGGTGGGCTCCTGCCAAGGGCATACTGGAGAAGGAAATTCTGCAGTAGAGTATGGGGGCAGGGCACATGGTGCCAGCATGGTCCTTGCCATCTGCTGAGGGAGAGGACCTGCAGCCACCTGGGAAAACTTGCCAAGACTGGCAGGGTTGGGGGTGAGGGGTGCAAATCTGCAGAAGTGCACTGGGGCAGGGTGCACTGTTAGTAAGCTAGGTGGAATGTGTTGGTGCTGTGCTGGCTTCTGAAGGGTGTCCATGTATTTA
Source organism: Prionailurus viverrinus (assembly GCF_022837055.1). Taxonomy (NCBI): domain Eukaryota; kingdom Metazoa; phylum Chordata; class Mammalia; order Carnivora; family Felidae; genus Prionailurus; species Prionailurus viverrinus. The sequence goes on along the minus strand of NC_062563.1, from coordinate 81,600,832 downwards.
GGCTCGGGAGCAGGGGAGAGAAATGGTGCCCAGCAGCTCTTTTGTTCTTGGAGAAGTTTCCCAAAGATCCCTGCCCCTCCAGCACATGCTCTGAGATTAGTAAATGAATCTATTTCCCTGTATACCTCAGGCATTTTTCAAACTGCTGCTTCTATGCTGTTATCTCAGTGGGTCTGTTTGTAGAGCAGGAACTCAGTTCCCTGTTGTCCTCCCTGCTCTCCCAGAACTAAGCCCACAGATTTTTTAAAGTTCTAGGTGTTAAGCCCCACTGACTTTCAAGTTAGGCCCCTTTAGTTTTCAAAAGCAAATGTTATGGAGATTTGTCTTCTCAGCATGAGTCCCCTGGTGCCTGGGGTGCCTGGGGTGGAGATCTGCTCCACTCTCCTCTCAATGCCTGCAGCATTCCTCCCTCCTATGGATAGTCCCTTGGGTTCCTTTGGCTCCTGACAACATCTCCACCTTGCCTGCCCTCTTTGATGTGGCTTCTTCTCTGCATTTACCTGTGGAGAGTCTGTTCTGTTAGTCTTTGGGTCTGACATTTTCTGGGCTATTGACACTGATGTGGGTGTTACCCAGTTGTATCCATGGGCGAGGTGAGTTTATGATTTTCCTACTCTGCCATCACCTCCAGAAGATGGTTCTGGTTACTCTGCAACCAGTAAATATTCTTAACTTTTAAAAATGTAAACAATTGAAATTATATCTTTTCTACTTACATTTATTTGGATATTAATAAAGTGAAGCATCTTTTCATGATTATAGGCCATTTATATTTCTTCATTATTAACTGTTCATAATCTTTTTACACTTTTATTGCAATAAAATTTCCATTCCAGCCGTCTTTTTGCACATCAAAAATAGTTCAAAATCCTTTTTAGTGGCTATATCTACTTTAGTATTATTTTATACTGCTTTCTCCCACACATCCAAGACTCCTTCCATATTCAAAGACATTTCATTGCCTAACAGAACTGTGTTTTTGAAGTTTCTCTACATATATGCACCAGATATTAACTGGTACATTTTCTCTGTTTTCCCTCCTAGCATAACTCTTATTTGTCCTTCAAGACTCAGATCAAGGATCAGTGCATCCTCTTGACTCCACAGCAAATATCTGTGGAAATACCTGTTATAAAACCTATCACGTGTTATATAACTAACTGTTGTTCACAATGGTCTGTCTCCCTACTGGGCTCACAGCTTCCAGAGACATGAAATTGTAATTGATCTCTGTATTCTAGAATAGTGCCTGACACTTAGTAGGCACTGATTATCTGCTGACTGCCTGAGTTCAAGATAATTATTATATTAGTAATGTTAACAAAGTTGTATGTGTCAGACACATAAATGTCAGAAATTTTTGTAGTAGTATTTCTTATAAAATGTTTAGCATTTTATATGATGTACAACAGAATTTTGTAGAAGCCATCTCCAATATTAAAATCTCACCAAAGAACATAGCAATAAAAGTTTTCATTTCCTGATAAAAATGAGTATGTCAAACATTTGGTTTAAAAACTTACCTTTTTCGCTGGAGACTTAAAACAATTTATTTAAATAACTGCTATTAGGTATAGTTATAATCTACAATTCAAGAAAATTTGCTTATACTGGGAAAGAAAACTGAGAGAATTAAAACGCAAAAAAATATTTATCAGCCATGTCTGTTTTGTAATCTGAACAGTAAGCTCTTTTGTTCAAAGTCTTCTTTGTAAGTTGACCAAGATTCATTTGGATTAATCCTTTATTTTGCTTTATTTCCAAAGGACATCCATTACTTTGCACTAGATAAGGGTGAATTGGCACTGGCTGAAGTGGCAAGAAAAAGAGCTAGTGACATTGATGCAGAATCAATAACCTCTGGAGTTGGTAAGAATTAATGCTGTTTTTTTTTAAGTGCTTTTTGTTTCAATCAATACTTGTTCAGTATCATTTGTATTTATGTTTGTAGGTTACGGTTGGTTAATTTGAATTACTTTCTTTGTAAAGAAAGAAACTTTAAAAAAGAATTAAGCCTGGGTAAATAGTACAATATAGATATATAAGTTGGAACTGTGTTGACATAAAAATTAATAATCACTGATTAATCATCACTTGGCAAAAAGTCAGAAGTATACTGTTCTTCTCATAAGATTTTTGAGGAAGAGTTTATTACCATCAGTGCTGTAATTAATATTAGCCAATACAGAAAGTTCTATAATCCTTTATTTGTACACATAAACATGTCAGATATATTTTGAGATATCAAAAGAATTGTCCTATACAAAGTATTTCACATGGGATTTTAGGTTTAATGGATGACTTGTTTTAATTTAGAAGCCACTAAAGTCATTTTACAGTATAGTCTTCCAAAGAAGACAAATCAGAAGCCTAAACTTAATCTAAAGTTCCATTCAAAACTTTTAATACAGAAAAATGATAGTTTTTAAAATTATTCTAATACCAACATAAGCTTCCTTTCCGACACTCAGTAATGTGTCTCAATGTGGAAGTATTGACCTGTGGACATCCCAATTCCTATTCTTCCTCGTATTTACTATTCCTAGATTAGGCAAAGGACCCTGAGAATTGTAACATAGTTCATTTCTTTGTGGAATTCCTATGAAACAAGTAAGTTTTAATATATCTCCACTTTGTAAATTGCTTCAAATTATTACAACAAGACTCTTCATTGATTGATCATCTTTGTTTTTATAACGCTGTTTGCAGCTAAAAGGAGTAATTCTATTGCTTCTAACAGTGGAGGCCACTTTTGCATTTTAGAGATATTTAAAGTTACTAAGCCTGAAAAGGAATGTGAAAAAATTATCCAAAATTTCAGAAAAAAAAAAACCAAAACTCCACTAGTCACCAAAATGCTTCCTGTGCTCTCTGTATTCTTTGATTAGACTGCTGTGGCCAGCTGAAACTTCTTAGCCAAAGAGCACGGTTGATGTTGTTCCCTTTTTGAGCCCTGCCTCATTTCTAGCAAATATCTCTTCACTGAAACCCTGTTCCTCCCCACTTCTCAGCCTTTTTTTCAGGCCTCACCTTTTGACCTCTATTACTCTCCCTTGACAAAGATACCATTCAGTAACAATAGTTAACTATCAAGAGGTGAACTTCTCAGATTGTTCTGCTCCACTTTTATTCTAGAAAACTGGGGTGACTCCCACTCACAATTCCAAAAGGAATTAGGAAAGCATCTCTAATTTCCTTATTGTAGTTTTTGTCTAATTTTTCCATACAGCCCACATCATGCTGGGGAAAGCTAATTTTCTCTCAGATTCCTTCAATTTAATTCAACTATGCTCCCTCAAACTTTTCTGAAAGCAGAAAATAATTAAGTTTTTGGCTTGCAAAAGTGTTCTTTGATGCAAGCAAGGGGGTAAATTATGTAAAATATCAAGAATATTTAAGTATAAGTAGTTCAGTCTACATGGAAGAGTCTGTAAAAAATTATCACATGTAGTAGCTGTCAACATAAGTAAAAGAGTTGCCAAAGGAGAAGTTGAATAATAATCTCAACAATTTGAAAATTTTTTATTTAAATTTTTTATTCCAGTATAACATGCATACAGAAAAGCACACAGATCATAAATATAGGACTCAATGAATTTTCACAAGGTAAACATCCTGGGGTACCTGGGTGGCTCAGGTCATGATCTTGCAGTTCCTGGGTTTGAGCTCCGTGTCAGGCTCTGTGCTGACAGCTCAGAGCCTAGAGCCTTCTTCAAATTCTGTGTCTCCCCCTCTCTCTATGCCTCCCCCACTCATACTCTGTCTCTTTCTCTCTCAAAAATAAATAAACATTAAAAAAAAACCCCAACAAAGTAAACACATCCTTGTGACCATTATCCAGACCAAGTAACATACATTACCAAGACCACACAAGCTGTCTCCTATCCATTTTTAGATACTACAGTCCAGCCCAACTATCTTTACTATGACACTATATATTAGCTTTACCTTTCTTTCAAATTTTAAATAAGTGGAATATATATTATTTTTTTGTATTTGGGTTCTTTTATTCAACTTTGTGAGGATCTTTTATATTGTATATAATTTTAATTCTTTCATTCTTATTGCTATATAATAGTATTCCAATATATGAACATATACAAGTTTATTCATTCTATGCCAGGTATTTGAGTTCTTTCAAGTTTGGGGTTTATTGTGAATAGTGTTGCTGTGAACATACTTGTGTTTGTCTTTTAATAGATATATCCACAGGGTATGTGCTTTAAAGTGGATTTGTTGGAACACAGGCTATATTCATATGCTCAGCTTTAGTAGTATAGGTGAGGAAAATGTAAGCCTCTGTCCTTCAAGGTTTTTCCAGTTGGATTGAAAATCACATTTTCATAAGACTGATTAATAGAAACTCAAACAAATTTAAATAGTATATATACTTCCTGTATACATGGAAGAGACCCAGGAAAACTGAGTAACTCACCAAAATAGCTGAAGCCATCACCTTAAATACCATCTCCATCTAAAAACAAAAGATGATGTTGTGTGCACAGGGTCAGTACATAACGGGAGGTTACCAGAAAAAGCATGGTAAAAAAAAAAAAGGCTGAAGTTGTCATGCAGATTTAATAAGTTCATGCCTTCTCCACTGATAAATGTCTAGACATTTAAGAGTCCTCCCCTTCTTCCTGATACTGAGGGAGATACCCTTTATACATGTAAATGTCTCCTAAGGAAGGGAAACTTGGGTTTCAGAGATTTTCTTGTGTCTACAGTTTCTTTAAAAATAACTAGGTTAGGGGTGCCTGGGTGGCTCAGTCAGTTGAGCATCCGACTTCGGCTTAGGTCATGATCTCGCAGCTTGTGAGTTTGAGCCCCACGTCAGGCTCTGTGCTGACAGCTCAGAGCCTGGAGCCTGCTTCCGATTCTGTGTCTCCCTGTCTCTCTGCCCCTCCCCCACTCACACTCTGTCTCTCTCTCCTTCAAAAATGAATAAACATTAAAAAAAATTAAAAAAAATAACTAGGTTAGAATAATCAATATGTGAAAGATGCATATCTTTTTTTCAAAAAATATATATATGTATGTGTGTGTGTGTATGTATATATATATATATATATATATAAAGTTTTTATTTAAATTCCAGTTAACATACAGTGTAATATTAGTTTTAGGTGTACAATATAGTGATTCAGCACTTCCATACATCACCCAGTGCTCATCACAGCAAGGGCACTCTTTAATCCCCATCACCTGTTTAACCCATCCTTCCACCCATCTCTCTGGTAACCATCAGTTCTCTATATTTAAGAGCTGGTTTTTTGGTTTGCCTCTCTCTTTTCTTCCCTTTTGCTTGTTTGTTTTATTTCTTAAATTCTACATATGAGTGAAATCATATGCTATTTGTCTTTTTCTGACTAATTTATTTTGCTTAGCATAATACTCTAGCTCTATCCACGTCTTTGCAAATGGCAAGTTTTCATTCTTTTTTGTGGCTGAGTAATATTCCGTTTTATATGTATATAACACCATACAACACTATTACAGTACCACTGACTATATTCTCTATATTGTACCTTTCATCCCATGACTTATTCAATCTGTAACCGGAAGCCTGTACCTCCCACTGCCCCTTTAGTCCTCCCCCATCACACCCCCTCTGGCAACCCTAAGTTTCTTTTCAATAATTATGGGCCTGTTTCTGCTTTTTGTTTGTTTTTTAGGTTGCATATATGAGTGAAATCATATGGTATTTATCTTCCTATGTCTGCCTTATTTTACTAAGCATAATATCCTCTAGGTCCATCCATGCTGTCTCAAATGGCAAGATCTCACTCTTTTTTATGGCTAATATTCCATTGTGTGTGTGTATGCCACATTATCTTTGTCCATTCATCTACAAATGCACACTGTGTTATTTCCCTATCTTGACTACTGTAAATAATGCTGCAATACACTGGTACATATATTTTTTCAGATTAGTGTTTTCATTTTCTTTGGGTAAATACCAAGTCGTGGAATTACTGGATTGTATGGTATTTTTAATTTTTTGAGAAACATCCATAGTTTTCCACAGTGGCTACAACAATTTACAATCTCACCAAGAGTGCATGAAGGTTCCTTTATCTCTACATCATTGCCAACATGTATTTCGTGTTATTTTGATTCAAGCCATTCTGACAGGTATTTGGTGATATCTCATTGTGGTTTTGATTGCATATTCCTCCTGACTAGTAATGTTCAGGTCCATTTTATGTACCTGTTGGCCATCTGTTTGTCTTCTTTAGAAAAATGTCTATTCATGTAGGTGCTCTTCCCACTTTTTAATTGGATTGATTCATGGGGTTTTTTTGGTGGTGGGTTGTATACATTCTTAATATATTTTGACTATTAATTCCTTATTAGATGGATCATTGCAAATATCTAATCTCATTCAGTAGGTTGCTTTTTGTTTTGTGGATGATTTCCTTTGCTGTGCAGTAGCTTTTTATTTTGGTGTAGTCCAAACAGTCTGTTTTTGCTTTTGTTTCCCTTGCCTGAGGAGACAGGTCAAGAAAGATATTGCTAAGGCTGACAGTCAAAGAAATGACTACCAGTGTTTTCTTCTAAGAGTTTTATGGTTTTAGGTTTAACATTTAGGTTTTTAATTCAGTTTAAGCTTATTTTTTTTGGTATGGTGTAAGGAGTCCAGTTTCATTCTGTTGCATATAGCTGTCCTGTTTTCCTAGCACTGTTTGTTGAAGAGACTGTCTTTTCTCCATTGTATATTGTTGCCTCTTTTGTTGGAGATTGACCATATATGTGTGAGTTTATTTCTAAACTGTCTATTCTGTGTCATGGATTGTATATCTCTTTTTGTGTCAGTACTATACTGTTTTGATTCTTACAGCTTTGTAGTAGATCTTGAAATCTGGGATTGTGATACTTCTAGCTTTGTTCTTTCTCAAGATTGCTTTGCTACTTGGGACCTTTTGTGGCTCCATACCAATTGTGGATTATTTGTTCTAGGTCTGTGCAAAAAAGCTGTTGATATTGATAGGGATTGCATTGAATCTGTAGATTGCTTTGGGTATAAGGGACATTGAACAATATTGGTTCTTCCAATCCATGAGCATGGAGTATCTCCATTTTTTGTGTCACCTTCAGTTTCATTCAATGTTTTATAGTTTTCAGAGTACAGATCTTTTATCTCCTTGCTTAAGTTTCTTTACAGGTACAGTATTTTTTTTAGTGTCATTTTTTTAAAGTATCACTTTCTGCTACTTATTAGTATATAGAAATGGATCTGATTTCTGTGTATGAACTTTATGTCCTGCAATTTTACTGAATTCATTTATCATTTCTAGTAGTTTTTTTGGTGGAGCCTTTAGAGTTTTGTAATATCATCTGTAAATGGTGACATTTTACCTTCTTCCTTACCAATTTGGATACCTTTTATTTCTTTTTCTTGTCTGACTACTGTGTCTATGACCAGTACTGTGTTCAATAAAGTGGAGAGAGTGGACATTCTAGTCTCATTTGTGATCTTAGAGGAAAAGCTTTTCCTTTCACCATTATGTTGTTAGCTGTGGGTTTTCATATATGGTGTTTATTATGTTGTGGTATATTCCCTGTAAGCCCACAGTGTTGAGAGTTTTTATAAGAAACATGTTGACTTTTGTCAAATTCTTTTTTTTACATCTATTGAGATGATCATGATTTTTATCCTTCATTTTAGATTTTCTGATGCTTCCTTATTGAGCTCGGAAGACTGTATGTTTCTAGGGATTTATCCATTTCTTCTAGGTTGTCCAATTTGTTGGCATGTAATTTTTCATTGTAGTCTCCTAATAATCTTTTGTATTTCTGTAGTATCTTGTTACATCTCATCTTTCATTTCTCTATTTATTTATTTGGATCCTCTCTTTTTCTTTTCCTGATGAGTGTGGCTAAAAGTTTATGAATTTTGTTGCTCTTTTCAAAGAACCAGCTCTGGGTTTCATTGATCTTTTCTATTGTTTTCTTTTTTTTTTTTTAAGTCTCTACTTCATATATTTCTAATCTGATCTCTATTATTTCCTTCCTTCTACTCATTTTAGGTTTTGTTCTTCTTCTTTCTAGTTCCTTCTAGTAGTACGTTACCCTGAGATTTTTCTCATTTCTTGATGTCTCTCAGTATCAGTATAAATTTCCCTCTTAAAACTGTTTTCATTGCATCTCAGTGGTTTTGAGCCATTGTGTTTTCATTTTCACATTTATTTCCATGTATTTTTTTCCTCTTTGATTTTTTTTTTTAATTTTTTTTTTCAACGTTTATTTATTTTTGGGACAGAGAGAGACAGAGCATGAACGGGGGAGGGGCAGAGAGAGAGGGAGACACAGAATCGGAAACAGGCTCCAGGCTCTGAGCCATCAGCCCAGAGCCTGACGCGGGGCTCGAACTCCGGGACCGCGAGATCGTGACCTGGCTGAAGTCGGACGCTTAACCGACTGCGCCACCCAGGCGCCCCTCTTTGATTTTTTTTTTATTAACCAGTTGTTTGGAACATGTGTTGTTCAGCTTCTGCATGTTGGTGTTTTTCCAGTCTTTTTCCTGATTGATTTCTAGTTTCATACTGTTGTGGTCAGAAGAGATACATATATCAACCTTCTATATATTTATTGAGATTTATTTTGTGGACTAAATTATAATCTATCAGAAAATGTTCTGGGATAGGTTACACTTGAAAAGAATGTGTATTCTGTTGGTTTTGAGTGGAATGTTCTGTATATATCTGTTAAGTCCATATAGGCTAATTTGTTTTCTTTTTTTTTTTTAATCTTTACTTATTTTTGAGAGAGAGAGAGAGCGTGAGTGGGGGAGAAATAGAGTGGGAGACACAGAATCTGAAGCAAGGTCCAGGCTCTGAGCTGTCAGCACAGAGCCCGATGTGGAGCTTGAACCCACAAACCACGAGTTCATGACCTTAGTCAAAGTTGGACACCACCCAGGTACCCCCGGTCTAATTTGTTTTTTAAAGACACCTTTTTTTTTCTTTATTTTCTTTTACAAGTTTTTAAGTTCCAACTAGTTAACATTACAGTACAATATTAGTTTCAGGTGTAGAATTGAGTGATTCATCACTTATATACAACACCCAGTGCTTATCACAACTGCCCTCCTTAATACCCATTGCCTGTTTAACCTCCCACCTCCCCTCCAGTAACCATCGGTTTTTTCTCTGTTAAGACTCTGTTTCTTGGTTTGTCTCTTTCCCCTCTACCCATGTTCATTTGTTTTGTTTATTAAATTCCACATATGAGTGAAATTGTGCTATTTATCTCTGACTTATTTCACTTAGCATAATGCTCTCTAGCTCCATACACATCATTGCAATTGGCAAGATTTCATTATTTTTTATGGCTGAATAATATTTTATTGTATTTACATATACCACCTCTTATTTATCCATTCATTAGACATTTGGGTTCTTTCCCTAATTTGAGTATTGTTATAATGCTGCTATAAACATCGGGTTACACGGACCCCTTCAAATTAGTATTTTTGTATCCTCTGGGTAAATACTTAGTAGTGAAATTGCTGGATTGTAGGGTAGTTCTATTTAACTTCTTGAGGAACCTCCATGCTGTTTTCCAGAGTGGCTGTACCAGTTTGCATTCCCACCAACAAAGACACCGTTTTCTTATCAATATTCTGTGTGTATGTTCTATCCTTGGATGTGAGATATTAAATTTTCTTATATTGTGTATTACTGTCATCATCTCCCATTATGCCACTTAAATGTTTCCTTTATGTAGTTAGGTCCTCCAATGTTGGATGCATACATAGGTACAATTGTTATATCCTCTGGCTAGATTGATCCCTTTATCATTATGAACTACCCTGCTTTGTTTCATGATGCAATCTTTTTTTGAAGACTATTTTGTCTGATATAAGTATTGCTACCCTGGCTTTGTTTTTTCCTTCTCCCATTTACGTGGTATATGTTTTTCCATCTTTGTATTTTCAGTCCATATGTGTATTTCAGTCTCAAGTGGGTCTCTTTTAGGCAGCCTCTGAGCCCTGTTGTTTGTTGTTGTTTTTTAATCCATTCCACAAGCCTGTGTCTTTTGATTTGAGCATTTAGACCATTTGCATTTATAGTAATTATTGATAGGTATGTACTTACTGCCATTTTGTTAATAATTTTCTGGTTGTTTTTGTAGTTCTTCTTTATTTCTCTCTTCCTCTTCTTTCTTTTTGTGACTGATAGCTCTCTTTAGTGTAATGCTTGTCATTCTTTGTTTCTTGAGTCTTTAATATAGGTATGAGTTTGTGGTTACCATGAGGCTCACCCTATGCGTATGGCAGTCTATATTAAGTTCATGGTAACTTAAGTTCAAACACATTCTCAAAGCACTATTTTATTGCCCCCTTCTATGTTTTAAGTATATGTTATTAGATATTAAAATTTTTTAATTCATATTCTTCTAATTATGGCCTTTTATTTGCCACTTAAAGAAGTCTATTTAACATTTCCTGTAAGGCTGGTTTAGTGGTCATGAACTTTTTAAAACTTTTGTTTGTCTGGAAAATTCTCCCCAATTCTGAATGATACCTTGTTGGATAGAGTATTGTCGGTTTCAGGTTTTTCCCTTCCAGCACTTGGAATATATGATGCCACTTCCTTCTGACCTGCAAAGTTTCTGCTGAAAAATCAGCTGTCAGCCTTATGGAGTCCATTGTATATAATGGTTTCCTTTTCTCTTGCTTCCTTTAAAATTCTCTAATCTTTGACATTTTAAATGTTATATGTTGTGGTGTGGACCTCCTTGGGTTCATGTTGTTTGGAACTGTCTGTGCTTTCTGAACCTGGAGGTCAGTTTCCTTCTCCAGGTTAGAGAAGTTTTCATCTATTTCTTCAAATAAGTTTTCTACCCCTTTCTTTGTCTCTGTTCTCCTTCTGGGACCCCTATACTGTGAATCTTTGTTCATTTGATATTATCTAAGAGATCCCTTAACCTATTCTCATTTACTAAAATTCTTTTATTCTTTATACTGTTCAGATTCGGTGCTTTCCATTACTCTGTCTTCCAGATCACTGAACCATTCTTCTGCATCCACAAAACCATTGATTCCCTCCAGTATATTTTTCATTTCAGTTATCGTATTCAGCTCTGATTGGTTCTTTCTCATATTTTCTATCTCTTGTTGCAGATCTCACTCAGTTCTTCCATGCTGCTCTTCAGTAGAGTGAACATCGTTATGATCATTACTTTAAGTTCTTTATTGAGCTTATTGCTTGCTGCTTATAGTTTTTTTTTCTGAAGTTTTTGTCTTGGTCTTTCATTTGGGGCATATTTTTCTGTCTCCTCATTTTTGCCGACTTTCTGTAACTGTTTCTGTGTATTATGCTGAACATTTGCTTCTTTTAAACTTAAAGGAACGGTCTTGTGTATGGTTGTACTCTGGGTAGGCTGTGTGTGCCTGGTAACTTTGGTTCACCAAAGGAATTCTGGTTTTAAGTATTTATTGAATGTAACTGACATATTAGTTTCAGATGTACAACATAGTTATTCAACAATTACATACATTATGGAATGATAAGCATGGTAAGTGTAGTTACTCTGTCACCATGCAAACTTATTACAATATTAGTCACTATATTTCCTATATGCTTTTCATCCCTCTAACTTGTTTTACAACTGGAAGTTTGTAGTTCTTAATCTCCTTCACTTATCTTGATTGTCTCCCAATTTCTTGTGGCAACTACCAATTTCTTGTCAGTTTCTTTTGTTTGTTCAATAGGTTTGTTTTTTAGATTCCACATAAAAGTGAAATTATGTGGTATTTGTCTTTCTCTGTCTGACTTCACTTAGCATAATACCCTCTATGTACATTCATGTTTTCTCAAATGGCAAGATATCATTCTTTTTTAGGGTTGTTATATTCCTGTGTGTATGTGTGTGTGTATACACATACACACAGTATATTTATTCATTCATCTATTGATGAACACTTGAATTTCTTCCATATCTTGGCTATTGTAAAAATGCTGCAAAAAAACAGAGGCCTGTTACTCTTTTAGAGTTACTGTTTTTACTTTCTTCATTTAAATACTCAGGTATGTAATTACTGGGTTGTATGCTATTTCCATTTTTAATTTTTTGATGAACCTCCATAGTGTTTCTCATAGTGGCTATACCAATTTACATCCCCACTTTACATGACTGTTCTCTTATCCACATCCTAACAAATACTTTTGTCTTTTTGATACTAGCCATTCTGTTTTGAAGTGATATCTCATTGTGGTTTTGCTTTTCATTCCCCTTGTGATTAGTGATGGTGGGCATCTTTTCATGTGTCTGTTGTTCATCATTATGTCTTCTTTGGAAAAATGTCTATTCTCAGGTCCTTTACCCATGTTTAATCAGATTATTTGATTTGGGGGGGGGTGGGTCATATGAGTTCTCTATATATTTTGGGTGTTAACCCTTTACTAGCTACATCATTTACAAATAACTTCTCCTATTCAGTAGGTTTTCTTATGTTTGTTGATGGTTTCCTACCCTGTGCAAAAGCTTTTTAGTTGGATGTCATCCCAGTTTTTTATTTTTGCTTTTGTGAGAAAAAATATTCTGAAAAATACTTCTAGGGCTGATGCCAAAGACCTTACTAGCTAGGTTTTCTTTGGGCAGCTTTATGGTTTCAGGTGTCACATTTAGGTCTTTCATCCATTTTGAGTTAATTTTTGTGTATGATGGGATAAACTGGCCCAGTTTCCTAGCAACATTTATTGAAGAGATTGTCTTTTTCTCATTATATATTCCTGCCTCTGTTGCCAAAGATTAATTGACCATATAAGTGAGAGTTTATTTCTGGACTCTCCATTCTGTTCCATGGATCCATGTGTCTGTTTTTTGTGCCATTGCCATACTGTTTTGATTACTGTAGCTTTACAGTAATTTGAAATATGGGATTGTGATACTTCTAGCTTTGATCTTCCTCAAGATTACTTTGGCTACTTGGGGTCTTTTGTGGTTCTATACATATTTTAAGATTATTTGTTCTAGTTCTGTGAAAAATATTATTAGTATTTTGATGAGGATTTCACTGGGTATTATGGACATTTTAACAATACTGGTTCTTCCAATCCACGAATATGGTATATTTTTCCATTAATTTGTGTCATCTTCAATTTCTTTTGTCAGTGTTTTGTAATTTTCAGAATGCAGGTCTTTCACATCTTTGGTTAAGTTTACTTGTAGGTATTTTATTCTTTTGCTGAAATTGTAAATGGGTTTGCTTTCTTTTAATTTTAGAGAGAGAGAGAGAGTGGGGGAGAGGGGAAGAGGGAGAGAGAGAGAATCTTAAGCAGGCTCTACACTCAGTGCAGAGCCCAACGCGGGGCTTGATCCCACAACCCTGGGATCATGAACTGAACCAAAATCAAGAGTTGGATGCTTGGGGCACCTGGGTGGCTCAGTAAGTTAAGCTTCCAACTTTGGCTTAGGCCATGATCTCATGGTCTTTGAGTTCAAGCCCCACATTGGGCCCTGTCCTGACAGCTCAGAACCTGGAGTCTGCTTCAGATTCTGCGTCTCCCTCTCTCTCTGCACCTCCCCTGCTTGTGTTCTGTGTCTCTCAAAAATAAACATTAAAAAAGTTTTGTTTTTGTTTTTTTTTTAAAGGTGTCACATGCTTAACTGATTGAGCCACCCAGGTGCCCCTGGGATTGTTTTCTTAATTTCTCTTTCTGATAGCTCTTTATTAGTGTATAGAAATATAGTAGATTTCTGTATATTGATTTTGTAGCCCTGGACTTTCCTACATCCATTCATTCTAATACATTTTTGGTGGAGTTTTTAGGATTTTCTATATAGTATCAGCTGTAAATACTGAGTTTTACTTCTTTCTTACCAATTCATGTATCTTTTATTTCTCTCTTGTCTAATTGCTGTGGCTACAAATTCCAGGACTATGTTGAATAAAGGGAAAATGGATATCCTGGTCTTGCTCCTGATAATAGAGGTAAAGCTTTCAGCATTTCACTATTGAGTATGAGTTAGCTGTGGGTTTTTCATATATGGGCTTTGTTTTGTTGAGGTTGTTTTTCTATACCCACTTTGTTAAGTTTTTACCATGAGTGGATGTTGTATTCTGTCAGATGCTTTTTCTGCATCTTTTGGAATGATCATATGATTTTTTTATCTTTCATTTTGTTAATCTGGTTTATCACATTGGTTGATTTATGATAGTTGAACCACTCATGCATCCCTGGAATAAATACTACTTGATAATGCAAATGATCCTTTTAATGTTTTCAAATTTAGCTTGCTAATATTGGTTGAAGATGTTTGCATCGATGTTCATCAAGGAGTCAGTCTGAAATTTTCTTTTTGTTTGTAGTGTCTTTGTTTAGTTTTGGTATTAGAGTGATGCTGGCCTTATATGATGAATTTAGCAGTTTTCCTTCCTCTCTATGTTTTTGAAAAGTTCAAGAAGAGTAGATATTAATTCTTCTTTATTTGGTATAATTCACTGTGAAGCTATCTGGTTCCGGACTTTTGTTTGTTGGGAGTTTTTTCATTATTGATTCATTTCCATCACTAGTAATCAGTCTCAGATTTACTGTTTGTTCCTGTGTGAGTTTTGGAAGATTATATGTTTCTAGGAATTTATCTATTTCTCCTAGGTTATCCAATATGGTAGCATATAATTTTTCATAACATGCTCTTAAAATCCTTTATCTTGGTTTCAGTTGTTACAGCTCCTCCTTCATTTCTGATTTGAGTCCTCTTTTGTTCTTGATGAATCTGGCTGAAGGTATTTTTTTTTTATAAATTTTTTTTAACGTTTATTTATTTTTGAGACAGAGAGAGACAGAGCATGAACAGGGGAGGGGCAGAGAGAGAGGGAGACACAGAATCGGAAGCAGGCTCCAGGCTCTGAGCTCTGAGCTGTCAGCACAGAGCCCAACGGGGGCTCGAACTCACAGACCGTGAGATCATGACCTGAGCCAAAGTCGGACGCTTAACCGACCGAGCCACCCAGGCGCCCCTGGCTAAAGGTATTTTGTTGATCTTTTCAAATAATCAGTACCTGGTTTCATTGATGTTTCCTATTGTTTTTTTAGTGTGTATTTCGCTTACTGCTTCTCTAATCTTTATTATTTCCTTCTTTCTACTAGCTTTAGACTTTGTTCTTTTCCTAACTCTTTTAGGGGTAAGGTTAGGTTGTCTGAAATTTTTGTTTCTTGTGGTAGGTCCATATCCATATGTAGTTCCCTCTCTTAGAACAGCTTTTGCTTCATCCCAAAGACTTTGAACTGTGGTGTTTTCATTTTCATTTGTTTCCATTCATTTTTTTCATTTCCTTTTTTGTTGTTGACCAATTGTTTGTTTTGTAGCATGTTGTTTAACCTCCACATATTTGTGTTTTTTCCAGTTTTTTTTCTTGATTGATTTCTAGTTTCACAGTGTTGTGGTCAGAAAAGATGCATAAAATATCAATCTTCTCTTTATTGAGACTTGTTTTGTGGCCTAACTTGTGATCTATCCTGGAAAATGTTCCACGTGCCCTTGAAAAGCATATATATTCTGTTGTTGGATGGAATATTCTGTCTATTAGGTCCACCTGGTCTAATGTGTCCTTCAATGTTTCCTTGTTGATTTTCAGTCTGGGTGATCTATCCTTTACATGGGGTATTAAAGTCCCTTATATTATTATATTAGTGTCAATATTTTCCATTTTATTTAATATTCCCTTTATATACTCCAATGTTGAATGCATAGATATGTACAATTGTTATATCCTCTTGTTGGATTGATCCCTTTATCATTTGAAGTGTCCTCCTTTGTCTTTTGCTGAAGTTTTATAAGAGTCTAATTTTTCTGATGTAAGTATTGCTACTTTGTTTCTGCTTCCATTTGCATGGTACAGGTTTTCTATCCCTTCACTTTCAGTCTGTGTCATTAGGTTTAAAGTGAGTGTCTTTAGGCAGCACATAGATAGGTCTTGTGTTTGTTTTTTTTAAATCTGTTTAGTCACCCTTTGTCTTTTGATTGGAGTGTTCAGTCCATTTACACTTAGAGGAATTACTATTAGGAATGTACTTATTGCCATTTTGTTATTTGCCTTCTGGTTGTTTTTGTAGTTCTCGGTTTCTTCTTGTTCTCTTCTGATTCCATGGCTTTCTTTAGTGTTACTCTAGGTTTTACTTTTGGGTATTACAGGTTTATGATATATGGTTACCATTAAGTTCATATTTAACATTATGTATATAGCAGCCTACATTGAGTTGATGTTCGTGTAAATCCAAACACATTCTAAAGCACTAAATTTTTACTCCCCACTGCATTTTTTATTTATTTTGAGAGACAGCATGTGCAAGTGGGGAAAGGGCGGGGAGAAAGAATCCCAAGTGGGCTCTGTGCTGACAGCTTGCAGGGTGTGACGCCACAAACCATGAGATCATGACCTGAGCCAAAACCATGAGTTGGACATTTAACCGATTAAGCCACCCAGGCACCCCGTATTTTACATTTTGTGTGTGTATGTCCCTTGACTGGTTTTTGTAGATATAACTGATGTTACTGCTTTTGTGTTTTAACTTCCATCCTGGTTTTATAGTGGTTCTACTACTTTTACTACGTGTTTACTTTTACCCATGAATTTCTTTCTTTTACAACTTTTCTTTCCACTCAAAGAATTCCCTTTAACATTTCTTTTAAGTCTGATTTTCTGTGTTTGTTTCTGTGTATTGGAAAATCAGATACATTTTCCTGGTCTTGAAAGTAGTAGTCTTGTGTAGAAGAGGTCCTGTGGTGCTTTATCCAGTGCAATCCCACTGGTCACCAGACCGAGGCACTCCAGGGAGGTCTGCTCTGTGGGGCCTCATGCACCCTACTGTTGTGACTGAGCCATGTTTGCCTTCAGACCAGTCTGACCTCTGTGCTGTTGAGACGCATATCTGAGGCCACTGTGGGCTTGTAGGTGGGTAGGGTCAGCAGTCAGGCTCGCTGTGTGTAATTAGCTACTGCACGGCTGCAAGCACACAGACTGGCAGGACTTGCTTTCTGCGTGGCCAACTGACAGGCTTTTGTTGGTAGGCAAGGTGAGCAGTCAGACCAGATATCTGCAGTTAGCCTCTGTGCCACAGTTGCAGGTGCACCAAGCAGCAGGACTTTTTCCCTACACAGTCAGCCAAAAGGATCGGCTGTTAGAACTGCTGGCACCCTGGTGTGTGGGGTTATCTTACTGTCTCACAGGGCAGGTGTCACTTTGCAGTAACACTGGTCCCTGCTGGGGCTACTTGCAGGATGTGGCAGGGCAGGAGCCACTTTGGAGGGCTGGCAGGTCCCATGTGGAATACGAGGGAGGGCACATGGTGCTAGCAAGGTAGGTGGAGAGGGTTATCACTGGTTCCCACAAGTGTCCAGCTATCTGGGGGAGGGGGAAGAGAAATGATACCTGCCAGTACTTTCACTCCTGGAGAAATATTCTGAAGAGTCCTTCCCTTTCAGTATATGTTCTGAGATTAATAAGTAAATCTTTGTGTATACTTCAGGCACTTTTCAAACTGCTGCTCTTGTGCTTTGTCTCTGGCCAACTTACTATGCTCACTCTTTAAGGGTGGAGACTCAGTTTCCTGTTATCCTTCAGCTTTCCCAGAGTTAAGCCCACTGATTTTTAAAGCACCCAGAGTTAAGCTGCCCTGATTTTTAAAAGCTCCCAAAGTTAAGCCTCACTGGTTTTCAAAGCCAGATGTTAAGGGGACTTGTCTTCCCAGTGCTTCATTGCCTGGTGTGGGGTCTGATCCTCTTGCTTGTCCCTGCTTTTGGTGTTCCTTCTGTTTGTGTTTAGTCTTGCTGGGAGTTTGGTTCCTAACAGTGTCTCTGCCCCTCCTACTCTTTGAGTGTGGTTTCCTCTCTACCATTAACCGTGGAACGTCTGTCCTGCCAGTCTGCAGGTTGTTTTCATAGTTGCTCAAATGTAGCTGTTATCTCAGTGTCCAAATGGATGAGGTGAGCTCATGATCCTCCTACCCCACCAACTTCTTTCAACCTCAGCCTTACAGGTATTTTAAGCAAAATTGCACTAACCTAATATTGATATCTTTACAGTATTGAATATTGCAGCCATGATATTTGTCAATGATACCTGGTAATTTCTTAGTTGTCTTGAACTTCTTTTGTTATATTTATTCCTATAACCTTATTTTATGTTATGTTTTTTAGTTGATTTTCACCCTCAATGAGATAACATTGTAGAAGTTCAAGGTGTATATGCTTCTGATACACATAAACTGCAATAAGATTACCATTTCTTTTTTTGTGATGAGACTTCTCTTTTAGCATTTTTAAATATAGTACTGTTAACCATAATCACAATGCTGTGCATTAGATTCCCCAGAATGTATTTATAAGTGGAATTTTGTACCCTTTGATCAAGATTAATTCTCCTTCCCTCACCCCTTGGCTACTACTACTCTAGTTCTGTAAATTAAGGTTTTTTAAGATTCCACATATAAGTGGTACAGTATTTGTCTTCCTCTGTCTGCTGACCTATTTCACTTAACAACATAATGCTTTCAAGGTTCATCCATGTGGTTGCAAATGGCAGGATTTCCTTCTCATGGCTCAATTTATACATATATATCAGCTTCTATATACATATATATACACACGCACATATACATACATAACGCATCTGTTTTATCCACTCATCCGCTGATGGACAGTTAGGTTGTTTGCCTGTCTTGGTTACTGTAGTGCTGTAATAAACATGGGAGTGAAGATATCTTTTCCATTTCCTTTGTATATATACCAAAAAGTATGATTGCCGGATGATAGCGTAGTTCAGTTTTCAATATTGAATGTCCGTATGGTTTTCCACAGTACCTGCACTGACTTACACCAGGTTTCCCTTTTCTCCACATCATCACCAACACTTATTATCTCTTCTCTTTTTGATGATAGCCATTTTAACAGGTGTGAAGTGATATCTCATTGTGGTTTTGATTTGCATTTCCCTGATGATTAATGATGTTGAGCACACTTTCATGACCTTGTTGGCCATTTGTAGGTCTGCTTCTGCCAATATTTTATTCAGATTGGTGGTTTTTGTTGTTGTTGTTAAGTTGTATGATGAATTCTTTGTATATTTATTTTGGATATTAACCCCTTACCAAATACATGGTCTGTAAATAATTGGCTTTTCATTTTTGGGCTATTTCTTTTGTTGTACAGAAGCTCTTTACACTTTGACGTAGTTCAACTTATTTTTGCTTTTGTTGCTTACACTGTGGGTGTCATTTCAAAAAAAAAAAATCATTGCCAGGATCCATGTCAAGAAGCTTTACCCTGTGTTTTCATCTAGGAGTTTTGGTCATAGGCTACCCCGATGGATACAAAGTCTAGGAAGCATCTTCAGTGTGTATGTGAAATACCTGTGACTATAAAAGTAATAGCCACTTGAGGGGACAGCTAGCACTTCTGTGTTATAATGAGATTTGTTGAATAGTATTTAGAAGAAGAAAACAGCAAAATGGGGAACCATCTTCCTCTATATGATCCACATATTCACAGAAATGGAAATAATTTAAAAACCCTGTTCAAAGGCAATTTGCAGCTGCACTTAATGTACCTAGCTACATATCTGCATATACAGAAATTCTTCCAAATGTATTATCTTTATAAATACACATCTCATATATGGTCTTTCATATCTCTGCTATAAAAAGGCTATAGTTTATAAATTGCCATCTCCTTTTAAAATATATTTTAAACATCTGATATAAAGCTTATTTGTGCTTAATGGAGAACTTTAGAGAATGCAATATTAAATATGTAGTATAAAAATGATAAAGAATACTCATTATCACCCAGATAAAACTGATATTACTCTATTTCTTCTTTTTACTAAGCACAAATTCAAATCATTTATCTTCCTTTTTGTTACCCAATGGTATCTTGTGACTATGTTCCTATATCATTAAAAATCATTTCGGGGCGCCTGGGTGGCGCAGTCGGTTAAGCGTCCGGCTTCAGCCAGGTCACGATCTTGCGGTCCGTGAGTTTGAGCCCCGCGTCAGGCTCTGGGCTGATGGCTCAGAGCCTGGAGCCTGTTTCCAATTCTGTGTCTCCCTCTCTCTCTGCCCCTCCCCCATTCATGCTCTGTCTCTCTCTGTCCCAAAAATAAATAAACGTTATAAAAAAAAAATTAAAAAAAAAAAATCATTTCAGGGGCGCCTGGGTGGCGCAGTCGGTTAAGCGTCCGACTTCAGCCAGGTCACGATCTCGCGGTCCGTGAGTTCGAGCCCCGCGTCAGGCTCTGGGCTGATGGCTGGGAACCTGGAGCCTGTTTCCGATTCTGTGTCTCCCTCTCTCTCTGCCCCTCCCCTGTTCATGCTCTGTCTCTCTCTGTCTCAAAAATAAATAAAACGTTAAAAAAAAAATTTTTTTTTAAAAATAAAAAAAAAATCATTTCAAAGCCTGATTTTTTTTAATTTCTTTTTTTTGAGAGAGAGAGAGAGAGAGAGAGACCGAGCACAGTGGGGGAGGGGCAGGGAGAGAGAGAGAGGGAGACACAGAATCCAAAGCAGGCTCCAGGTTCTGAGATGTTAACACAGAGCCTGACGTGGGGCTTGAACTCATAAACTGCAAGTTCATGACCTGAGCCACCCAGGCCCCTCAAAAGCCTGATTTTAATAAGTTATCTTCTTCTTAAATGTCTTTCTTACTTTACTATAAAATCAAAACTTTGCTCTTATACTTAAAATATCTCATTTATATAAAAAGCCTCTAAAACTAAGCTACAAAAGAAGTTTTAAATTCTACAATTTAAAATTGGATTTAACTGTTTACCTACACTGCTTGAGAGGCCACATTTATTACTTGTTTGACTTATGAGATACATTCATGCCAACCTACTTTGGGCTCCAATTCACCTATCTTCTCTTTATTGTGTCATGATGTCAGGTTTGATCTGTACCTTCCTACCTCTAGGCATCTTTGCCTAAAGCCATAATCCTAAGCCCTTAATAATTATAAGCACATCAAAGACTAACTGCTTTGCTTAGCTGCAGAGTTCTATACAAGACTGTTACTTGTACAACTTAAAAGAGATTTATAGTTTTCAGTGAAGTTCCTTAGAATGCATGTGTACCCAACCTTTGTTGCTTTCTTTGTGGCAAGTCGCAAATGCTGTCAGTTGCAAAATGCGACATATTAAATAATACCAATTCTTAATTACCTTAAGTATAGATTTTCTCTAAATTAGGTATTTATTTTCAGGTCAGACCTTTCCATCATTTAAATAGTTAACATTTTTGAATACTATTCAACTATATTATGAAAAAAGATGTCATCTTTTCAGAACTTACCTAGTCATAAACTGACACTTAGCAAAAGATATTAATAGTCTTTTCCTGTGGAGAAAGGTGCAAATATTACACTATTTGGGCTTTAACCCTACTTTTTCTCCTTTTCAGAAACGAGTCAATGCCTCAAACATTCTTCTCTGTTTTACTTTTCAGAATAGTAAGTTATGCTGATCTAGGATAGAATGATTGCCAATTAAATTTTCTGTAAATAAATAATGCAGAATTTTACCTGAGGATTGTTATGTAATATTAAGAGTAACTAATGAAACCATAAAGTTAGGAATAAATAGAATATTTGCTAACTTGGCTAGTGTGGAGTACAACAAAAGTGTCTTCTATCAAGAATCCCAAAAAGGGAATGGACAAATAGATTCATGTAGTTATGTGCTACAGACTTGAAGAATACCAAGGTGGTAGTCAGGAAAGTTTAGTTTTGGCTAAACTAGTCAAGACTAACCATTTGATATTTTAAAAATCACTTTTGTGTTTTAGTTGGTTCATGTATAAAATGAGAGGAAATCATTTGAATATTCTCTTAGTAGGGGAATTACCTTATTCAAAAGGTAATTTTGAATTAAATCCTCTTGTATAGGGCTTTTGCTACAAAGTAACATCGAGGTGCCAAAGCAGAGGAGCTAATAAAGGAATGGAATAATTTCTCAATAAGCTATGATTTCACATATATTAGCTAACAAAAATCATAAAATTATTAATTTACTTGTGAGCTGAATTTGGACCTCGTATGCATATTTTACATGTATAAAATTACATAATGTGTCAGAATTTATATCAATTCTGAAGGGTCATCTTCCTGTACCCTTACCATGTCCCCAGGAAACCACTATTCACAAAACAATCTTTGTTTTGCAGTTGGTCTATAAAGTTGGTGAGTTAAGAACATACATCCGCTTTATCAAGATTAAGTAGTATCTTTACCTCTTTTTAACCATTTTACAGTCTACACAATGGCTTCATATTATCATAAATCTATATTCTTAAGAGAATCGGGGAAGAATCAGACTGTTTATAGTCAGTTCCCAAAGGCCTAAAAGAAAAAAAAAAAAGCCCTATAGTCTCAGATCTAATCATCCTTATAGTTTGCTATGGGGTAGAATTTAGTTTAACAGCCCCTACCATGAACATACATACACGCCTTTCAAGAAATGTAGGTGTCAGGAATTCGTAAAGTATTCTAGTGATGCATTAGTGCTGGTTTCTATGGCCTTGCAAGTGCCGATAGAGCTGGGAAGGGATATACACTCAAAGTTCGGCTACATGTTAGTAGCTCGAAAATGGACACAGGGGTATCCTTACATCACAGAAATAAGCAAATTGGGTTTTTTTCTTTTGTTTTGATTTTTAGTCATTTAATAGAATATCACTGAGGTGATCTCAGGTTATGGTTCATGAAAGCAAAATCTCCACATATCACAGATCTAGAACTATTCCTGATTTTATAACTACCAGAACTGAGTAAAATTTTTAACATTCACATATCCCTCTCCAACTTCCTATAATTTGACTGCAAGGGTAAAAGAGGGAGTAACCTCCATATCATGTATAATTTGTTGCCTGTCTTTGAACCTGTGTAACAGTGTTGTCCAATAGAAATAGAATGCAAGCTACATACAGAACCTTAAATTTTCTACTACAACTTCAAGTCCATCTCAAATCAGATGTTCAGTTATCACTGGAAACACTTTATCTGCATTTAGATTGCATTAAATGTACTTGTGAAGTCGTTTCAGGTACCCAAGTTGGTCCACACATTTTTTTTTTTTTACAATTACTAAACTATCAGCTTTTAACCTTAAATTAGTTAAAAATAAATAAAGTTTAAGTTACTTCCTCAGTCATACTAGCCATGTTTCAAGAGTTCAACAGCCACACACACTAGTGGTTACCAGACTGGACAGTGCAACTCTGTACTTCAGAAGTTTCCCAGAGGCTTGGGCCTTATTCTGTGCCAGCTTACAAGTATGGAATCAAATGAATTATTTCACTTTTTAAAAGTGCCTAAATTTTCTGAGACAGTAACAACCTTACTAGAATAAAGTATTACTAGTTATAACTGATAATATAAGTTCTAATGATTGCTATAATCATGAATTCACTCCCATGGTACAGTAGCTGCCGTTTTTGTCATGTCCTATTATTTAACAACTAACCCATCAAATAGTAGCTGCATTTTGAAGGAGAGTTTAACCTTGTTGCGTGTTAGTAGCAATAAATGCTGAGCATTTATAGAGTGTTTTCCTTCTTTAAAGGGCTTTAAAAATTATAATTAAGCTAATAATAATATATCATTTTTGTTAGAAGTGAATTCCTGATGCCAAAGAACTTTCTGCTCAACAAAAACTTTCAATATATTTGTCATACACTCTATACTACATAAATTCAAGTGTTAATATCTTATTCCTGAGTGATGAACAGGACAAAATATTCATATTAAGTAACTTTTCTGATCCTGAGTACCATAATAAACCAATCCCAACAGAGAAAAATGGAACTTCAATAATGTTCATCACTTGTGTGTTATCTCCAAAACTAACAAACGTCAAGTACAGCTTTCTTGATTATACAGATTTTTAAATCCCATTTTTATGGTACTTAACCTCTAAACTCCCATCAGAACCATGATAATAGCATCCATTTTTACAAGCTTTATGGTTCTCAAAGTGCTTACTTGCATCATTTTATTATCTCAACAACCTAAAAGATAAACAGGGCAGGTGTTGTTAGGCCTATTCTGGGGACAAAAGGCTAAGTGACTTGCTCAAAGTTTCACGGTGATCAGTGCAAGAGCTAGAGCCAGAATCCAGGTCTTAGGATGTTATCCATAATTTAGCAAAAGCTTATTAGGTGTTAGAGAATATGTTGAACATGGGGCATTACCTCATTTAGTGGTCACGACAGTCTCGTAACGTATCTATCTTACAAAGAAAGGATGCAGAAAGATGTTACACATAGGTCTTTTTCCTCAAAGCATATGTTCTTAACTTCTCTACCACACTGAATCTAACAGTGGAGTATTATCAGGGTAAGATAATAAAGGGACCGATCTTCATTAAAAATAAAAATACTACTTTTGCTAGCACATGCTATTTTCCAGGTAGAGTGCTAAGCTCTGCAATCACTGTTGTATTTCATATTTACAACCATAAAATATTACTTTTTTCATTTATAAATGAGGACACAAAGACTCAAAGTTTAAGAGGTAGAATTGTTTTAAAATTTTTTAAATGCTATTTATTTTTTAAGAGGCAGAATTAAAAACCATTCCTGTTTGACTCCAAATCTCATATTCTGAACGACTTTGCCATTCTGCTTTTTTACTTCAGGACTGCTGCAATTTCCCTTATTCCTTACTGCCTAACATTGCTTGTTACTTATTTTTTGAGTTGTTTTGGTTTTGGGGCCTTAAAAAAGGATAGCAAAACAAGGCTTTCTCTGTCATCTTTGGCTACCATATTATTACTAACAGTGCCAAAAGTGAGTCCTTACACCTTTTCATAACATAATGCAGAAAAATCTCTTTGAGCACTAGCTCATGCAATCCCCATTATACCTTTGAAACTGAACTCCTTTACCTTAGACTTTGAGCTATTTCAATAGTTCCTCCACTTACTAAATGGTAAACTGACATTCCTCCAAAACTAAAAGAAACTGACTTGTTCGTTTAGATTTGATTGAACGCTATGTAACAAAATATGAGATAGAGGACTAAGAACTCTTTAATAACTTTGCTTAATGTAGCCAGATGATTTACATGAATGGAAACTGTTGAGTGTGTTTTAAGAGTAATTACTTTCTTCAGTCAGAAAAATTCTTTCTTCCTCCATTACCTAAATATCCAATACTTCATGTTGCCTTAGCAATCAGAAATAAGTGTTTAGGGTAACATACCATTTGTTATGAAAAATGTCATGAAGATATAAACACCACAAATACTTCCAGGGTAAATTTTCTGTTAAATTCAATTAGTTCTTTTTTCATTACTTTCTGGCTAAATTCCATGTGTACTAGATAGTTACCATGTTCCCGGTAAACTGTCTCTAAGAAGGAAGTAAAACAAGTTTGAGCACATACATGCATATGCAAAAGAAAAGACAAAATGTGAAAGAGAAACATGTTGTTTCTAGTAAAACTCCTTCCTGAATTAGAATTAGGTGCACTCAAATGTATGCACTAGAATAATGTACAGAGATGACTAGTAAATTGTTTTTATAAAATTTATCATTTTTCTAAGCTAATAATCTAGATATTTGGAACACAATCATTTAAGCAGAAGAAATAGCTGGCAAATATTTTCATGTCAGGTGGTATGCATGCTAAACTTTTAAACTTTCTTCTGTTTATTCAATGTAAGGTAACTTGATGTGACAGGGTTTGACATATCACAGGGATGACTCAGGTCAGGAATTTCAAGAAATTTTGAAAACAAAATCTTTACAAAGTATTTAAATAAATAGTATTTTAAAGATTTATAGAGTATGATGGATAATGGGAAAAAAGACTATAAAGAATTGACTTCAAATGCTTAAATGCTTATGAAAGTCTTTTACTTAGAAAAAGGGAAATATGTGGTCATTAAAGTAGGAGAGGAATCACGATGGTCCTTTACTGTTAGAGTACTTGACAGCAGATCTATTTAGTGTTTACACATCTACTTGTTGGCCAAACAATTCCAATGATAAATTTGTTTCTATCACCTACTTTTCCTTTTTTTCTAAGTCCTCTGCAGTTAGATACCATTATCAACTCCTATCTCAAAGCATGGGGTTTCAACATACATGGTTAGATCACAATATTTGCTTCTGTAGGGAAAATTATTTTGTTTCTGTCAAAGGAAAATGAGTGTGTACTTTTTGAAGTAGACATTAAAGATAACATATATTTGGAGATGTGTACATTCTGGAAGTATTCAACTCAGTGAACATACTCATATAACTATAATCCAGATAATTAAACTGAACTTTAACAGCACCCCCAAAAGGCCTCTTTGTCCCCCCTCTCATACCTCAAAAGGATGAAGACTCCTGACTTCCAATACTATAAATCAGTTTTACCTAATCTTGTAAGGGAACCCTGCATCCTTATGGTACTGCAGTAATATACAGAGATGAGTATTAGGGACTTTTCTGGGGATGGTTGACGTCTGACTTATTTAACAGTGTTTGTGAAATGAACCCATATTTTATGTTTATTATTTTGTATACTACAAATATATGCCACAATTTGCTTATTTTGTCATCAAATGTGAAAGAGCATTTGAGTTGTTTCCAGTTTGGGGTTCTTACAAATATTCTTCTACATGTCGTTTGCAAATACACCAATTTATTTCTGCATGCATTCAGAGTAGCTGAAGCAGTTTACATTTTTTTTATCAGTACATGGGAATTCTAGTTCATTCCCTTCCTTCCCAATACTTGCTATCCCCTGCCACCATTTTACATATTCTGGAAGGTGTACAGTGGTATTACACTGTAGATTTAATTTGTATTTCCCTGATGACTGGTGAAGTTGAACATCTTTTTATATGTTTACTGGAAATGTGGATATATGTGCTATGAAGTGCGTTTCAAGATTTCTGAACATTGTTCTATTATCATCATTTTTGTCTTTTTTGAGAGAGAGGTTGCGAGTGAGGGGCAGAGAGAGGGTGAATGAAGGAGAGGGAGGGAAGAGAGGGAAGCAGGGCTGGAGCTCACAAACCATGAGATCATGACCTGAGCCAGTCAGATGCTTAACAACAGAGCCACCCAGGTACCCTCATCCTTTTTCTTATGATTTTTCATGAGTTCTTTAAATAATCTGATACAAACCCATGGTTAGATATAAATACTGTAGATATTTTGTAATACTCTTGGGTTGTCTTGTTTGTTTTAATATTGTCTTTTTTAAATGGTATATTGGCCCTTTTATTTACCCATCCAGCATACATTAAGCATATTGTTGTGCCAGGGATATGCCTAATTTCGTATTATCTTTTGAGAATGGAAGTTTTTAGTATTAAGTACTCCAATTTATATACTACAAAGTACCTGTTTTTCCCATCATGTTCATTATGTTTTGTGCCCTGTTTAAGAATGTCTTAAGAAAGACTCTTAAGGTCATGAAGAGATTTCTTATGTTTTCTCTAAGATCTTTACCTTTAATATTTAGATCTGTAATCTACCTAGAATTGATTTTTGTATACACCATGAGGCAGGGATTTAGAAATTTATGTTTTAACTACATAGCTATCCAAATGACACAGCACCGTTTATTTAAAAGATTTAAAAGATTATCCTTTCTCTACTGCATGTCATCTTTATCATTCAGGTGACATCATATCTATTTTCACCATGTAAAAGGTCTGGATTTCTAGTAATAGAAGTCTTCTAGCTTTGTTGTTCAGAACTGCCTTGACCATTTGTTGGTCCCTTGCATTTCCATTTTATAATCAGTTGTCAATTTACACAAAAAAATATGGTTAGGACTTTAATTGGGTTTGCTTTGGAATTAAAAAAATCAATTTATAGAGAACTGGTATCTTTGGAATATTCAACCTTCCACATGCTATATATTCTATTTATGTAAGTCTTCCATTTTACTTAATATTTCATAATTTCCCATGTCTTAGCATGTCTTTCTTTGAATTTATTTCTAAGTATTTAGGACATTTATGCTCTTGTAAATAGAATATTTTTGAGTTTCATTTTATGTAGACTTACAAATCTTAATAAAGTATACTTGACATACAATGTTAATTTAGTTTCAACCATACAACATAGTAATGTGAAAAGTGTATACATTATGCTGAGCTCACCCTAAGAGTAGATACCAACTGTCACCATACAAGATGATTACAAAACCACAGACTTTATTCCCTGTGCTATACCTTTCATCCCCATGACTTACTCATTCCATAACTGGAAGCCTGTATCTTCCCATTTTGCCCATGCCCCCATCCCTATCCCCTATAGCAACCAACAGTTCTGTATTTATGAGTCTGTTTCTGCTTTTTGCTGTTTAAAAGAGTGAAGGGATATTATTTTTCTTTCTCAGTCTCACATATTTCATTTACCATAATACCCTCTAGGTCTGTCCATGTTGTTGGAAAAGGCAAGATCTCATTCTTTTCTAGGGCTAATAGTCTACTGCATGTATGTATGTCTGTGTGTGTGTGTGTGTATACACATACACACACACCACATCCTTATCCATTCATCTATTGATGGGTACTGTGGTTGTTTCCACATCTTGGTTATTGGCAGTAATGCTGCAATAAACACAGAGGTGCATTTATCTTTTTAAATTAGTGTTTTCATTTTAAGTAAATACCCATTAGAGTTACTGGATTGTACAGTTTTTCTATTTTTTTTTTTAACGTTTATTTATTTTTGGGACAGAGAGAGACAGAGCATGAATGGGGGAGGGGCAGAGAGAGAGGGAGACACAGAATCGGAAACAGGCTCCAGGCTCTGAGCCATCAGCCCAGAGCCTGACACGGGGCTCGAACTCACAGACCACGAGATCGTGACCTGGCTGAAGTCGGACGCTTAACTGACTGCGCCACCCAGGCGCCCCTCTATTTTTAATTTTTTGAAGACTCTCCATACTGTTTTCCACAGTGGCTGCACCAATTTACATTCCCATCAACAGTGCAGGTGTCCTTTTTCTCTACATCTTTGCCAATATTTGTTATTTCTTGTCTTTATGATAGTCATTCTAACAAGATGATACCTCACTGTGATTTTGATTTGCATTTCCCTGATGATAAGCAATGTTGAGCATCTTTTTGTGTGTGTGCTTTGGAATGTGTTTGTATGTCTTTGGAAAAATGTCTATTAAGGTCTTTTGTCCATTTTTTAATCAAATTATTTTTTTCCTTTTTTTGGTGTTAGGTTGTATATATATAACTTCTTTATATATTCGGAATATTAACCCCTTTTCAAATACATCTTTGCAAATATCTTCTTTC
Organism: Prionailurus viverrinus; assembly: GCF_022837055.1. NCBI lineage: Eukaryota > Metazoa > Chordata > Mammalia > Carnivora > Felidae > Prionailurus > Prionailurus viverrinus. Next base: position 81,571,570 of record NC_062563.1, on the reverse strand, counting down.
AATGACTAGGTTGCTTCACTAAGCAGTAGCTTTTGGTGTAGTTCCATTAGTTTGTTTTTGTTTCCCTTGCCTAAGGAGACATACCTAGAAAAATGTTGCTACAGCCTATGTCATTGAAATTACTGCCTATGCTCTCTTCTGGGATTTTTATGGTTTCAGGTCTCACATTTACGTCCTTAATCCATTTCATTTTGTATATGATGTAAGAAAGTGGTGGAAATTTCATTCTTCTGTATCTAGCTATCCAGTTTTCCTAACCCCATTTGTTGAAGAGACTGTCTTCTCCGTTTTATATACTTGCCTCCTTTAAGATTGACCATATAAGCATGGATTTCTGGGCTCTCTATTCTGTTCTGTGGACCTGTGTGTCTGTTTTTTTGCTAGTACCATACTGTTTTGATTCCTACAGCTTTGTAGTAAATCTTGAAATCTGGGATTGTGACACCTCCAAGCTTTGTTTTTCTTTCTCAAGATTGCTTTGGCTATTGGGGATCTTTTGTTGTTCCATACAGATTTTAGGATTATTTGTTCTAGTTCTGTGAAAAATGCCATCATAATTTTGATAGGGATTACACTGAATCTATAGATTGCTGTGGGTATTATGAACATTTTAACAATATTTGTTCTTCCAGTCCATGAGCATGGATTATCTTTCATCAATGTTTTATAGCTTTCAGAGTACAGGTCTTTCACCTCCTTGGTTAAATTTATTCCTTATCTATATTATTGTTTTACTGTTTTTGGTGCAAATGTAAATGGAATGGTTTTCTTAATTTCTCTACAACTTTGTTATTAGTGTATAGAAATGCAACTGATTTATTTTGTGTCCTGCAACTTTACTGAATTCATTTATTATATATGTATTCAATTGAATCATTCAATTGAATTTTTTGGTGGAGTCTTTAGAGTTTTCTATGTATGGTATCATGTCATCTGCAAACAGTGAAAGTTTTACTTCTTCCTTATAAATTTGGATGCCTTTGCATCCTTTTTTTTGTCTGACTGCTTTAGCTAGGACTTCCAGTACTATGTTGAATAAAAGACTAGACATTCTAGTCTTGTTTGTGATCTACGAGGAAAAGCTCTCTGTTTTTTACCATTGAGTATGATGTTAGCTGTTAGTTTTTCATATATGGCCATTATTAAATTGAGGTATGTTCCCTCTAAACCCACACTGTGAAAGTTTTTATCATGAAGGGTGCTTTTTGAATCTACTGAGATAATCATATGATTTTTATCATTTGTTAATGTGGTATATAATGTTGATTGATTTACAAATATTGAACCATCCTTGCATCCCTGGAATAAATCTCACTTGATCTTGGTGAATGATCCTTTTAATGTATTGTTGAATATGGTTTCCTAATATTTTGTTGAGGATTTTTGCATTTATGTCCATCAGGGATACTGGCCTATAGTTTTCTTTTTTGTAGTGTCTTTGGTTTTGGAATCAAGGTAATGATGGTCTCACAGAATATATTTGAAAATTTACCTTCCTCTTTAATTTTTTTTTAGAATAGATTGAGGAGAATAGGCATTAACTCTTCTTCAAATGTCTGGCATAATTCCCTGTGAATCCTTGATTTTGTTTGTTGGCCTTTTTTTTTTTATTACCAGTTCAATTTGGTTACTAATAACCAGTCTATTCAGATAATTCTATTTCTTCCAGATTTAGAAATTGTATGTTTCTCAGAATTTATCCATTTCTTCTAGGTTGTTCAATTTGTTGGCATATAATTTTTATAGTAGTATAGGCTTTTCTTTTAAATTAGTGCATATGTTATTTATATATATACATATATACATACATATATATGTATATATATGTATATATACATATATACACATATATACATATACACATAGATATACATATATACACATAGATATACATATATACATATATGTATATATATGTATATATATAAAAGTGGTGGCTGTATAAATATATATATGTATATATATGTATGTATGTATGTACATATATGTATATACATATATGTATATGTGTGTATATATATATGTATATAAAAGTGGTGGCTGGAGAAGATCCATAGACCATAAGGACCATTGAAAGAAATAAAGGGTGACTCCTGAGAAAGAGGTTGCAAGAATATAATGAATCTCAGCTTCAGGAATCCTTACAATAACTTCTTTATTTCCTGAGGTTACCTCCAAGGCTCTGTTTCTTGAAACAGATTAAAAAAAAAAAAAAAAAAAATATATATATATATATATATATATATATATATATACATACACACTAACCAAATCTTAGCCGTTCTTGTCAACCAAAGCTCCATACGACCATCTCTGAATTTCTTTCTATTGTCTATCCTGTTCGCTATTTTTCAGGGTTTGATCTTATCTCCTGGTTTTACTGGTAATGTTTTATTAAATTCTACAACTTAAATCCAGAAAATTATAGAGTCTCCAATAATGTTATATTCCTCTTGAAAGGATTCTCCTGCTAAGCAGAAGGATGATTACCTTAATCCAATCAGAGACTGAGCTAAATTGAGCCTTGCTCATAGTTTTGGTAAAACTTAGTCTACCTCTGACCTTCTCCTATTCCTTCTACATATGTATCTCTGTGTATACATACATACGTATATACAAACATGTAATAATGTTCTATGTATTATATATTATATAATACAAAAGTATTTACAATTTAACAGATAAATTTTTTTAAATCTAGATTTCTGTTCTCAGAATACTGGTGTGCTACAAACTCTTTCATCCTGAGAACAAAATTTATTTATGAAATATGTTTTTTCTTTAGATTCTCTTTTATCTTTCAAGTAATTTTAAAAATAACATGTTGTGCTCGCTTCGGCAGCACATATACTAAAAATAACATGTTAAACTTAGGGCCAGTGACTTTTTTGTTGTGATAAAACAAAATTAACCATTTTACCTATTTTAAGGTATACAATTCACTGATTTTTAGCAGATGTGTCACTGATATTTTGTGGAAGATTATAATTATCCTTAGATGGCACCATGATTTGTAAATAATAGAGCTATTGTATTTTTACACACTTTAAAAAAAATTCATTTTTTCACATGATCATTTAACTGGCCACTTAAACTATCAAGGTTGTAAAAAAGAAAACAAAAAAGAACTCCCAGATAGCCAAAACAGATATCAAAAAGCCCATGTAGTAAACTAGATTTCATGTATATTATTCATGCAGAACTTATATCTTACAAGACTGAGAAGCTTAGAGGCTTGTTTTTTATAATTGTAGCAGAAAAGGCTCATGGCAGACATAACAAGTGGAAGCCTATGTGAGAAAAGAGAGAAAAAAATAGAAAAATATTTTTAAAATCACAGCAATTTAACTCTGTATGTTAACTATACTGGAGTTAAAAAACAATTATAGCAATCTGTGGCATATTTAGTAATTTCCAAGGATGTAATTATGCTCAAACACATCTATTGTCCAAATTGACCTATAGTTAAATACAATCCCAATGAAAACCTTAAATATACCAACAAATTGGACAACCTGGAAGAAACAGATGGACAGAATCATTAAGTAATAGAATATCTGAAGAGAACTACTGCTGGGAAGAATATTGGAAATCAATAATCAAAATCCTTCCAGCAAACGTAAGTCCAGGACCAGATAAGCTTCACTGGTGAATTCTACCAGCATTTATTAGTCCAAAAAATAAAAGAACAGGGAACATTCTGAAACTCCTTTTACAAGGCCAGCATTACCCTGATACCAAAACCAGACAAGAACACTACAAGAAAAGAAAATTACAGGCCAGTATCTTTGATGAACATAGATGCAGACATCCTCAACAAAATGTTAGCAAACTGATTTCAACAATATGTTGAATAGGATCAACATATTTTAGCAATATGTTAAAAGAATCATATACCTTCACCAAGTGGAATTTATTCCAGGGATGAAAACATGATTCAACAACTGCAGATCAGTCAACAGGACACCAAACAAAATAAAGGGTAAAAATCATATCATCATCTGAATAGATGCAGAAAGAGCATTTGACAAAATTCAACATCAATTTATGATAAAACTCTCAACAAAATAAGTACAGTGGGAGCATATCTCAGCATAATAAAGGCCATGTATAACAAATCGACAAATAACCTCATACTCAATGGGGAAAGCTGCAGCCTTTCCCTCTAAGATCAAAACCAAGAATGTCTACTCTCATCACTTTGATTCAATATACTATTAAAGATCCTAGCCAGAGCAATTAGGCAAGAAAAAGAAATAAGAGTCATTCAAATCAGAAAGAAGCAAAACAGTCTATTAGTTTTAACAGTTTTTTGGTAAAGTTGCAGGATATAAAATTTATATACAAAAATACCTTGTGCTTTAAAAAAAAATGTTTGAGAGAGAGCACATAAGCAGGGGAGGAGCAGAGACACAGAGAGAGAATCCCATGCAAGACCCATGCTGTCAGTGCAGAGCCTGATTTGGGGTTCCATCTTATGAAAAGAGTCGGATGTTTGGGCCATGCAGGCATCCCTCTTGCACTTCTATACAGTAATACTGAACTGTGAGAAATAAATGAAGAAAACAAAACCATTTATAAGAATATCAGAAAGAATAAACTGTTGAGAAGTAAATTTAATCACAGAGCTGAAAGACCTATTACATTGAAAATGGTAAGACACTGAAGAAACTGAAGATGACACAAATAAATGGAAATATAAACCATGCTCATGGACTAGAAGAATTAATGTTGTTAAAGGTCCATACTACCTAAAACAAATTACAGATTCAGTGTAATCCCTTTCAAAATTCCAATGACATTTTTCATAGAACCAGAACAAATAAGCCTTAAAATTTATATGGAACCAAAAAGACCCCAAATAGCCAAAGCAATCAAGAAAGAACAGGGGAGGAGTTAAGATGTTGGAGAAGTAGGGAGACCCTGGGCTTTCCTTGTCCATCAAATAGCTGTATTAAGGTCAGATCACTTGGAACACTCAGGAAATAGATTTGTGGAGTGGCAGAAGGATCTCCGTAGTAGGAGGGAGACAGCATGGCAGGTGCAAGGCATGGGACTGTTTTTTAGGGACAGAGTATTTCAGATAGAGTATGAAGAGCTCTAGTCTGGGGTGGAGGAGAACGGGGCTGGATCCACATAAAACCTCATCCTTTAAGACTTTGGGTTTTGAATCCCAGACACATGCCAAAGAAAAAACACAAGAGGGTTGTGGCACAGGGAAAACTGACTGCCCTTGATATTCTGTGAGGGCTGCCTAAACACTGTGGGTTGTGAGATCCCCTGTCCAGAGAAGAGATATTGGGGTGGCGCCATTTCCCCCACCACCAACATGGTGGGACTTCGAAGAACAGCACAGTGGCTCCCAGTGGAGGCAGGACCCATTTACACCAAACCCTGCACCCCTGTGACAGGCAATTGCTTATTTACTCGTGCAAGACTGATCCTGAGCCAATGCAGCAAGCCTCTCCTCCAGAATACCAGCATGGGCATCACCCCACATACACCAAGTGTACTGAAAATCGAGTGCTTCAGAGTGACACCAAAAGTTCTGGCTTACTTCAAACAAAAAAATTAAAGCATGCCTAGTTAAAGGTACAAATGCTCCCCACTGCAAGCAAGGAGGAACTCTGCAGAGTACTTACCAGTGGGAAAGAACAGCCAAAACACAATAGCAGAGTGCACACAGCATATATCCGAAACACTTCCTGAATTGCCAGGCCCTGGACAGTATGTGACCCCTTTTTAATATGGCAGTACTCTCAGGTGCAGGAAGCAACAAGCTTTTAAAACACATGAAAGACAAAAACTTAGCCAAAATGACAAAATTCTCCCCAAATGTAAGGTCAAAAAGAAATTGCAGCCAGTGACTTGCTCAACAAAGATAAGCAATTTATCTGAACAAGAATTTAGAACAACAGCCTGTGCTTTGAAAAAAGCACAGATAAACCCTTGCTTCAGAGATCAAAGACCTAAAAACTAGTCAGGCTGAAATAAAAAAATGCTATAACTGAGATGCAAAACTGACTGGATACAGTCACAACAAGGATTGAAGAAGCAGAGGAGAAAATAGGTGAAACTGAAGAAAAATTATAATGGGAAAGGAAATTATTAGATCATGAGGGGAGAATTACAGAATTTAGTGATTCCATAAAGTGAAACAATAGCTGCATCATAGGAGTCCCAGAAGAAGAGTGGGAAAAGGGGGCAGAAGATTTATTGAACAAATTATAGCTAAGAACTTCATTAATCTAGAGAAGGAAATAAGCATTAAAGTCCAAGAGGCACAGAGAACACCCCTCAAAATCAACAATAACAGGCCAATACCACAGCATATCATAGTGAAACTTGCAAAATACAAAGATAAAGAGAGAATTCTGAAAACAGCTTAGGGACAACAGGTCCTAAATCTACAAGGCAGACACATAAGGTTAGTAGCAGACCTGTCCACTCAAACTTGGCAGGCCAGAAGAGAGTGGCAGGAAATATTCAATGTTCTGAATAGGAAAAATATGCAGCCAAGAATCCTTTACCCAGCAAGACTGTCATTCAGAATAGGAGGAGAGAGAGAGTTTCCCAGAAAAACAAAAACTGAAGGAGTTTGTGAGCACTAAGCCAGCCCTGCAAGAAATTTTAAGGGGGGCTTTCTGAGTGGAGGAAAAAGAGAAGACCAAAGCAAGAAAGACTACAAAGGACCAGAGACCATCACCAGAAACACCAACTTTACAGGTAACACAATGGCACTAAATTCGTATCTTTCAATAATCACTCTGAATGCTCCAATCAAAAGACCTAGGGTGTCAGAATGTATAGAAAACAAGATCCATCTATATGCAGCCTACAAGAGACTCATTTTAGACCTAAAACCACCTGCAAATTTAAAGTGAGGGGATGAAGAACCATCCATTGTGCTAATGGATGTCAAAAAAAGCTGGAGTAGCCATACTACTTTCAGACAAACTAGGTTTTAAAACAAAGATTATAACAAGATATGAAGAAGGGCATTGTATCATAATTAAGGGGTCTATCCATCAATATATCTAACAGTTGTAAATATATATGTCCCCAACTTGGAACACCCAAATATATAAATCAATTAATCACAAACATAAAGAAACTCATTGATAATAATACCATATTGGTAGGGGACTTTAACCCCACTTAAAGCAATGGACAGATCATCTAAGCAGAAAATCAAGAAGGAAACCAAGGCTTTGAATGACACATTACACCAGATGGACTTGACAGATATATTCAGAATATTTCATCCTAAAGCAGCAGAATATACATTCTTCTCAAATGCACATTCTCCAAAATAGATCACACACTGGGTCACAAATCAGCCCTCAACAGGTAGAAAATATCAAGATCTTACCATGGGTATTTTCAGATCACGATACTATGAAACTTGAAATCAACCACAAGAAAAAATTTGTAAAGTCCTCAAATACATGGAGGTTAAAGAACATCCTACTAAAGAATTAATGGCTTAACCAGGAATTAAAAAAGAAATTAAAAATACAAGGAAGCAAATTAAAATGAAAACATGATAGTCCAAACCCTGAGGAAAGTGCATTGCAATGCAGGCCTATGGCAAGAAGCAATAAAGGTCCTGAATATACAGCCTAAAACTACCACCTAAAGGAACTAGAAAAGGAGCAGCAAATAAAGCCTCATATCAGCACAAGAAGGGAAATAATAGAAGACTAGGGCAGAAATAAATGATACAGAAACAAACAAACAGTAGAACAGAACAGTGAAAGTAAAAGCTGGTTCTTTTGAAGAGTAAACAAAATTGATAAACCCCTAGCCAGACTTATCAAAAAGAAAAGAGAGAGGACCCAAATAGATAAGATCATGAATAAAAAAGTAGAGATCACAATCAACACCACAGAAACACAAACAATTGTTAGAGAATACTATGAAAAATTATATGCCAACAAATTGGACAATCTAGAAGAAATGGACAAATTCCTAGAAACTCACATATTACCAAAACTGAAACAGGAAGAAATAGAAAATTTGAACAGGCCCATAATCAGCAAAGACATTTATCAAAAACCTCCCAACAAACAAGCATCTCAGACCAGATGACTTCCCAGAAGAATTCTACCAGACATTTAAAGAAGAGTTAATACCTATTCTTTTCAAACTGTTCCCCAAGATAGAAATGGAAGGAGAGCTTGCAAACTCATTCTATGAAGCCAGCATTACTCTCATTCTAAAAGCATATGAAGAAGACCCCCTCTATAAAGGAGAAATACAGGCCAATATCCCTGATGAACCTGGATTAAAAATTCTCACCAAGATACAAGCAAATTGAATTCAACAGTATGTTAAAAGAATTATTCACCGGAATCAAGTGGGATTTTATTCTTGGGCTGCAGGGATGGTTCAGGATTTGCAAATCAATCAGTGTGATACATCACATTAATGAAAGAAAGAATATGAACCTTATGATCCTCTCAATAGATGCAGAAAAAGCATTTGGCAAAATATAGCACCCTTTCTTGATTAAAAAAAAAACACAATGAAGTAGTAACAGAAGGAACATGCTTCAACATTTTATAGACCATATGAAAGATCCACAGCTAATATCATACTCAATGGGGAAAAACTGAGAGCTTTCCCCCTAAGGTCAGGAACGTGACAGGATCCATTCTCACCCACTGTTGTTCAACATAGTACCAGAACCCTTAGTCTCAGCAATCACACAACAAAAAGTAATAAAAGGCATCCAGATCAGCAGTGAAGAAGTCAAACTTTCCCTCTTCGCAGAGGACATGATACTCTACATGGAAAGCTTGAAAGTCTCCACCAAAAACTGTTAGACCTGATATATGAATTCAGCAAAGTCACAGAATATAAAAATTAATGCAAAGAAATTGGTTGCCTTTCTATACACCAATAATGAAGCAGCAGAAAGAGAAATCAAGGAATTGATCCCATTTACAATTGCACCAAAAACCATTCAAACAAAGATCTAGGAATAAACCTAAACAAAGAGGTAAAAGATCTGTACGCTGAAAACTATAGAAAGCTTATGAAGAAATTGAAGACGACACACAGAAATGAAAAAATATTACATGTTCATGGACTAGAAAAACAAACATTGTTCAAATGTCTATACCACCCAGAGCAATGTACACATTTAATGCAATCCCTATCAAAATACCACCAGCATTTTTCTACCAAACTTTTTAAAATTATATTTTAAGTCTGTATTATCCATGGAAATGCTTTATTTTTTTTTAAGTTTATTTGTTTATTGAGAGAGAGTACACACACTTGCACATGAATGGGGGAAGGGCAGAAAGGGGAGGGAGAAAGAGAATCTCAAATAGGCTCAGCAATGTCAGAGCACAGCCCATCACAGGCTGGATCCCACAATCTGTGAGATCACCTGAGCTGAAATCTAAGCGTCAGACACTTAACTGAGCCATCCAGGTGCCCCTCTACCAAACTTTTAAAGAAGAATTACCACCAATCCGACTACATCTCAGGTCATGATCTTGCAGTTCATGAGTTCAAGCTCTGCATCAGACTCACTCTTATCAGCACAGAGCCCACTTCAGATCCTCTTCTCCCACCCCCGCCCCTCCCTAGCTCATGCTCCCTCTCAAAAATACACATTAAAAAGAAAAAAAAAAAGTCGAGGAATCCTGAAAAACCTCCTAGAACTAACAAATGACCTCAGCAGGTTGCAGGACAAGAGATAAAATTTTAAAATTCAGCTCTATTTCCATAGATAGCAATGAACACACAGACACCAAAATTTAAAATCCAGTGCCACATATAGTTGCTCAGAACAATAAAATACTTAGCTGACAAACACATGCAAGACTCCTCTGCTGAAAACTACAACACAATGATGAAAAAAATGAAATATCTAAATCAATGTAGAGACATACCATGTTCATAAATGGGAAGACACAACACAGGAAAATGTCAGTTCTCCCCCTATTGATATACAGGTTTACCCCAACTCCTATCACAATCACAGTGAGTTTAATGGCAGATATAGGCAAGATCATTATAAAATTTATATTGTAGGGTGCCTGGGTGGCTCTGTCGGTTGAGTGTCCAGCTCTTGATCTCTGTTCAGGTCATGATCTCATGGTTCATGAGTTCGAGCCCTGCATCAGGCTTTGCGCTGATGGTGTGGAGCCTGCATGGGAGTCTATCTCTCCCTCCCCCTCTGCCCCTCCCCTACTCTCTCTCTCTCTCTGAAAATAAATCAACTTTAAACATAAAATAAATTTATATAGAAGAGTTAACATAATTTTGAGAAAGAAAAACATATAGAGGGAAGTAGTAGTCTATCAATTTTCAAGATGACTTACATAGCTACAGTAAACAAGCCTGCAGTATTGATATAGGGATAGACACATAAAGAAAGAGAATAGAAGACCCAGAAATAGACCCATACAAATATGCTGAAATGACTTTTGATAAGGGTGCAAAACCAATTCATTGGAGGAGGGATACCTTTTGAACAACTGCCTTTTTTTTTTTTTTTGGCCTTATGACTATAAGGTCAAAAAAAAAGCCTTAACCTAAACCTTACAGCTTATAAAAAATGGGTCATATGCAAAAAGAAAAATTGGAGACCTAGGGCTTGGTAAAGATTCTTAGACATGGCACCAAAAAAAATCCATTAAAGAAAAAATTGGGAAACTGGACCTACTCAAAAGCTTTTGCTCTATGAAAAACCCTCTCAAGAGAATGACAAGCAATAGATTGGAAGAATATATATGCAATATATTTGCAAACCACATTACCTGACAGAAGGCTCATACCTAGCATATATAAAGAAATCTCAAAACTCAACAGTAAAAAATAATGCAATTAAAAATTCAGCAAAACACATGAGGAGACATTTCACTTCAGAGAATACATGATAGCAAATAAGCGTGTGAAAACATATTCAACATAATTATCACTTCAGGAAATGTAAACAAAAGCCATAATGAGACATAATAAAACACCTGTTAGAACAACTAAAATTAAAAACTGTGGCAATACAAAATGCTGGCAATGGTGCAGATAAACTAGATCTCATACCTTGTTCATGAGAATGTGAAATGATATTACTATTCTGGAAAATAGTTGGACAGTTTCTAATAAAACTGAACATATGCTCACCAATGATCCAGTAACTGTCCACACAAAAGCCTATACACAATTGTTCACAGCAATTTTATTTGCAATAGTCATAAACTGGAAACTAATATAGTGAATGATTAAACTGTGGCACTTAATCCATGAAATCCCACTAAACAATACAAAGGAGTCAACTATTTTTTTTAACTTTATTTTTTTATTTTGAGAGAGAGAAAGCGCAAATGGGGGAGGGGCAAAAAGAGAGGGAGAATCATGAGCAGGCTCTGCAAGATCAGTACAGAGCCTGATGCAGGCTTGAACCCATGAGACTTTGAGAAAATGACCCGAGTCAAAATCAAGACTCAACTGACTAAGCCACCCAGGTGCCCCAAGGAGTCAACTACTGATACATGGAACAACTAGGATAGACCTCAAAGATGTTAGGTTTAATGAGAAAATTCCAATCTCAAAAGGTCTCATTTTGTATGATTCTATGTGTGTAATATTCTCAAAATAACAATTATAGAAATGGAGAATAGATTAGTGGTTGCCAGTGATTACATATTGGGCAGAGGAAGAAGGATGGCAGAGAAATGGCATGTGAATCTTTACAGTGATGAAATAGTTTTGTATCTTGATTATAGTGGTGCTTATACAAATCTACAGGTGATAAAATGACAGAACTTTACACATACATTGTACTAATGTCAGTTTCCTGGCTTTGATATGATAATTATGTAAGATGTAATCATCAAGGGAAACGGTAAAATATACAAGAACCTCTGTGTATTATCTTTGCAAACTTCTTGTCTGTTATTACTTAAAAATAAAAGGCTTTGGGGTTTTTTTGTTTTCTTTTCTTTTTTCAAAAGAAAGAAAGCAGGTAATGACTCTTAAGATCCAAACTTAATAATAAAGAATTAAGTGGGGCACCTGGGTGGCTCAGTCAGTTAAACATTCCACTCTTGATTTTGGCTCAGGTCATGATCTCACAGTTGTGAGATTGAGCCCCCTGGTTGGGGCTCCATGATGGGCATGGAGGCTGCTTAAGATTCTGTCTTCCCACTCCCTCCCCTCCCCAGCTTGTGCATACACATTCTCTAATAATTAGTTAATTAATTTTAAAAATAAAAAATAAGTAACCCTTCTTTTTAGCTGTGCTACTTAAGACAGGTCAATGTACAACCTTTGAATAGTACTTAAAACAATGTTTTTCAGCTTTTCTAGGTCAATTTTGGAATAAGTAGTTTCTTTTCTTGAACTAAGTTATGGAGCCTGGGGCATGGAAAATAATTTTTTTAAGTACCTTATTATTCCTATTTGGCTAATGATTTAGATTTTAGTCTTTTTGTTATTCAATTTCTCATGTTACTAAAATCAATTTTGATAGGAACTAATTTTGCATCTGTTTGGGAATTAACAAAAGATGAAACACGGCTAAATAATTATCTTTCCTCTAATACACAAGATATACCAGAAGAATCATGGGCAGCATTCCAAAGAAGTTCTGTGACAATGCACAGTAAAGCAGTATCGGGCATTCGTAACAAATCAATCTGTTGCACCCTCATTGGCAGCTCACAAAGGCACAATATCTAGTCATGTCCCTATGAAATATGAAAAAATTAATGTCCCATTCTATATTCCCCATGTTACTACTTTTTTTTTTTTTAAGACAGAGCTAGTGCTTGGAGGGAGCAGGAAAGATCAGGAAAATGATTTTTTTTTGGCCTTGCTCTTAACACTTAATGTATTATTATTGTGTATTGTTATTATTAAACTTCATTACATGACCATATCTCTCAAAAATTAATATACACCAAAAAATCAATATTATGTGCCTTAGTTTTCCTATCTACCATGGGGGAGGAGGAGGTATTGGTATCCTACATGATAAGATTAGAAATAATCAGAGAAAAAAATCATAGCATAATTATCTTAGAGTAGGAATTTTTTTCTCAAATTAAAAAAATAAACATTTCAGCTTAACTTTTTAAAGAAAATTCTATTTTTAAAACCTGTAACTTACTGCTGTCAAAACATACCATATATCCACTAAAAATGTTTCTCATTTGTAGATTTTGGTAACATTCTGGTCATTACATGACAGGGCCCCCACTGTGGTCCCATTAGCACAGTTCTCTGGGCAAGTACAGGCAGTTCAGATTTGGCTATTAATAGAAGTCTAGAGGGTAGAATAAAAGAATCTCCCCTATGCATTCCTTTGACTATTTATAAGGCATTTTTGAAACAAAGGGTTCTTTTTTTTCAAAGGAAAAATCAATTTTAATACTATTAAGTAACACAAAATGTTATAGAAGATCTAGATGTAAGGGGACTTATTTGAAAACTGAACTATTTGAGAGGATGTAAAAAGTGTTCTGAGTTGTGGTATCTTTAAAGTTTTTTATCTTCTAGTTTTAGTCTTATTCTTTCCATTTAAAAATATTTGTTCTGAAATCTTGAAAGTCCTTTCTTGAGAAGGCAGGAAAGCCAGAGTTATGAATGAATTCACTTAAAAATTGTTTTAAAGCTCCTGGAAAAATGGCAGGCTATACTCATTCATTTTGCTGTCTCCCAAAACTACAATAAGGAGGAAGAGAAGTAAAGGGTGGGTAACTGACCTATGAAAGAACCTAGCATGGGGAAGGCTGAGAACTAAGCCAAATTCTACAAATCCAAAGGATAGAAGCTACTTTGAATTTTTCAGCAGCATCACTGGAAGCAGTTCAACAGTGGATCAATACCTTCAAACTTCACAAGAAAAATTACTCACTAGAATTCTCAAATTATAAGGGAGAGTCCTCAAGATGCTAAAAGAAATGGCACTAACAGGTAACTATGAAGTCAGGGTAGAAAGAAGGGATAAAAAGAAAAAAGTTTGATCTTCATTCCACAAGGATGACCAACTTTGTCCGCCCAGCAGAAAAGTAGAGGCTTATTTTCTAGGGGTGTATTTTCTAAAGAGTGTTAAGATCCAACCCCAAGATGAGTACCATGCCACAAATGGGGATTAAGTGATGGTTATCCAAACAAAAATGCTAAGATCCCTGGTCTTCTTTTTTTACTTATCTACTGCTAGCCAGTGTTTCAGGAGCCAATTTCTAGGCAAGAGATTTCAAAATTGCTCAGACTAATAGTAAAGATCTGTTACATCTACAAAGGTATTAACATCCTGGGCTCCCCAGCAAATGCTCCCCACCACCAAAATCATCCTATGTAAAGCTAGTCTTCAATTTAACAGAATTCACTCAGAGTTTGTCCAATGACTCCCTAGAATGGGGCTCTTATTTATAAATGCAATAGGAAAGCAGAAAATAGACTATTATTGTTCAGTTTCTCTCTTCCAAGGAACCTTCATGTAACTGTAGCTATATTGTCTTTTCTTTACATAGCCAGTTTTGTGAATGCTACTCAGATTTTCAAAATTATACCATATGCTGTCTAGTGATAGTCATAAAGCACGGTAGTAAAATGTTCTGTGATAAGATCTCTGGGCTAATGGAGAATCTAGATCTTTGCTGATTATCTATTTGTCTCTCAGAAATTACCCAGTCACAAATGCCTTGCACAATTTAGTCAAAATGATCCAACATTCAGGTATGAATAGAATTCATTAGCATTATCAATGGAAGGTGGGTTGTTTCCCTTAAATAGGAATTCCTAATTTTAAGATTTAAGGTTTCCTACATTTAGACTATTTATATTTATTTATTACTGATATAGTCATTTTTTATTTTCTTTAATGAGATACTAAAATAGTTGAAGAATGTATCCATTTTATATTGTCTGTATAGAAAACTGGTTTGTCGGGGCCACTTCCTCATTTTTCTTAGGCTTTACAGGTTAGATCAGCTGTTCTTCACCTTGCTAGATCTTTTCCTCTTTTTGAAAAAAACAAATTGCCAAAATCAAACTCATAGATGATGAACATGTGTGTGTGTGTGTACGTAATTTTAATAAAACACATTTATAATTTTTAAAAATATAAAACTTTGTGACACTTCTAGAATAAAACACATAATGAAATATTAAATTGCTTATATCTGTGCTTAGGATCACTGTAAATGTAACAACTACAAATGCAGACTGTGTTGTATTTATGACTCAAATACTGAAAGCTTCACCTCTAGGTTGGCCCTTAAACATAGTCAACAAACCAAGAAACAGAGGACTTAGCCTGTCACAAGAACTGTAAGTGAAAGACTTAGTGCTTAGCATGGCAAACAATGTAGTTATTATCCAAGCCAGATGTTTCTGTTCCTACATTCCTGATCTATGGCTATGATACATGAGGTCTTCCGTTTTTTCTGTCTTGTTAAAAAAAGGAAGGGGGTGGGGCGTGAAGGAACTCCTATCGTGCCAACACAATCTGAAATCTGCATTTTAAAGAAGTTGTACTTACAGGAGAGAAGTGTAAGTAGAAAAGCCTTTCAGAAACTCTTCAACTAAAAGTAATTTGTGATGTCCTGAAGCCCATGCAGTGCTTGAGCCAGATACGAAAGTTTGATCTTTTATACTAGGAGTAATCCTATATATGTCTGTCTGTCTCTATATCTAGATGTATGAAATTTTAATTTTTATTCTTAGCTTTCAACATTATGTGAATCTCTGTCTAGGCAAAGCTGAATTGCCTGCGAGAATATCACCACTGGACCAGCCTCTAAGGGTACACCTCTGGAGAGCCCAGAGGGGACCCTCCTGGACAATATTCTAACTATGGGAAAGGATCTAACCCAGAGTGGGACAACTCATACCCCCTCCTCAAAGATACTTAAACTTTTCTGGGATTCACAGGTTATTTCACACCCTATTTGTCTAACCTTATTGCTCTGTTCAATGAACTTTCTCAAAAAAGTGTTAAGACTTTGCCTGAGTTCTAACTGTAAATTCTCCACATAGTTTTAATTAACAAAGACAATTAGGAGCAAACAACAAGTGGACACCTACACATAGCAATGACTAACCTAATCAAGAACACTTTAGAGATGAGCCCCTAAAGATAAGGGATATAGGCCAGAAGATGGGGAAGTTACACAGCAGTATACGTGGTTCTATGTATCCAAAAGAAAAACTCAAACATAAGCTCTGCACTGGACAGTTACTATGGCCAGTAAATAATAATTTATTATATTCACTTATAGAATATCATTTCATAGTAAATCTGACTTCCATGCCTGCTTTTCACCTTTCTAAAAAAATATCTGAGTATACATTGACATAAAATGTACATTCATTTCACCTGTATAACACAGTGAATCTACAAGTTTATACATTATGCTATGCTAACCCCAAGTGTAGCTACCAACTGTCACTACACAACACCATTATAATATCCTTGACTATATTCCTTATTTTGTTTCTTATATTCCCATTACTTACTCATTCCGTAAATGGAAGTCTATATCTCCCATTCCCTTTCACTCATTTTGCTCATCTTGCCACTCCTTCCCCTCTGGCAACCGTCAGTCTGTTCTCTGTATTTATAGGTCTGATTTTGCTTTTGGTTTATTTATTCATTTTTATTTATTCGTTTATTCCACACGTGAGTTAAATCATGTGGTATTTGCCTTTTACTGACTTTATTTCACTTAGCATAACATCCTCTAGGTCCATCAGTGCTGTCATAAGTGGCATGATCTCAACCTTTTTGATGACTGTGTATGTTCCATTGTATATATTTGTGTGTGCGTATCTTCTTTATCCATTCATCTGTCGATGGATATTTAGACTGCTTCAAAATCTTGGCTATGGAAAATAATGCTACATCAAAATAAAAAGCTTTTGCATAGTTAAGGAAACCATCAGGAAAAGAATAAGGCAACCTAATGAATAGGATATTTGCAAATAATATCTCTAAAAAGAGATGAATATCCAAAATACATAATGAATTTATATAACACCAAAAAAGACAATCTGATTTAAAAAATAGGCAGAGAATATGAACATTTTTCCAAAGAAAACATACAGATGGCCAACAGACAAATGAAATGATGTTCAATATCACTCGTCGTCAGACATGAGAATCAAAACCACAATGACAAACACCTCACACCTATCAGAATGGCTAAAATAAAAAAGACAAGAAACAACAAGTGTTGATGAGGATGTGGAGAAAAAGGAACACTTGGGCACTGTTGGTGAAGATGTAAATTAGTACAGCCACTGTAGAAAACCATACTGAGGCTCCTCAAATAATTAAAAGCAGAAATACATGATTGAATAATTCCACTACTGGGTATTTACCCAAAGAAAACAAGAAAACTAATTCAAAAGATACTAGCCTGTTTTGTTTTGTTTTTCCTGCACCACTGGGTCATTTCACAAACCCTCACCAATCACTAGTTTAAGAACTTCACACTAAGAAATCTAAAAAGACTTAGGGAAAACCTTCTAATGTACCAAGATATAGATAACAGTCATCAGAAGACATAAAGTTAAAGACACCGTTTTATTGCAGAACACGTCCATACTCTCCATTTTGGCTAAAACTTTCCTTGAGCCTTTCAGAGTCCTAGCTATAACCAACTAACCTCACATTCAGCTTAGATTTGTACATGTTCAGTCCAGTTCACCTACTCTTCTGCTGTTCCCTGTGTCTCTCAAGTTACTTTATTGCCCCATGATCCAACCACAGAAGGTATACAAGAAATAACAAACCCCCTTCAACCTCCTATCCAGCTTCAAAATCTGCTATAATAGGAACCAATTTTCTAAAACAAGAAGGTTCTAAAATCCATGTAAAATTTTTATTGGCTTAAACTCTGCTTCTACCACTCAAATCTATACCTTAGAGTTAAATTTTTGTACCAGATTACCACACAAAAGATAAAACACATACAGATAATACATAAATAAATCAGAAAAAATTACTGAAGATGTCATGTTCAGGGCAGTGTGGAAAGGGGATATAGTCAGCATAGCCATAGGTTTTGTTTCTGGTGTTGTTTGGTTTGTTTTTACTGTATCTTAATTTGCATAAAATATGCATTAAACCACTTACGATAATATACATTTATATTTAAGTCATCTATATTAACTTCCAGATATGTAAAAGTTACTATGTAAGAAATGTTGGAAACAAGGCAAAATAAGTACTTTAAAACCAAAGTTTTAACAACCTGTTCAATTATAATGTATTATAAGACTAATGAAAATTGTATCAGTTGCAAGGAAATTTTACTCTTTTAGATGGAATATAAGGCTCTGCTTGAGAACTTTAACTTTAATCTGGAACTTTCAAACACTAATATGGTTGTATGGCCTTTTAAAAGCCTTTGGGTACAGGAATGATAAAATGTGGTTTTAGTTATTGGCATGCCTGTGCAACAAAGCATTTGGGAAATGTGATTGACAGGCGAGGAGTGTGTATAAAAGAAACCTATGCTTATGTCTGCTTCAGTGACTTTATGAGCCACACCCTACTTGTAAATTGTAAACTGTCATTCAAAGTAGCATAGTGATGTTTTAAACAAGTTGGGTTATAATACTTCTACTTCTTTTGTCCTAATGCCTAAAGGTAAATTCAGAAACTGCTATGTTTTGGCTCATAAAAGGATCCATCTGGAAAATAATAATAATAATAATAATAATAATAATAATAATAATAGGGGCGCCTGGGTGGCGCAGTCGGTTAAGCGTCCGACTTCAGCCAGGTCACGATCTCGCGGTCCGGGAGTTCGAGCCCCGCGTCGGGCTCTGGGCTGATGGCTCAGAGCCTGGAGCCTGTTTCCGATTCTGTGTCTCCCTCTCTCTGCCCCTCCCCCATTCATGCTCTGTCTCTCTCTGTCCCAAAAATAAATAAACGTTGAAAAAAAAAAAAAAAGAAATAATAATAATAATAATAAACCCAAATAGAAAAGAGTAATGCAAAGATTTGTCACACTATGCATATATATAAGTTGTATATTTAAACATGAGCTAATTCATCTTTCATTATAGTTCAACTATTTCAGACTGGGGACAGAAAAAATAATTTTATTAATTATTTTCAGGTTTTGAACCAGTATTTTAAAATACTATTAATATATACTGAATTAAAATTGTTATTAACACCAACAGCTTCAATCGAGACCCTTTTTTTTATAAAGAGCTATGGTGAAAAAAAAAATGTGTTTTAAAGCATAGTGTATTTTATTAGAAATGCCTAATTTTACATTAAAATATTAAAATAGGTGCAGAAGAAATATATATTCACATTATGACGTTTCTAATAACTACAATTTTGAACTGAAATAATGGATGAAAATAAGTATTACAGTGAACTGGCTTCTTACTAAATATATTCTAAAAATTTATTACTAAATATCAGATAATTTAGTCTTAACTAATCTTTTTTTTTTTTTAACGTTTATTTATTTTTGAGACAGAGAGAAACAGAGCATGAACGGGGGAGGGTCAGAGAGAGGGAGACACAGAATCTGAAACAGGCTCCAGGCTCTGAGCTGTCAGCACAGAGCCTGATACGGGGCTGGAACTCACAGACAGCGAGATCATGACCTGAGCCAAAGTCGGACGCTCAACTGACTGAGCCACCCAGGCACCCCTCGTCTTAACTAATCTTAATGAAATATAAAATATTGGGGTACCTGGGTGTCTCAGTCAGTCAAGCATCCAACTTCAACTCAGGTCACGATCTCGTGGTTCATGAGTTCGAACTATATGTCTGCGCTAACAGCACAGAGTTTACTTTGGGTCCTCTGTCTCCCCCTCTCTGCCCCTGCCCCACTCATAAATGCTTCTCTCTCAAAAATAAACATTTAAAAATTTTTTTAAATAAAATATGAACCATTAAAAAAACTCATATTGTACACAGTAAAGTCAATGAAAATCCCTCATAACCCCTCCTTCCCTGACCAAAAACTTTACCTGCAACAAAATAACTTTTGTGTTCTAAATTTCAACAAGGTTAATAATTCAAATGTCTAGCTTTTAGATAAGTATTAAAGGTTGTAATCTTTTACTGTGTATTACCAAATTGAATTCTGGTCAGTGCTCAAACTATAAGGTAAAAGACCTTTGAGTGTGATTGCTCAGTAACTTAGTATTCAATAGTGACACTTCTAATTTTTCATATCTGAATGCATATGAAGGATATGTCAATGGATGGAGGCAACCTTAAGGGATATTAGGTAGTCTAGTCTTTGTCTGGGGATTCAACTGTAGGATTACTGAGTTTTTCTTTTTGAGGTGGACCAAACCACACAACTATGTCTCAGGAAGGCTATTTATCTGGACAAGTAAGAAAAGATAAACACCTGTAAGTTGATGTTTAAAGCCCAAACTAGTTTTGAAGTAACAAGAAAGGGAAAGCTAACAGTTCAAATTTCAGTCACTTTTCATCTAAAGCCATCAATGTGTGCACTGGTCCATTAATTATCTGGCCCAGCACAAAATGATATGTTAGTCTTCCCTTTTACTCTATGATGACAGCTGTGAGGGAAGATTTTAATTAGGGAGAAAGAAAGTTATTTCCAATACTTTATTTGTTTGTCCTACTTAAATCATCAATGAAAATGATCAAGTTTAATTGAAGACAAACCAATTGTTTTGTTGATTACTCTGATAGAACCAAAATAAAATTGAAGAGATAATCTAAAACCTAGGATTCTAATGGACCCAGCTTTTCCAGGTTAATGAGACATTCTGTCTCATTTTGTTCTGTAAAGGGCCACATGGTAAATATTTTAGACTTTAGGGAACATAGTTTCTGTCACAACTACTCAGCTCTGCCATTGGGCAAAAGCAGCCCTAGATAATAGAATATGTAAATGAATGATCAAGGCTAAGTTCCAATGAAATTTTACTGTGGGCACTGAAATATAAATTTCACACAATGTTCACTTGTCACAAAACATTATTCTTCTTTTGACTTTATTTCCACTATTAAAAATATAAAAATCACTCCTAGCTTATAGGTTGCAGAAAAACAGGCATCAGGCTAGAGTTAGCCTGGTCATAGTTTAATAACCCTCATTTTAATAGATTATTTTTGTTCTTGTTTTACAGACTTATTTCTGTGTATTAGCTGTGTCACTGAGATTTTTTAAAAAACCTTCTTTAGGGGCGCCTGGGTGGCGCAGTCGGTTAAGCGTCCGGCTTCAGCCAGGTCACGATCTCGCGGTCCGTGAGTTCGAGCCCCGCGTCAGGCTCTGGGCTGATGGCTCAGAGCCTGGAGCCTGTTTCCGATTCTGTGTCTCCCTCTCTCTCTGCCCCTCCCCCATTCATGCTCTGTCTCTCTCTGTCCCAAAAATAAATAAACGTTGAAAAAAAAAAAAAAAAAAACCTTCTTTAAAGTAAATATTAGCAGGGTGCCTGGGTGGCTCGGTCAGTTAAACATACAGCTCTTGATTTCAACACAGTTCATGATTTCACAGTTGAGATGGAGCCCTGGGTGGGGCTCTCCATTGACAGCACAGAGCCTGTTTAGGATTTTCTCTCTCTCTCTCCCCCTCTCTCTTTCTCTCTCTCCCTCCCTCCCTCTCTCTCTTCCTTCACTCCCTCCTTCCCCCTCCTTCCTCTCCATCTGCCCCTCCCCTGCTCACTCTCTCTCAAAATAAATAAACTTAAAAAGTAAATATTAGTATCTTCAACTTCACTATAAATAAGTTGCTGTGGTTTATAAGCTACTCAAGTTGGTGGTATTTTGGTACAGCAGCCTAAATGGATTAAGACAATAATAGGACACTTTATTTTTGACAACTTGATGAACACAACAACCCCAGATGCTCCAGACTTACAAAGATTAAAAAAGTTATCTTGGTCCATCCTGCCCTCTTAAAATAGGAAAACCAGTTTCTCATAAAAATGAATTACAGTAAAAGTTGCCATCAAATCTCATACAAAGTTCCTTATAAAAAATAGAATAAAGAGCAGGATAATTTCCCTACAATGAAAGCACTCTAGAAAAACATACCCAAAAGTAGATGAAAACTGACCCTATTATTCTAAAATAGGTTTAAATAAATTAACACAATGATAGAAGTTACGAAAGAACAACATAAATCAGTATTAAGAGAAATTGAGAACTGAGGTGATTAGAGAAGCAAGATTTTTAAAGATGAAAAAATAATTAGAAATAAAAGGAAGAAAATTATTTCAGAAGTAAAGCTTAGACTAGAAGGATCATAAAATCAAATAAATACAATGCTTAAGATAACTGGAAAATTTGAAGGGGAAAACACTTGAAAAATAAAAAATAACTGGAGGACTCTATCAACAAAATAAGAAGGGCAACCTACAGAATGGGAGAAAATATTTGCAAATCATTTATCAGATAAATGGTGAATATCCAAAATACATAAAGAATTAACACAACTTAATGGCAAAAAAACCTAAATAAGCCAATTAAAAATGGCTAGAGAATCTAATAAGGTGCTCAACATCACTAATAATCAGGGCAATGCAAATCAAAACCACAATGAGATATCACCTTAACAATTGTTAGAATGGCTATTCTCAAAATTCCTCAAAAAATTAAAATTAAAACTACCATATGATGTAGCAATCCCATTTCTAGGTATAAATACAAAGAAAGTGAAATCAGAATCTTGAAGAAATATCTGCACTCCTATGTTCATTGCAGCATCATTCATAAGAGCAAAGACATGGAAGCAGCCTGTGTCCACTGATGGACCAGTGGATAAAAAAAACATGATACACACACACACACACACACACACACACACACACACACACATGATATATATACACAAACATACACACAATGTAGTACTATTCACCCATAAAAAATAGATTGAAATCTTGCCATTTGCAACATGGATGGACCCTGAGGCATTATACTAAGTGTAGTATGTCAGACAGAAGAGGATGAATGCCTTATGAGGTCAGTTATATATAGGATCTAAAAAAAAACCCAAAAACAAAAAAGGAAAATGAGCATATGGATATAGAGACAGATTGGTGGGTGCCTGAGGAAGGAGTTGGGGGGTATGTATGAAATGGGTGAAGGGGTCGGAATGTACAAATTTCCAGTTATAAAATGAATTAAGTCATGAGTATGTAGTGTACAGCATGGTAAATATAGTTTATAATAGAGTACTGCAAATTTGAAATTAGCTATGAGTGTGGATCTCAAAACTTCTTTTTTTTTTCCAAGAGTTCTTATTACAAAGCACAAAAGATCCAATATGTGTGTTTTAAAAGTTTCTAAAGAAAAAAACTGAAAGCAATACAGGGGGGAATATTTTAAAACTCTAAAGAAAATGTTTCTGAAATTTAAAAATTTTATGCTTACAAAATGAAAGGACATATCACGTATCTAGAAAAATCGGCCTAAGTCAGCCAATATCAAGACATACTTTAATGAAATTCTTGGACTTGAAGCAAATAGATGCTTTAAACATTCACACAAAAATACTGAGTCCTTATAAAGAAAAGAAAATCAGATAGTGACCATTTTTTGATAGCAACACATTTATAGTAATATATTTAAGATATTCAAGAAAAGGAAATGTTAGCAAAAGATTTATATACAACCTAAACAACCTATTATTCCCATGAATTATTCCTGGGAAATCTAGAGAAAGAAATGCAGGCAACCAAAATGACTAAGAACATCTACATAAGGACGAGTGGTAAGCATTATAAATTTATCAAACTATAAAACTAAATGATGAAGCCACAGCAATCTTGAGAAAAAAGAACAAACCTCGAGGTATCTCAAGCCCAGATTTCAAGATATACTACAAAGTTTGCAGACGAAGAATGAAACTGGACCACTTTGTTAACATCATAACATTCACCACCGGAGCCACCCAGGGGGGTCCCGGATCATAACATAAACAAAAATAAACTCAAAATGTATGAAAGACCTAAATATGAGACCTGAAACCACAAAACTCCTACAAGAAAACATAAGCAGTAATGTCTCTGAAATCGGTATTAGCAACATTTTTGTAGATACATCTCTTCAGGCAAGGGAAACAAAATACAAATCAAACTACTGGGACTACACCCAAATAAAAAGCTTTTGCACAGCAAAGAAAACCATCAACAAAGCAACTTACTGAATGGGAGATGATATTTGCAAATGACATATCTGAAAAGGAGTAAATATCTGAAATTAAGAACTTACACAACCCAACACCAAAAAACCATAAATAATCCAATTAAAAAATGGACTGAAGACCTGAATAAACATTTTTTCAAAGAGGACAAACAGATGGCCACAGACACATGAAAAGAAGCTCAACATCACTCATTATCAGGGAAACGCAAATCAAAGCCACAATAAAATATCACCTTACATTTGTCAGAATGGTTAAAATCAAATAGACAAGGAATAACAAGTGTTGGCGAGGATGTAGAGGAAAAGAGGTGGGAAAGTACATTGGTGCAGCCACTGTAGAAAACAGTATGGAGGTTCCTTAAGAAATTAAAAATAAAATTACCATATGATCCTGTAATCCTATTACTGGGTATTACCCAAAGAAAATGAAAGCACTAATTCAAAAAGATATATGCATTCCTATGTTTACTACAGCATAATTTACAATAACCAAGATATGGAAGCAACCCAAGCCCAGTAAAAGATGAATGGATAAAGATGTGGTATGTATATACCATGGAATTTTACTCAGCCAAAAAAATGAAATAAAATGAAAATGAAATCTCGGGGCTCTAGGGTGGCTCAGTTGATTGGGCATCTGAATCTTGATTTTGGCTCAGGTCATGATCCCAGGGTCGTGGGATCAAGCCTTGTGTTGGGCTCCATGCTGAGAGTGAAGCCTGCTTAAGATTTTCTCTCCTCTGCCCCTCTCCCACTTGCATTCTCTCTCTCTTTCCCTAAAATAAATTAATTAAAATAAAATAAATAAAATCTTACCATTTGCAATAACATGGTATTGTCTAAATACCATTGTATTTAGAAGGTATTATGCTAAATGAATTGTCAGAGAAAGACACATACCATATGACTTCACTTATATGTGGAACCTAAAAAAACAAACAAACAAATGAACAAACCAAAAGGAGAAACAGACCCATAAATGCAGAGAAAATACTGGTGGTTGCCATAAGGGAGGAGAATGAAGGAATGGGGTTAAGAGGAGTGGGAGGTTATAGGCTTTCCATTATGGAATGAATAAAAGTCTTGGGGATGAGAGGTACAGCATAGGGAATATAGTCATTGATATTGTAATAGTGCTATATGGTGACACATGGTGGCTATACTTGTGGTGAGCAGAGCACAATCTATAGACCAATGAAATCAATATTTGGTATACCTGAAACTAATGTAATGTTCTGTGTTGAGTATAATTTTTTAAAAAATTAAATCTTGCCATTTGCAATAACATGGATGGAGATGGAGCCAGAGAGTATGATGCTAAGTGAAATAAGTCAGTCAGAGAAAGACAAAGACCATATGATTTCATTCATGTGGAATTTAAGAAATAAAACAAATGAACAAAGGAAGAAAAAGAGAGAAAGAGACAAACCAAGAAACAGACTCTTAACTATAGAGCACAAACTGATGGTTACCAGAGAGTAGGTGGGGGTGGAGTTGGTGAAATAGGTGATGGAGATAAAAGAGTACACTTATCATGATGAGCACTGAGTAATGTACAGAATTGCTGAATGGCAATACTATACACCTGAAACTAATATAACACTATATATTAACTAAACTGGAATTAAAATTAAAAACTTAATAAAATGTTTTTAAAAGCTAAATGATGAATAACCAGTCACAAAAGGACAAATCCTATATGATTCTACTCATACAAAATATTGAAAATAGTCTAAGTAAAAAGGTGGTTGCTAAGTGGGGGGATTGGTGTTTAATGGGTATAGAGTTTCAGTTTTGCTAAGTGTAAAGGTAGGTTCTAGAGAATATTGCAGAACAACGTGAATACACTTATCATTACTGAACTATATAGTTAAACATTGTTGAGATGGTAAATCTTACATATTTTTTACCACAGTAAAAAAACTGACAGTTATAAGGGAGGACATAACACAGTTTAGCTATCAAAAAATGTGGGGAGAATGAGAAGAGTACAATAAAAGTAAACTAAATACAATGACTGCCTTATAGATACTGGCTGAACGTAAGAGATAACTTCAAATCTGACATTGGCGAAGAAGGACAGAAAGAAAAGTGGGCTTATAGCTAATTCCAGTATTGCTCACAGTAGGGAACCAACAGACAGTACTCCCCATATAAACGATAAGTGTCAAGGGTATTATGTAAAGGTACACATATAGGGGCACCAGGCTGGCTCAGTTAAGTGTCTAACTCTTGATTTCGGCTCAGGTCATGATCTCACATTTCATGAGATCAAGCCCCATGCTGAGAGTGCAGAGACTAGGGATTTTCTCTCTCCCTCTCTCTCTGCCCCTTCCCCACTCATGCACTCTCTCTCTCACTCTTAAAATAAATAAAAACTTTAAAAAAAGGTACAGATATAAATGTAATTATTGGAAAAAAAAAACAAACCTTGCTAAATATCAAAAGTTTATACACACACATTAAATAAGGCAGATAACATAGTCTCTCTGTGTGTGTATAATGAAACCTGACAAATGTGAGGCCAGACATAAAGATCTTAATAAATGTAAATGAATTAAACTCCTTTATAAAAAGACAAAGTTCAGATTAGCTAACAAAGCAAAATCCAATACTACGCTGCATGCAAGATGGATATACAGTCTTACTCTCTGAGAGAGAGAGGAAGGGATAGATGCAGGGAGAGGAAAAAAGATTAATTCAGAAAGTTTACAAATAGGGGTGCCTGGGTGGCTCAGTCGGTTAAGCATCCAACCTCGGCTCAGGTCATGATCTTGTGGTTTGTGGATTCAAGCTCTGCATTGGGCTCAATGCTGACAGCTCACAGCCTGGAGCCTGCTTTGGATTCTGTGTCTCCCTCTCTCTCTGCCCCTCCCCCCCCAAAAAGAAACATTAAAAAACTTTTAATGAAAATTAAAGAAAGTTTAAAATAATAGGACAACGATGAGGATAAATGCAAATTAAAACAAATGGGAGGTCACACTTTGAGAACTGATAAGGTAGAATTCAGACCAAAAAGAGAAACAAAGAAGGACACTTCATAATGCTAAAAGATGCAATTCACAATAATGATGTAACAGTTACAAAAATTCCAAACAACACAGTGACAGTTATCATTAAGCAAAAATTATACAAAGTGCAAGGAGAATATACTCTCAATTTAAGAAAGATCAAGTAGACAAAATATTAGAGGATATAAAACACCTAAACATAATCAGTGAGTTAGTTCTTTTAGATCTATAATAAATTCTGAATTCTGATAATAGAGGATTACCTTTTGGTAGATGCTCATGGAAACATTGAGGAAAATTAGCCGTATCTTAGGCTACATAGAAGGGAAACTTCAATAAGCCTGTTAATTGGAAAAAAAAATAGAAATAAAAGGAAAGTGTACTCTGACCTTGCTGAAAGAATAAAATGAGAATGCTAGGGAAAATGGCGGCGTAGGAGGACGCTGGGCTCACCTCCTCCTGCTGATCGTTTAGATTCCACCCACATCTGCCTGAATAACCCAGAAAACCGCCAGAAGACTAGCAGAACAGACTTTATGGAGCCAAGTGTAGACAAGAGGCCCACGGAATTGGATAGGAAGGGCAGAGATGCAGTGCACACTACACGGACTGGCGGGAGGGAGCCAGGGCAGTGGAGGGGCAGCCCACCCAGCAAGGCAGAGCCCCTGAAGTCTAGCTTGCAAAAGCAGAGGGGCTGGACTCCGTGAGTTCTGACAGCCAGTGGGACTTAACATCTGGAATGTTAAAAGTCAACAGCTCTGCTCTTGGAGAGCGCGAAGGGCGAGATGATGCCAGGAGGGAGAGTTGTTGAGCCCCGGAAGACAGAGCTCAGCTCAGTGGGGGAACAAAGGCGCTGGGAAGCACCACTTCCCTCTCTCATCCCCACCCAAAATTCCAAAGGTAACCAGTTCCTGTCACCGAACTTGCTTGCACTGCACAAATGCCCAATGATGTGCTTCTGTGGATCCATCCCTCCAACAGGCCTGCCTGCCTCCCTCCCGGTGCTGCAGGACCCTGCTGCAGGGGACCACAGCTGGCAAAGCAAGCTAAGCCTGCCCTTTCTGCCCCTGTGCACCTTGTGGATCCACCCTGGCTAATACGCCCTTGGCCAGATCCCATTGAAGCAGCACCATAAGCCTGGCAGTGTGCATGTAGCCCAGGCAGGGGTCACACCACTCCACAGTGGTGCCCCTGGGAGAGGGGAAGATAAGGTACACACCAGTCTGACTGTGGCCCCAGGGGTGGGCTGGGGGCAGACATCGGGTCTGACTGTGGCCCCGCCGACCAACACAAGTTACTCTGGACAGCACAGGGGAAGTGCCTTGCAGTTTGGAGCCATGGCAGGCACTACCCAAAATGATGAAACGGAAGAATTCTCCTCAAAAGAAATTCCAGGAAGTAGCAACAGCTAATGAATTGATCAAAACTGATTTAAGCAATATAATGAAACAAGAATTTAGAATAATAGTCATAAAATTAATTGCTGGGCTTGAAAAAGCCTAGAGGACAGCAGAGAATCTATGGCTACAGAGATCAAGGGACTAAGAAATAGTCATAAGGAACTAAAAAAATGCTATAAATGAGGTACAAAATAAAATGGAGGTGGCCATAGCACAGATTGAAGAGGCAGAGGAGAAAATAGGTGAATTGGAAGATAAAATTATGGAAAAAAAGGAAGCTGAGAAAAAGAGAGATATAAAATTCCAGGAGTATGAGGGGAGAATTAGAGAACTAAGTGATGCAATCAAACAGAACAATATCCATATCATAGGAATTCCAGAAGAAGAAGAAGAGAGAGAAAGGGGCTGAAGGTGTACTTGAACAAATCATAGCTGAGAACTTCCCTGATCTGGGAAAGGAAAAAGGCATTGAAAGTGAAGAGGCACAGAGAACTCCCTTCAGACATAATTTGAATTGATCTTCTGCACAACATATCATAGTGAAACTGGCAAAATACAAGGACAAAGAGAAAATTCTGAAAGCAGCTAGGGATAAACAGGCTCTAACTTACAAAGGTAGACACATAAGAGTAGTAGCAGACCTATGTACTGAAACTTGGCAGGCCAGAAAGGAATGGCAGGAAATCTTCAATGTGATGAACAGAAAAAAATATGCAACCAATAATCCTTTATCCAGCAAGTCTGTCATTCAGAATAGAAGGAGAGATAAAGGTTTTCCCAAACAAAAACTGAAGGAATTCATCACCACTAAACCAGCCCTACAAGACATCCTAAGGGGGATTCTGTGAGTGAAATGTTGCAGGACCACAAAGTACCAGAGACATCACTACAAGCATGAAACCTACAGACAACCCAATGACTCTAAACCCATATATTTCAATAATAACACAGAATGTAAATGGACTAAATGCTCCAACCAAAAGACATAGGGTATCAGAATGGATTAAAAAAAAAAAAAACAGGACCCATCTATTTGCTGTCTACAAGAAACTCATTTTAGACCTGAGGACACCTTCAGATTGAAAGTGAAGGGATGGAGAACTATCTGTCATGCTACTGGAAGTCAAAAGAAAGCTGGAGTAGCCATACTTATATCAGACTAGACTTTAAAGTAAAGGCTGTAACACGAGATGAAGAAGGGCATTATATAATAATTACAGGGTCTATCCATCAGGAGGAGCTAACAATTATAAATGTCTATGCGCCGAATTGGGAGCCCCCAAATATATAAAACAATTAATCACAAACATAAGCAACCTTATTGATAAAAAGGTGGTAATTGCAGGGGACTTTAATACCCCACTTACAACAATGGATAGATCATCTAGACATAGGATCAATAAAGAAACAAGGGCCATGAATGATACATTGGATCAGATGGCCTTGACAGATATATTTAGAACTCTGCATCCCAAAGGAACAGAATATACTTTCTTCTCGAGTGCACATGGAACATTCTCCAAGATAGATCACATACTGGGTCACAAAACAGCGCTTCATAGGTATAAAAGAATTGAGATCATACCATGCATACTTTCAGACCACAATGCTGTGAAGCTTGAAATTAACCACAGGGGAAAAGTCTGGAAAACCTCCAAAAGCATGGAGGTTAAAGAACGCCCTACTAATGAATGAATGGGTCAATGAGGCAATTAGAGAAGAAATTACAAAATATATGGAAACAAATGAAAATGACAATACAACAATCCAAACGCTTTGGGATACAGCAAAGGCAGTCCTGAGAGGAAAATACATTGCAATCCGGGCCTATCTCAAGAAACAAGATATATACAAAATCTAACAGCACACCTAAAGGAAATAGAAGCAGAACAGCAAAGACACCCCAAACCCAGCAGAAGAAGAGAAATAATAAAGATCAGAGTAGAAATAAACAATATAGAATCTAAAAAAACTGTAGAGCAGATCAATGAAACCAAGAGTTGGGTTTTTTTTTTTGTTTGTTTGTTTTTTTTTAATTTTTTTTTTCAACGTTTATTTATTTTTGGGACAGAGAGAGACACAGCATGAACGGGGGAGGGGCAGAGAGAGAGGGAGACACAGAATCGGAAACAGGCTCCAGGCTCTGAGCCATCAGCCCAGAGCCCGACGCGGGGCTCAAACTCACGGACCGCGAGATCGTGACCTGGCTGAAGTCGGACGCTTAACCGACTGCGCCACCCAGGCGCCCCAAGAGTTGGTTTTTTGAAAAAGTAAACAAAATTGATAAATCTCTAGCCAGGCTTTGCAAAAAGAAAATGGAGATGACCCAAATAGATAAAATCATGAATGAAAATGGAACTATCACAACCAATCCCTCAGAAATACAAGCAATTATCAGAATACTATGAAAAGTTATATGCCAACAAAAGAGAATGTTATGCTAAGAGAAATAAGTTATATAGAGAAAGACAGATACCATATGTTCTCACTCTTATGTGGATCCTGAGAAACTTAAGACCATGGGGGAGGGGAAGGGGGAAAAAAAAAGGTAGAGAGGGAGGGAGCCAAACCATAAGAGACTCTTAAAAACTGAGAATAAACTGAGGGTTGATGAGGGGTGGGAGGGAGGGGAAAGTGGGTGATGGACATTGAGGAGGGCACCTGTTGGGATGAGCACTGGGTGTTGTATAGAAACCAATTTGACAATAAATTTTATATTTAAAAAAAAGAATAAAATGAGAAATTATGAATAAAATAAAAATTATTTATTTCAGGCCTGTAGGGGTACCTGGCTGGCTTAGTCAATAGAGCACATGACTCTTGATCACGGGGTCAGGAGTTCAAGCCCCATGATAGGTACAGAGATTACTTAAAAAAAAATTAAAAGGCCTATTACTGGGGTGCCTGGGTGGCTCAGTCAGTTAAGCATCTGACTTTGGCTCAGGTCATGACATCACAGTTCATGAGTTCGAGCTCCACATCAGGCCCTCTGCTATCAGCACAGAGCCCACTTTGGATCCTCTGTCCTCCTCTCTCTCTGTCCCTCCCATGCTTGCATGTGCACACTGTCTGTCTCAAAAATAAGCATTTAGAAAAATAAAAAATATAAGGCCTGTTACTTAGAAACTTAAAAACATATTTAATATTCTTAGATCAATATTATATATCAAAATCTTTGAGTTATCAGAGGAAAATTTATACTATTTAAGAGTCATATTAAAAAATGAAATTCAAAGACTCATTCAGAACTTAAAAGCTAAGCAACATTACTACAAAGCAAATCCTCCATGCTTCAAAAAAAAAGGGGGGGGAACGCCTGAATAAAAGTGACAGCAGAAATTAATGCTAGAATTTCTAACATTTAATTTCTAGAAATTGAAGCTAGAAAACAGAAAATGAACAAAATCAATCCAAAATATGGTCATCTGAAAAAAAACATCAATGTAGACAAATCACTAGGCTAACCTTTTTCAAAGGGAAAAGGAAACAGAAACACACAAAATTAGACATGGTAAATTGGGAATGATGACCAAAACAGAAAAAATTTAAAGTATCAAAGAAGATTATTTTATTTAAATATGAAAATAAATTTGAAGACTTAGTTGGAAAGGATAATTTCCAAGAATACTACAATTTACCAGACTAGCAGTAAGTCTTGGATGAAAAGTTACATTAGAACAAAACAGACGAACTAAAATGCTCTCCCACCCACACTAAAATATCTTGCTCAGGTAGTAAAATTTAGAAAACATATAAAA
This sequence comes from Prionailurus viverrinus, assembly GCF_022837055.1. Lineage (NCBI taxonomy): Eukaryota > Metazoa > Chordata > Mammalia > Carnivora > Felidae > Prionailurus > Prionailurus viverrinus. The sequence continues at coordinate 81,539,271 of NC_062563.1, read as the reverse complement.
ATCAGATGATCTCAATGGCTGTTAAACTTTTCTAGACCAGGAAGAAAATTCCAAATTCAAAATTCCATGTTCTGAGGAAAGTAAGCCATTAATTTTGTACTCATCAAAGGCATTACTTCAGACTACTGTGACTTAAAAAACATCATTATAGCAGTTCCTAAATGAAACATAACTAAATGGAATCCAATAGCGCATTTTAAAAACCATGACCAAGTGTGGTTTATTCCTATTTTCAAGAATGGTTTTACATTAGGAAATCCATTAATTCATTATATTCATGGAACTAAGATTTAAAATCTTATGACCACTTCCAGAAACAACACACAAGACATGTGACACATTCAGTTCTCCCTAAGTTAACTTATAAATTTAATACTAAGTTTATAAAAATACCATCAGACATTTTTCCTCCTGATATTAAATAGTCAGTTGTAAAATTCTTTGGAAAGATGAGTAAGCAATAAAAGCCAGGAAAATCTTATAAAAGAAGAATGAAAGGGAGCTGGTCCCACAGACATTTAAGCATACTATAAAGACTCTGTATAAAGTATTATATTGGTATCCCAATGGTACACAGTAGACAATCCATATGAAGTTTAGTATATGATGAGAGCAATTCAAATCAGTGAGGAAATGATGAACTTCATCTTTTAAGGAGTGGTATCTATTTGACAGTAAGGAAATGGAAAACCATCTATCATGTTTATGGATGTCAAAAGAAAGCCAGAGTAGCCATACTTATATGAGACAAAGTAGACTTTAAAACAAATATTGTAACAAGAGATGGAGAAAGGCACTATATCATAACTAAGGGGGTCTAGCCACCAAGAATAACTAAATGTAAATATTTATGCCTCCAACTTGGGATCACCCAAATATATAAATCGATTAATCACAAACATAAAAATTTCATTGATAATAAAACCATAAGAGTAGGGGACTTCAACACCCCACTTATAGCAATAGACAGATAATCTAAGCAGAAAATCAACAAGGAAACAATGGCTTTGAATGACACACTGGACCAGATGGGCTTGACAGATATATTCAGAACATTTCATCCTAAAGCAGAATACACATTCTTCTCAAAGACACATGGAACATTCTCCAAAAGGATCACATACTGGGTCACAAGTCAGCCTTCAACAAGTACATAAAGATTAATATCATACCTTGCAAATTTTTAGACCACAACACTATGAAACTTGAAATCAACCACAGAAAAAATTTGGAAAGACCACGAATACTTAGAGATTAAAGAACACCCCACTAAATAATGAATGGGTTAACCAAGAAATTAAAGAGGAAATTAAAAATACATAGAAGCCAATGAAAATGAAAACACAAGGGGTACCTGGGTGGCTCAGTTGATTGAGCATCCAACTTTGGCTCAGGTCATGATCTTGTGGTTCTGAGTTCAAGCCCCACATCAGGCTCACTGCTGTCAGCCTGTCAGTGCAGAGCCTGCTTTAGATCTTCTGTCCCTCTCTCTCTGCCCCTTCCCCACTTGCGCTCTCCCCAAAATAAGTAAATATTTTTTTTTTAAAAAGGAAAGAAAAGAAAATGAAAACACAGCAGTGTAAAAGCTGTGGGATGTAGGAAAAGCAGTCATTACAGGGAAGAATATAGCAATCCAGGCGTTCCTAAAGAAGGAAGAAAGGTCTCAAATATACAACCTAAACTTACACCTAAAAGAGCTAGAAAAAGATAGCAAATAGAGCCCAAAACCAGCAGAAGGAGGTAAATAATAAAGATTAGAGGAGAAATCAATGATATTGAAATTTAAAAAAAAAATGTAGAACAGATCAATGAAACCAGGAACGGGTTCTTTCAAAGAATTAACAAAATTGATAAACCCCTCATCAGATCTATCAGAAAAAAAAATCGAAAGGAAAAATAAAACCACATATTGAAAGAGGACACACAACCAACACTGCAGAAATACAAACAATAGTAAGAGAATGTTATGAGCAATTATATGCTACCAAATTGGGCAATCTGGAAGAAATGGACAAATTCCTAGAAACATATAAACTACCAAAACAGACAGGAAGAAACAGAAAATTTGAACAGACCCATAACCAGTAAATAAATTGAATCAGTTATCAAAACTCTCCCAACAAAAAAGAATCCAGGGCTGGAAAGATTTCCAGGGGAATTCTACCAAACATTTAAAGAAGAGTAAATACATATTTTTTTGAAGCTGTTCCAAAAAACAGAAATGGAAAGAAAACTTCCAAACTCATTCAATGAGGCCAGTATTACAGTGATTCCAAAACCAGACAAAGACTAACCAGGAAAACAATAGACCAATTTCCCTGGTAAACATGGATGCAAAAATTCTCAACAAGATACTAGCAGACAAGATCCCACAATACATTAAAAGAATTATTCACTATTAGCAAGTGGGATTTAAGCCTGGGCTGAAGGGCTGGCTCAATATCTGCAAATCAATCAATGTGATACATCGCATTAACAAAAGAAAGCATAAGAACCATATGATCTTCACAAGAGATGCAGAAAAAGCAATTGACAAAATATAGTATCCTTTCTTGACAAAAACCCTCAAGAAAATAGGGATAGAAGGAGCATACCTCAAGATCATAAAGGCCATTTATGAAAGACCCACCACTAATACCATCCTCAGTGGGGAAAAACTGAGAGCTTCCCCATAAGGTCAGGAATATGACAGGGATGTCCACTCTCACCATGTCGTTCAACACAGTTTTGGAAGTCCTAGCCTCAGCAATCAAACAAAAAGAAATAAAAGGCTTCCAAATCAATCAAGAAGTCAAACTTTCACTCTTCACAGACGACATGATACTCTACATGGAAAACCTCAAAGACTCCACTAAAAAATTGCTAGAACTGATAGGTAAATTCAGCAAAGTCGCAGGATATAAAATAAATGTACAGAAATCATTTGCATTTCTGTACACCAATAATGAAGCAGCAACAAGAGAAACCAAGGAATCGATCCCATTTACAACTACACTGAAAACCATAAAATACCTAGGACTAAACCCAACCAAAGAGGTAAAAGATCTGTATGCTGAAAACTATAGAAAACTTAAGAAAGAAATGGAAGAAGATACAAGGAAATGGAAAAACATACCATGCTCATGGATTCAAAGAATAAATATTGTTGAAATCTCAATACTACCCAAAAAAATCTACATATTCAATGCAATCCCTATCAAAATAACACCAGCTTTCTTCACAGAGCTAAAACAAACGATTCTAAAATTTGTACGGAACCAGAAAAAAACCCGAATAGCCAAAGCAATCCTGAAAAAGAAAACCAAAGCTGGAGGCATCACAATTCTGGACTTCAAGCTGAATTACAAACTGTAATCATCAAGACAGTATGGTACTGGAACAAAAACAGACACACAGATCAATGCAACAGACTAGAAAACCCAGAAGTGGATGCACAAATGTATGGCCAAATAATCTTCAACAAAGTAGGGAAGAGTGTCCAATAGAAAAAAGTATCATCAGCAAATAGTGTTGGGAAAACTGGACATTCTTCATGTACCTTGACTGCTTTCTTACACAATATACAAAATAAAGTCAAAATGAATGAAAGACCTAAATGTGAGACAGGAGAACATCAAAATCTTAGAGGAGAAAAGAAGCAGTAGCCTCTTTGACCTCAGCCACAGCAACTTACTAGACATGTCTCTGGAGGCAAGGGAAACAAAAGCAAACATGAGTTACTGGGAACTCATCAAGATAAAAAGCTTCTGGACAGTGAAGGAAACAATCAACAAAACTAAAAGGCAGCCAATGAGATGGGAGAAGATATGTGCAAAAGACACATCGATAAAGGGTCAATATCCAAAATCTATAAAGACCTTAATCAAACTGAACACCCAAAAAACAAATAATCCAGTGAAGAAATGGACAAAAGACATGAACAGACACTTCGAAAGAAGACACATAGATGACTAACAGACACATGAAAAGATGCTCAACATCATTCATCATCAAGGAAATACAAATCAAAACCACATTGAGATACCACCTCATACCTGAAACAATGGCTAAAATTAACAACTCAGGAAAGGTTAGCTAGGATGTAGATAAAGGGGAACACTTTTGCACTATTGGTGAGAATGCAAACTGGTACAGTTTGGAGGTTCCTCAAAAAATTAAAAAAAGAACTACCCTAAAACCCAGCAATTTTACTACTAGCTATTTATCCAAAGGATACAAAAATGCTTATTTGAAGGGGCACATGCACCCCAATGTTTCTAGGAGCACTGACAACAGCCAAATTATGGAAAGACCCCAAATGCCCACTGACTGATGAGTGGATAAAGAATATGTAGTATATATGTAACAATTAAATATTACTCAGTAACCAAAAAGAATAAAATCTTGCTATTTGCAACAACGTGGATGGAACACATATTATACTAAGTGAAATATAAGTCACTCATAAAGAAATATCATATGATTTCACATATGTGAAACTTAGGAAACAAAACAGATGAATATACAAGAAGGGAAGGAAAAATAAAAAGAGACAGGGAGGCAAACCATTAGAGACTCTTAAATATAGAGAACAAATCGAGGATGGGTGTTGGGTGGGGGGATGGGCTAAATGGGTGATGGGCATTAAGGAGTGCACTTGTTGGGATGAGCACTGGGTGTTATATTTAACTGATGAATCACTAAATTCTACTCCTGGAACCATTGCTATACTATATGTTAACTAGCCTGGACTTAAACAGATTTTTTTTTGAAAAAATTTGGATTTACTCTTCACACCATAGTAAATTCCAGAAGGATGAAGGATTTAAATCTAAACCATGTAGGGGCACCTGAGTGGCTCAGTGGGTTGAGTGTCTCACTTTAGCTCAGGTCATGGTCTTGCAGTTTGTGAGTTCAAGCCCCATGTTGGGCTTGCTACTGTCAGCTCAGAGCCCACTTTGAATCCTCTGTCCCCTTCTCCCTGCCCCTCCCCTGATTGTGCTCTCTCAAAAATAAACATTAAAATTTTCTTTTAAAAAATCTAAATCAGAAGAAAAAAAAAGAGTGAAGTCCAATATAAGCTGGGTATTAGGAATTAGGGAAACTTTCTAAAAATTAGTGGTAGGCAAAACAGATCTTCCAAAGATATGTGAATATGCTATGCAAATGGCAAAAGGGACTTCGCAAACATTACACTAGAATTTTAGATTGACAATTTTGTGAATATATTTCATAATTTTTAGAAACATGTATGTATTTCTTTAGTATAATCTTTTAATAAAGAATAAAATGTTCGTTAACCAAAAAAATGTAATTATAGTTGCCAAAAGATTATTCTGTATTATCCAGTTGGGTGCACTATATCAAATGAGCCAGAGATCTTTTTCTGGCTGGAGTAAAAATATTGTGGCAGTAGAGGAGGAAAGAAAGTTTTGAAGTGTGAAAGAGATTTGACCTTCTATTGCTGGAGGAATCCTCATGGAAAGCTTGAAAGGGACTGTTCCTCCTCTAAGGAGCAAAGAATAGTCCTAACCCATAGCAAGAAAAGAGTGGAAGACCTTAGTGCCATAACGTCAAGGAACTGAAGTCCATCAACAACCTGACTGAGCCTGCATCAAAATCTTCCCCATGAACCTCTAGGCACCAGCCCAGCCCAGCTGACAACTTGATTTAAATCTTGTCAGGCCCTGAGCAAGAGGTTCAGGCAAGCTGCACTATCTGTGGACTTCCAAACTACAGAACAGTAAAATAGATGGGTGTTGATTTAAGGTGCTAAATCTGTGGTAACTTGTTATAGGAACAACAGAAAATCAACACACAAACCTTCAAACTCCAGAAGTAGAAAGGGAAAGGTGATAAAAGTAATAACTTAAAATTAATATATTTTATAGGGAAAAACACATTAAGCAAATTTTTAAGATGACTAACAAAAATATTCACAACTTACGTGAATAAAAATTTAATATCTCTAATATATTAAGAGCTTCTAAAATACAGTAAAACAAAAGATGCACATTCCTGCAGAAAAATGGGTTAGGAACAGCGTGCACGGCAAATTAAAATCACCCTGAGATATTTTCCACCTGTTAGATTCTAAGTCTGACAGTATATGCCATTGACAAGGTTGTAGGAATGAATACATACACTGCCAGTGGGAATGCAAAATAATAAAAGTCCTATAAAAGAGAATTTGGCAATATCTAATAAATGTATGAAGTAACTTTGATCCAGAAACCTCACTTCTAGAAATCTAATCCAAAGACACCCATACACAAACATGTATACACGGAAAGATGAATGCACAAAGCTATTCATTATAACACTGTTTATGATAACCCCTCCCCTCCCCCCAAAAAAGACTGGATATAATCTAAATATTCATTAAAAGGAGAATAGTTCAATATACTATGGCACATCCAAATAAAGGATAAATGTACAACTCTACACACAATAAACTGATGTTCAGAATCTACTAAGAATAAAGAACAAAGTGAACAAAGAATATGATACCATTTATCTCAGTGTATTTTTGTTTAAATATCTACAATAGTTATTATAGAAAAAAGGGTACAGGTGTAGAATTTATAGTTCCTTGAATATGCTTTTCTTTGCAGAGTGGACTCTGGAACCATTAATTTTACATAATTATATGGAGCTTTTTAAAAAATAATCGTAAAAATGAAACAAAACTAACTAGGTATCCAATTACTGCCATAATAATGCAAGAATTATTCTAAGTGACTTTTAAAATTCAGTGTTTGTAACTACACATATGAATAGATATAAAAATGGTCTTTCAAAACAATCTTCAGCTGTTTTACAATCATAATCAGTGGCACTATTATTAAGAATCCAAGAGTCAGACATGTGGTGTGGGATACAGCAAATGAACATTATGATGATGATTAAGAACTAGGGTTTTCGACATAGGAGAATGGCGATATTAGTAATGCTGATGAAGAAAACATCTCTGTAGACCAGAAATTGAATTAATAATCTCAGTATTAACTAATGATGTAGTTTCTATTTGACAAAATAAAAAATAAAAAATAAAAACCAAACCAAACATCAAACAAAATGACACAAATAAATGGGAAGATGCTCCATGCTTATAGATTGGAAAAAACAATATTGTTAAAATGTCCATACTACCCAAAGCAATCTACAGATTCAATGTAGTCCCTATCAAATATCAACATTTTCACAGAACTATAACAAATAATTCTCAAATTTGTATGGAACCACAAAAGGCCTCAAATAGCCACAGCAATCTTGAGAAAAAAAGAATAAAGCTGTAAGTATCACAATCCCAGATTTCAAGGGATACTACAAAGCTGTAAGAATCAAAACAGTATGGTACTGGCACAAAAACAGGCACACAGATCCATGGAACAGAATAGAGTCCAGAAATAAACCCACACTTTTATGGTCAATTAATCTACAACAAAGGAGACAAGAATATACAATGGGGAAAAGAGAGCAAATGGTGCTGGGAAAACTGGATAGCTACATACAAAAGAATGAAACTGGGCCACTTACTTAAGCCATATGTTAAAAACAAAAACAACAACAACAACAAAAACTCAAAATAGATGAAAGTTCTAAATGTGACACCTGAAACCACAAAACTCTGAGAAGACTATATAGGCAGTAATAACTTTGACATGGGAAGGGAAACCAAAGCAAAATTAAACTATTGGGACTACACCAAAATGAAAAGCTTCTGCACAATGCAAGAAACCATCAACAAAATAACCTACTGAATGGGAGAAGGTATTTACAAGTGACATATCCAATAAGGGGTTAATATCAAATATATACAAAGAAGTTATATAACTTTACACCCCCCACAAATAATACAATTAAAATATAGGCAGAGGACCTGAATTGATATTTTTCCAAAGAAGTCATACAGATGGCCAACGGATACACGGAGATACTCAACATCACTAATCATCAAATGAAAACCACAAAGACATAAGTATCACCTTATACCTGTCAGAATGTCTAAAATCAAAAAGACAAGTAACATATTGGCAAGGATATAGAGAAAAAGGAACCCTTGTGCATTGCTGATGGGAATGCAAATTGGTATAGCCACTGTGGAAAACAGTATGGAGATTCCTCAAAAAATTAAAAGTAGAAATAGCATACAATCCAGTACTTCTACTTAAAGTGAAAACACTAATTCAGAAAGATATGTGTACTCCTGTATTTATTACAGCATTATTTATAACATCCAAGCTACAGAAACAATCCAGGTGTCTATGATGAATGGATAAAGAAGATGTGTGTGTACACACACACACACACACACACACACACACACACACGAATATTAGTCATAAGAAAGAATGAACTTCTGCCTGGATGGGCACAGATGGAGCCAGAGAGCATTATGCTAAGTGAAACAAGTCAGTCTGAGAAAGGCAAATACCATGTGATTTCACTCATTTGGAATTTAAGAAACGAACAAAGAAGAAAAAGAGAAAACAGACTCTTAAACACAGAGTACAAACTGGTGGTTTCCAGAGAAGTCGATGGGTAGAATGGGTAAAATAAAGTGGATTAAGAGTACATCTACCTTGGGGCACCTGGGTAGCTCAGTCAGTTAAGCATCCGACTTCAGCTCAGGTCATGATCTCATAGTTCATGAGTTGGAGCCTTGCATTGGGCTTTGTGCTGACAGCTCAGAGCCTGGAGCCTACTTCAGATTCTGTGTGTCCCTCTCTCTCTCTCCCTTCCCCACTCGCACTCTGTCTCTGTCTTTCTCTCTCTCTCAAAAATAAACATTAAAAATTTTCAAATTTTAAAAAGAGTACATTTACCTTGATAAGCACTGAGTAATGCATAAAATTATTTCATGATTATACTGTACACCTGAAACTAATATGTATTAATTATACTTCACTAAAATTAATAAAAAGGGGAAGCACTTATTTTTAAAGAGATACAATATAAAATATTTCAAATAAAATGATCTGTCTAGGATTTGCTTCAATTATTATTCCAGGGGTAGAGTATTGAATGGTAGAGGATTGAGAAGAAACAAGATTGACCATAACTGGTAATTACTGAAGCTGGATGATGGAGAATTAGCTAAGGGATCATTATTCTGTTCTCTCTGGTTTCAGACATGTTGAAATTCCATAACAAGATGACTGTGGCGTGTGTTTATGTTTAAATAACAAGCTGGCATAAATAAAAGTACTCTTGTAAATATCTTTGTACACATTATGCTAGTGTTTATAGAGGATAATTTCAAAGTATAGTATATTGAGTCCAAAAGGAAATATTTTTATGGACACCGCCAAATTTCCCTTCAAGTATTGATTTACCAACAATATACAATCAACAATATACAAGATACCCATTTCTAAAATCCTCACCAACAATCTGAGAAGTTAGATGACCTACCCAAGACCAGATGGCACAACCTAGAATAAAACTCAGATAAAGGTCAGTAATTATCATATTGCCTGAGTCAGTAGTTCATTAATTTGAACAGTGTTTAAATCTGTAGTTGAGTTCAAAAAAGGAGATAGGAGCTAAGAGAACTTATTGCTGTCATACACTGGTCTTCTGAAATAAATGGCACTATTTCCTTGGTTATCTTATACACGGTTCTTTAAATCTCTCTCTTCTTTTGTTGGCTATGTGCCTTCAAAGGAGATGTCCGTTCCAGTCTAAAATCTCCCAAAGGTTTTCAGGGTAAAACACATTTCAAGATGTGCAATACATGGAAGAGTGAAAATCTTATATGATATTGTTTGTTAAACTGACAGCTCTACTTAACAGAAGCCATTAAAATATTTACAAAGTAGCAGCTGCTCTAGTAAAAAAATACAGCTTTTTGGAGGCATGAAAATAAACAAGTTGATAAGTACAAGGTAAGCCATTTGACAGCTTCTTTGTGTGCACTGCACAATATACAGAAAATTCTGATATTTACAGAGCAATTATAATACAAAGCCTTTTAAGTTAAAAGGACATGGAGCAAGTAAGAACTGTTTACAAGAATTCTTCATACTGATCTTTTAAACAATTTAGAAAGCCCCCAGACATAATTCTTTAAGAAGTGCTAGGTTTTTGGTGTTTTTTCTTTTAAATAAGCTTTATTTTTAGAAGATAATTATATACATGTCTCCATCTATAAACTGAATTTAGCATATGGACTACCAGTTTAAAATCTTTGTTATAGGAAAACAAAACAAAATTCTAGGTAATTCCTGCTTCTGGCAGACAGTTAAGATTACCCAACTCACTGACTCTTAGCCCAAATCCATACTCACTCTGCCTACTGAACACAAACGTATGACTATAAAGTAATAGATCACTAAGGATATAACTTCTCCATACTCTGTCCTCTGGCTCCATCCCAAACAAAATTCTGCCACTTGGTAGTTTGTTAGTTTAAGACTTTATCCTTTATTTACTAGGTGGAGCCAAACTACTAGTCATGCCTATAACATTCCCTGAAATTTAGTAAGCTCATTATTATATTTTAAGTAAAACCACACTAATATAGCTATAATCTAAGGCCATCTGCCTTATAGTAGTTAAGAATAAATACTGTTAAAACAATCCTTTTTTTTTTAATTTTTTAAATGTTTATTTATTTTTGGGAGAGAGAGAGCGCACACGCGAGTGAGCATGAATGGGGGAGGGGCAGAGAGAGGGAGACAGAGAATTCGAAGCAGGCTCCAGGCTCTGAGCTCTCAGCATACAGCCTGATGCAGGGCTCTACCCCGCGAACTGCGAGATCATGACCAGAGTTGAAGTTGGGTGCTTAACCGACTGAGCCACCCAGGTGCCCCATAAAGCGATCCTTTTTCTTTTTTTTAATGGTTCTCTCCTGCTGACATTTCCCCCAACTGCAACAATAATCATTTGCTGCTACTGTTGATTTTACTTTCATTTTATATTCAAGAAAGCACAATTGAAGCATACCTACCCTGTTATCAAACTGTAATCTCATCAAGGACAGCCTTTATGTCTTCTTCATGTTTATATCCCCTACTCAGTAGAGCAACCTACATGGAGCCGACTCTCAATAAAAGTTTGCTTATACAAATAACCAAAGCCTATTTTCACATTTGAAAACAGAACCACCTCAGAACTCCATTTATTGTCAGAGATCCATACAGTCTCATTTCAGCCTTATTAGTAAGCAAAGAGTAAAAATGTTATGGCACATGTAATGGTATTCTACAAAATAAGTTTGCTTATGATACAAGTACTTTCTACAAACATTTTCATCCTTAAGATAATACTAACAGATCTCCAAGCAGAATTTATTACTTCAAATTATTGGAAGGAGATAATCCAAGCCATATGTATTTTGTAATGGACAAGAAAAGAAAATTGGTAACAGGGTAATTTGGAATAGGACTCAATGTGAAAATAAATAGTCTTCTTTGCCTACATGAAAGCTATTTAGTTATTACCTATTATAGTTTTAGGCACTATGGAAACTAGTGACTTCACTGTGGAAGGAGCAACTTCAGCAAAATGGTGGACTAGGAAGCTTCAGACCCTTGTTCTCCCATGAAGACACCAACCTAACAGCTATGAGGAATAAAATACCTTTGTGAGAACTCTAGAAAATAGTGAGGGGCCATAGCACCCACACCAATGCATAACAAGAAAAGGGGTGGTTCAGAAGGAGTAAAAGAATTCATTGCATTTTGCTCACCATACACACCATTCCTCACCTCAGTAGGGTGGTACAATAGGAAGAATATCACCCAGTAACCAACCCCTTCCTTGAGACAGAAGAAATAGAGTGGAACTTAAGTACAGTATTCTGGCTTCTCTGGGAAGCGTACAAGAAACTGACTTCTGTGTTGCCTGGCTTGAGATGTTAGTAAGAATGACAGCAGCATAGTTTAGATATCAGATTGGAGGCCAGTGAAAACAGAAGTGAGTGCCTTGGTGCACTGAATATCAGAGGCTCTCAAGTCATGCAGGCAGGCACTAGGCAGAGCAAGAGAATAAGGGCAGAAGAATTCAATAGAAAATGAAATCTGAGAAATGGGAAATCAAGACACACACACACACACACACACACACACACACACACACACACACACACCTGTATATACTAAAAGCACACACACAACCCCAAAGAACACACATCAGGAAAGGTCTGAGAGGCCTCAGAATCTCTAGCCAGTCTGTTTGGTGAAGGTCTTCCCCTGAACAAAATCAGTCCATAAACACTGGGAGGGATTGCTATTTTTTCAATGACAAAAATCTCAACAAAACACCATAAAACATACAAAGAAACAGGGAAACATGGCCTGATCAAGACATTAAAATTAAGCCCTAGAAATCGAACATAAAGAAATGTAGATCTATAAAGTTCCTAAGAACTTAAAGTAATGGTTATAAGGATGATCAGTGATCTTAAAGAAAACATAGACAACTACACAAATCAGGAAAACAATGCATAAACAAAATGAGAATATCTGAAAAGAGATAGAAACTTTAAAAAAAATTCTGAAACTGAAAAGTACAATAACAGAACTGAAAAATTCACCAAAACAGTTCAAAAACAGACTTGATTAGGCAGAAGAAAGAACTGGCAAACTTAAACACAGATCATTTGAAATCATTGAGTCAGAGGAACAAAAAGAAAACAGAATGAAGAAAAAGTGAAGAGAGCCTAAGAGACTTATGGGTCACCATCAGAGTCCTAAAAATGTGTTATAGCAGTCGTAGAAGGAAAAGATAAAGGACAGAGAACTTACATGAGAAAACATTGGGAAGTGGCTGAAAACTTCCCAATCTAAGGAATGAAATGAAGACACAAACTGTAGATCAATGAACTCCAACTAGCATAAACACAAGTAGACCTAAATTATAACAAAACTGTTCAAAGTCAAAGAGAATCTTGAAAACAGCAAGAGAAAAATGACTTGTCAAGTACAGATTATCAGATTTCTCAGCAGAAACCTTGCTGATCAGAAGAAATGGGATGATATACTAGAGTGCTAATGACAGAAAAAAACTGTCAAACAAGATTATTGTGTCCTATAAAACAGTGCTGAAAAACTGAAGAAGAAATTAAGATCTTCCCAGATAAACAAAAGCTGAAGAAATTTAGTACTACTAGACCTGCTATACAAAAAAAAAAAAAAAAAAAAAAAAAAAATACTAGGGACTCCTGCAAATTAAACCAAAAAGTGCTAGACAGCAACATGAAGTCCTATTCAAGTATAAAGTTACCCAGTAAAGGTAAAAATACAAATATAGAATCCTATATTATTGTAAGTTTGTTACATAAATCCACTTTTAATTCTTGTACAGAGTATAAAAGACAAAAACCCTAAAAAAACTATAAATCTATGTTAATAGGTATACAATATATAAAGATATAATTTGTAACAATAACAAATGGGGGAACAGAACCATAAGGGGGTAAGGTTTTGTATGTGATTAAAGTTATCAGTTTAAAATAGATTTTTTAACTTTTAAGATACATTATATAATTAAAATTATATCCAAAAGAAAAACTATAGAATACACACAAAAGCAAATGAGAAGGAATTATAACATATCAATACAAAGAAAAAAGTCAAACACAAAAAAAAACAGTAAGAGAAATAAGGGACAAAAAAGCTGTAAGACATCAAAAAACAAGTAACAAAATGACAATGGTAAGTTCTTCTGGGTCAATTAGTTTAAATGTAAATGGATTACACTCCTCAATCAAAAAACACAGATTGAGTGGATTAAACAAACAAGATCCAATAATATATTTCATACAAGAGACTCACTTTATATTTATAGGCTGAAAATGAAAGCATGGAAAAATATATTCTGTGAAAATAATAACAAGAGCAAAGCTATCTGTACTAATAGCAGCCATAAAGACTTCAAGTCAAAAACTATCACAAGAGACAAAAAAGTATATCATATAATGAGAAGGAGCACAACTCACAAGGAGGATCTAACAATTATAAGTATTTATTTAGCAAACACAGCAGCTCTTAAATATATGAAGCAAACACTGACAAAATTGAAAGGAGAAAGAGTAACAAAACAATAGTAGGAGACTTCAGCACCCTTCTATCAGTAATAGAAGAACAACCAAACAGAAGATCAAAAGGACATAGAGGGCTTGAACCACACTATACACTAACTGGACCTAACAGACATCTATACAACACTCACACAACAGTGTAAAATACATTATTCTCAAGTGCACATGGAGCATTTTGCCAGACAGACCTTAAGTCAGGCAACAAAAAAACAAAAAAACAGAAAACCAAAGAACAAAAAAACAAAAATCCAAGTCTTAACAATGTAAAGACTGAAATCTTAGAAAATATCTCTTGCAAACACAATGGAATAAAACTAGAAATCAACAGGAGAACTTAAAATTCTGTAAATATATGTGTATTAGGGTTCTCCAGGGAACAAATAGAACATATAGCAAGATACATGAGGGGATTTATTGTAGGAATTGGCTCACATGATTATAAAAATTGAGAAGTTCCATGGTACACCATCTGCAAGCTTTAGAACCAAGAAACCTGGTGGTGTATTTCAGTCCAAGTGTAAAGGCCTGAGAATCAGAAGCACCAATGGTTTAACTCCCAGTCTGAGGCCAAAGGCTTGAGAACAGGGATGGGGGATGGGCAGCAACACTGGTACAAGTCCCAGAGTTGAAAAAGCCCAATGAATGAGGAATGCCAACATCAGAAGGAAGGAGAAGATAGATGTCCCAGTTCAAGAAGACAGAGACACAATTCACCCTTTCTCTGCCTTTTTGTTCTATTTGGGCCTTCAACAGATTTGATGATACCTACCTAGTAGACTTCTTTATTTAGTCTACTGATTCACATGCTAATTGCTTCCTGAACTCATTCACAGACATACCCAAAAATAATGTTTTACTGGCTATCTGTTTACTGGCTATCACTTAACCCAGTCAAGTTGACACATAAGATTCACCATCACAACATGGATATTAACACCCTTGTAATTAAACGATGGCTCAAAGAAGTCACAAGGGAAATTAGAAAATACCTTGAGATAAATGAAAATGAAAACACAATATACCCAAATTTTGGGGATGCAGCAAAAGCAGTGCTAAGAGAAAAGTTGTATCAGTAAATATTTACATTAAGAAAGAAGAAAGATGTCAGATCAACAACCTAAATTTATACCTCAGGAACTAGAGAAAGAAGAACTAAGCCCCAAGTTAGCCAAAGGAAGGAAATAACAAACATCAAAGTTGAAATAAATGGAGGCCAGAAAAATAGAAAAGATCAAGGAAACTAAAAGCTTCTTTAAAAAACTTCAACAAAAATTGAGGAATCATTGGCTAGATTAAGAACAAAAAGAGAAAACTCAAAAATAAATATCAGAAGGAGGGCTATTACAACCAATACCACAGAAATAAAAAGGATTCTAAAACTACTATGAACAACTACATGCCAACAAATTGTAAAACCTAGAAGAAATGGATAAATCCTAGAAATGGATAAATCAAAAAGAAAAGTCCAGTGATGGCTTCACTGGAAAGCCCACTACACATTCAAAGAAGACCACCAGTCCTCTTCAAACTTTTACAAAAAAACTGAAGAGGAAACAACAGCCCATACTCATTTTATGAAGCCATCATTATTCTATGTAGGAGTGCTGACAACACTAATTCCATCTTTGACCCTACCATCTTGTTCATATTCATTTGATGACCTCTCTTTTGGGGTTTCGTGTTCCAGGCCCCTTGGAGATTAATATACATGCCTTAGGCTGCCAAGGCTAGGATGAGGTGGAAGGCATGTTTTAGCCTCCTGTGAATCTGTTAGCCATAACACAGCCTTTCCCCCTCATGATGCACAGGTGGTGCCACAAGATCTAATAAAAGGTTAGCTGTCAATTAGGTACATGCAAACCCTTTGAGGTACATGTTAACCCTCTGATCTCATTACACTATCCTTCTTTGTGTCCCCTAGCTCTAATAAAATCTGTGGACAAAGGTCTGGATTTTCTGGAGAATAACTATGTAGTTGCCATGGATCTCCCCCACCTGATTGCCCCATCAATAAGTTACCATGAAAAAAACTGTGTATACTGTATGGAATCACCACCTTCATATTCCTGTCTCAAAGTGCTTTCTCAATTTGGGGGATACTTTAATGTCCCTTCCCGACTTTCTAGCACCCTAATACCAAAACCAGGCAAAAACATTAAATAACAGAATATACCAATATTTCTGATGAATGCTGATGCAAATTCTTAACAAAATACTACTAAACCAAATTCAGCAGCATATTTAAAACATTATACTCCAACTAATTTATTTCTGGAATGCAAGGACAGTTCAACCTACAAAAGTAAATTAATGTAATATTCCACAATAACAGAATGAAGGACAGAAATATCCTCTCATAATAAAAACTAAATAAACTAAATAGAAAAGGAAAGTATCTTGACATTAAAAAGACTCATATTAAAATTATTAAAAGCCCACCACTAATATCATAGTTAAAAGTGAAAAGTTGAAAGCTTTTCCTCTACAATCATGAACAAGACAAGGATGCTCTCTTTCTCTATTTCTTTTCAATATGGTGCTGGAAATCCCAGCCAGAGCAATTAGGAAATAAAATAAATAGGTGTGGCTCAATTAGTTAAGTGTTTGACTTCAACTCATGTCATGTTCTCACAGTTTGTGAGTTCGAGCCCCACACCAGGCTCTCTGCTGTCAGTGCAGATCTGGCTTTGGATCCTCTGTCTCCCTCTCTCTCTCTGCTCCTCCCCTGCTCACACATACTTGCACACAAGCTCACTCTCTCTCCCCCCAGAATAAAGAAACCTTTAAAAAATAAAATAAATAGAAGCATCCAAATCAGAAAAAGACCCTTAACTATACAGAACTGTAGGCTACCGGAGGGAATTGGTGGGGAGGGATGGGTAACATAGGTGATGGGGATTAAGGAGTGCACTTGATGTGATAAGCCCCAGGTGTTGTATGAAAGTGTTGAATCACTGTATTGTACACCTGAAACTATATTATACTGTATATTAACTAACTGGGATTTAAATAAAAACTTTTAATTTTTAAAAAATGAACAATTTATAAAGAAAAATTTTAAAAACAAATCCAATCAAGAAAAATTAAATTCTTAGGAATAAACCTAAGGAGGTGAAACACCTATACACTGAAAAGAAGAAAACACTACTGAAAGAAAATGAAGAAGACAGTAAAAAGTGAAAAAGCATTCCTTGTTCATGAGTTGTTAAGATTTACTGTTAAAATGTCCTTAGATTCCAAAGGAATCTAAAGATTCAGTACAATCCTTCTCAAAATCCCAATGACATATTTTGGAGAAACAGAAAAACCTATCATAAAATTCATATGGAATCTCAATGGACCCTAAAGAACCGAAATAATCTTGAGAAAGAATAAAGCTGAAGGACTCACAGTTCCTCATGTCAAAACTTACTACAAAGCTACCGTAACCAAAACAATAAATAGTACTGGCATAACAGCAGACATATAGACTGATGGAATAAAACAGAGATCCCAGAAATAAACCCTTACATATATGGTCAAGTGATTTTCTTTTTTTTTTTTTTTTTTTTTAATTTTTTTTTTTCAACGTTTTTTTATTTTTGGGACAGAGAGAGACAGAGCATGAACAGGGGAGGGGCAGAGAGAGAGGGAGACACAGAATCGGAAGCAGGCTCCAGGCTCTGAGCCATCAGCCCCGAGCCTGACGCGGGGCTCGAACTCACGGACCGCGAGATCGTGACCTGGTTGAAGTCAGACGCTTAACCGACTGCGCCACCCAGGCGCCCCTCAAGTGATTTTCAACAAGGGTACCCAGTCCAGTGCAGGAAAGGACAGTCTTTTCAACAAATGGTGCTTGGAAAACTAGATATCAATATTAAAAAGAAATGAAGTTGGGGAGCACCTGGGTGGTTCAGTCAGTTAAGTGTCCCACTCCTGATTTTGGCTCAGGTCACAATCTCACAGTTAATGGACTGAGCCCCGTGTGGGGCTCTGTGCTGACAGCATGGAGCCTGTTTGGGATTCTCCCTCTCCCTCTCTCTCTGTCCCTTTCCTGCTCATGCTTTGTCTCTCTCTCTCAAAATAAATGAATAAACATTGTAAAAAAATGAATTTGGACCCTTAACTTTCACCATCTATGAAAATTAACTCAAAATGGACCAAAGGCCTAATTGTAAGACCTAAACTACCCAACTTACAGAGATAAAACAAAGAGAAAGCATCATGACATTGGATTTGGCAGTGGTTTCCTGGATAGGATACCAAAGTAGGCAACAAAAATAAACTGGACTGCATCAAAATTTAAAACTTTTATTCATCAAAGGACACTATCAACAGAATGAAAAGGGCAACCCATAGAATAGGAGAGAATATTTGAAAATCATATATTCTATTTAGTAGTATATATGTAGTAAGGGTTTAATACCCAGAAAGATAAAGTACTCTTAAAACTCAACAACAAAATCAAACAATCTGATTCAAAAATGGACAAAGGGACTTGAATAGATATTTCTCCAACAAAGAAAATCAAATGGCCAATAGGCACATGAAGATATGTTCGACATCACTGATAATTATGGACACAAAAGCAAAACTATAATGAGATATAGTTACATGTGAGTTATATGTGAGCACCTCACACCCATTAGGATGGCTATAATAAAAAAAAGAAAGGAAAATAACAAGTGTTGGCAAAACTGGAAAAATTGTGGAGTGCTCTTGGTGGGGTTGTAAAATGTTGCCACCACAACAAAAAAACATGGCAGTTCATTAAAAAATTTTTAAAAATATACCTTACCTATGATCCAGCAACTCCACTTATAGGTACATATCCAAAGGAATTGTAATCAGAGTATCAAAAAGATATCTGCATGCCCATCTTCATAGAAGAATTATTCACAGTAGCCAAAAGCTGGAAGCAACCCAAATCTCCATGGACGATCAAATGTATAAACCAAATGTGGTTCTGTGTACACACACACATGCACAGTGGGATATTATTCAGCCTTAAAAAGGAAGGAAATCCTGGGGATGCCTGAATGGCTCAGTGAGTTAAGTGTCCAACTATTGATTTCTGTTCAGGTAATCATCTCATGGTCGTGAAATTGAGCCTGGCACATGGGGGTCTAGGCTGGAAATGGAGCCTGCTTAAGATTCTGTCTCTCTCCCCACCCTTCCCCCCTTCAAAAAAAATTTGTTCTAATTGTTAAGAAAGGAAGGAAATCCTACCACATGGATGAGCCATGAGGACATTATGCTAAGGAGAATATGCCAGTCACATAAATACAAATACTGTATGATACCACTTAAATGAAGTACTAAAGTAGTCAGATTTATAGAAACAAAAAGTAAAATCGTGGTTACCAGGGCCTAGAAGAAGGGAAATAGGAAATAAATAGGGAGTTTTTTAATGGGTGTACAGTGTCAGTTTTGAAAGCAGAAAATATTTTGGGGATCTGTTGCACAATGAGGTAATATACTTAATACTATTGAACTGCACACTTAAAAAATGGTTACCATGGTTGGAACACCTGGGTGGCTTAGTTGGTTAAGCATCCAACCCTTGATTTCAGCTCAGGTCACGGTTTCATGAGTCTGAGCCCCACGTCGGGCTCTGTGCACTGACAGTGTGGAGTCAGCTTAGGATTCTCTGTCTCCTTCTCTCTCTGCCCCTCCCTGGTTCATGCTCTGTCTCTCTCTCTCAAAAAAAAAAAAAAAAAAGAAAGGAAGGAAGGAAGGAAAGAGAAAGAAAGAAAGAAAGAAAGAAAGAAAGAAAGAAAGAAAGAAAGAAAGAAAGAAAGAAAAGAAAGAAAAAAACAAAATACACACATGCACAGGGTGCAGTCCTAAGAGTTTTTGGCTTTTAATCAGATTTATGTTTTTCAGATATA
The DNA here is from genome assembly GCF_022837055.1 of Prionailurus viverrinus. Lineage (NCBI taxonomy): Eukaryota > Metazoa > Chordata > Mammalia > Carnivora > Felidae > Prionailurus > Prionailurus viverrinus. The sequence goes on along the minus strand of NC_062563.1, from coordinate 81,519,375 downwards.
TTTTTCACAACTTCGTCATGTTTCACAGTTTTTCTAAACAATGCCCTGTCAAAGTTGCCAATATTAAAGTTTGCTTTCTTCATCTGTATGATGTGGGAATAACAAACTCTCTGTACACTTTAAAATTGTAATTAAGAGTAAATATTAGAAAAGAAAGATACTTTCTTTATTGCTTTCAGATTATGTTCAACGTATGGAGTATAAAATAATTCACCTCTCACAACTTTCCAATATAATAAAATATTCCAGTAATTTGTTCACAACAAAAATATTTGATTAATAAAATGCTGGCTAAAAACACTATGAGTGAAGTTACAAGTGAATTTTTAAAATCTAAACTCAGAAACATTAATTACTCAGTTACCAAATTCCCCTGGGTTGAGCTAAGTGTAAGAATGACAGAATTCATAGGGGGACTATGACTACAAGATTTCCACTGTGCATTATATAGTTAATTGACAAATTTTTAAGTTTCGTTGGGCTATGTGAAAGATTTTCCTGTAAGCATACTTATGAAGGAGTTATCAGAAATTTTATTTGATTTTAACTTATACCTTGATCATTTTTTAACAGAACTCCTGGGGCCTTTGGACAGAGGAGATACGCTAAATGAAGCTTTTGTTGGCCTATCTTTAGCTCCTCAAGGAGAAGACACATTTCCAGATGACCTCCCTCCCTTTTGTTCAGTCCATAAACATATTCAACAAAGAACACGGAATGTCTCTTCTAACAGGTAAGATATGTTGAACTGAGTAAAGTGCTCCACAAAGTATTTAGTATTAAACAATTTAAATATTCCCTTTTTAAATGCAAACTAATAGCTAAGCAAGGAGATTTCAAAATATCAAAGAAAAAAATGTGCATTTTCTCATGGCAATGACTTTATAGTAGTTTGTTCATGCAACAGCATTTATGATGTAATTGAGTGTAAACAGAGTATTGTTAGAATGAATGTTATTGCAAACCAACATGAACATGAAATTACTATAAGATACTAAATTCTAGTCTTACTCTGTTGTTAAATGTTAGGATTGTGAGATTATTAGATTAAAATATTAATTTTTAGTATATTCAGTTTGTATTACAATTTATATGATCATACTTATGAAGGTTACCATTAGTTTTTGGAATCTGATAATTGATAACTCATATGTATGTAGCTGATTATATTGGGTTATTGAGAAAATAAAGGATAAATGTGAAGTAAATATACTAGACAAAGTATTATTATTTATAATGGTAGCTATGTTAATTATGATAATGCTTTGAAGCAAATGTCAGCAAACTTTTTGTGTAAAGCACCAGATATTAGGCTTTGTGGATCATACAGATTTTATCACAACACTCAACTATGCCATCTTAGTATGAAAGCAGCCATAGATAATACATAAATAAATGAGAGTGGCTGTGTTACAGTAAAACTTTATTTACAAAAATAGGCAGTGGGCAGGATTTGGCCCCTATTCGGTAGCTTACATACCTGCTCGTAAGGATCCCAACTATATGCAATTACTGTGAAGAGGCCATATTTTTCATATATATCATATTTCAATATATTCCATATTTCCTATCAATTATACATGCATACGTAAAACATCCTTGAGAAAAATGCCTCAAACTACATAGTTTGGTTAATAGTAAATAAAGGAGAATTTCCAGGTATGGCAAAGTTTAGAGGTGAATAAATCCTATCCCCAGGAAACAGTTTTAAAACTGGACAAAAACTACGATTTCAGGGCTCTGAAATCAAAAAGGGCAAACAACAATTTGATAAGCATTTATTCATGAAATAATGCTGAACTTCTAGTAATGAAGGGGAAATCTGATGTTCTGGGGCTGCTCCCATCCTTCCACCACTCCCAAGCTAGTTCAGCCTTGTAGTTAGTTCTAGGGTAGTACCGGCTGTGAAAAACCAGCTAATTGACGTGATGTGGAGCTTTTGAATGGAAAAACCCTTGTCCAGCACTATTATCGATAAAAATAACAAACTAACTGTCAGCAAAAGTAACAAATTTGATAGGAAATGAACAGGGAAAGCCACAGTACTACTAGCCTGCTTAGGTCAAGTGACAGAATGGGAGACTAGCCAAAAATTTAACCAGAAGATCCTGGAATAAGACCGTCTAATTAAGCTCTTTACACATTCCTGATAGAGTTGTATGGCCTCTTAATTTTTTTGGCTCCCTTTTATATTGCAGGATCCTAAATTTTCCCCTTTTGCTTCTTTCTTCCTTCACACCCAACTGCCATAAGGTGCTTCTCCCTTTCTACCTTTTTCACCCACTCATCACCCCACCCCAGAAGCTGTGCATTTAAAAAAAACTATCCCTTCAAGTTGCATGGTGTAGTTCATGCTAAGAACACCAGGAATTGGAGATCATGCACTAGCATTTGGCGTTTTTTCCATTTTATTTACAATTGTTTGGAAGTTCTCTGTCAAGTCATGCTGAAGCTGTGGCTTTCATGCAGTTTGTTTCTTCCTTATTATGTTCTATACTGTTTATAGAGGAAGTACTGAGAGGTGGAAAGGAAAGCAGCCATTATTATCTTCAACTATCTGGCAGTCCTACTTCTTTATTTACTTTTTTAAAAACAATGTTACTGGCGTATAATTTACACGTACCACAAAATTCACTCCTTGTAAGTATACAATTCAAATATGTTTGCTGAATGTATAAAGTTGTGCAACTACCACTACAGTGTAGTTTTAGAACATTTCCACTGCCACAAAGTTCCCTGATGCCAATAATTTACAGTCCATTCCCACTCCTACCTCCAGCCTGAGCCAGTCATGTGTCTGCTTCCTGCCTCTAGAGGAATTTCATATAAATGATATCATACAATCTGGAAACTTCATATAAATTAATTCATACAATATGTTGTCTTTTTTTGTGTCAGCCTTCCTTCACTTAGCATTATGGTTTCTGAGGTTCATACATGTTGTAGTGTCTAGTTTATTCCTTTTTAATTTCTGAATAGTATTCCGTTGTATGGATATACCATATTTTGTTTATCCACTCACCAGCTGCTGGATATTTTAATTACTTGTAGCTTTCGGCTACATGAATAATGTTGATATAAATATTCACATAAGTCTTCGAGGGAACATACGTTTTCATTTCTCTTGGGTAGAAATCTGGGAGTGGAACTGATAGATCATGCTCTCAGTTTATATTTATCTTGTTAGTTTTTAGAAACTACCAAATTGTTTTTCCAAAGTGACTAACATTTTACATACCCGTCAGCAACATACAAGGGTTTCAGTTTCTCCATATCCTCACCTGTGGTTGGTATTGTCAATCTTTTTTATTATAACCATTCTACCGGGTATAGTGTCTTATTATGATTTTAATTTGCATTTCCCTAATGACTAGTGATGTTGAGCATTTTTATGTGATTATTAGCCATTAGCTTATCTTTGGTGAAATATTTATGCAAAACGTTGTCCATTTTTTAAATAAGTTCTCTTATTATTGAATTATAAGACCTCTTTATTATATTCCTCAGTTTGAAGTCCTTTATCACATAATATGATTTGCAAATATTTTCTCCCAGTCTATGGCTTGCCCTCTCATTTTCCTAACAGTGTCTTTTGAAGTGCAAAAGTTTCAAATTTTGATAAAGCACAATTTAGTTTTTCTTTTATTGATTGTACTTTTATATATAAGAAATCTTTTTCTAAACGAAAATCACAAAAATTTTCTCTTAAGTTTTCTCCTGGAAGTTTTATAATTTTAGCTTTACATTCAAGTCCATTTTGAGTTAATTTTTATGTCTCATATAAGGGTTAAAGTTCATTATTTTGTATATGAAAATCTAATTGCCTTTACTCCTTTGTCAAAATCAATTGACCATACGTGTGAAGATTTATTTCTGGATTTGCCATTCTGTTCCATTGGTCTATGTATCTACCCCACAAAAACAAGTGTCAGACTTAGCTATACAAAGGGCTCCAATGAACCAGAATCTCACAAAATACATTCCAATACCACAAAAATAAACAGAAAAAAGATGAAGAGTTCTATAGAGTTATACTGCAAAGAAGCAGAAAAATGTAGACCAACATATATCAGTTGAGAAAAATTCTCTCCCCTAAAACAGGCATGAAGTACAAGAAAACTGTACAACACTTCAAGCACTCTGGAAACCCACTCTGAATTAGATGAAAACTAAGAGGAGAGGCAGGGAAGAGGAAGCTCAGTGCATTCAAGAAACAAAAGGAAGCAAAATATCTTAGAAATGAAAAATAAATTACAAGGCATTCCAATGGGAATAAATTCAAATTAAAATTTAATAAAAGGCACTGAAATGACAGAAATGACAGAAAAAATCCTCAAGAAAATAGGAATTGAGGGATATATTCTTGATATATATAACTTAGTCCTAATACTAGTATCTTATTTAATGGGAAATCACTGAGGGCATTTCCACTAAAATCAGAAACAAGACAAGAATACCCACTATCTCTGCTACTGTTCGACACTGTACTAGAGGTACATTACAGTTAACCATTACAATTAGATAAATCAACTAGATCAAAGGTTGGCAAACTATGGCTCAGTGGCCAAATCCAAATCTGCTGTTTTTGTAAATAAAGTTTTATTAGAACACATCCACACCCATTTATTTATTGTTTATGGGTTGGTAGTTGAGACTGTATGTCCTCAAAGCCTAGGTAATTTACTATCTTATACTTTGAAGTTTGCCAATCCTTGAAGTAGAGAATAAAAAGTGGTAAGAAGGGGTGCCTTGTTAGCTCAGTCGGTTGAGTATCCTACTTCAGCTCAGTCATTATTTCCTGGTTCGTGGGTTCAAGCCCTGCCATCAGGCTCTGCACTGACAGTATGGAGCCTGCTTGGGATTCTCTCTCTCTTCCTCTCTCTGCCCCTTCTCTGCACTTGCTCACTCCCTAAACAAACAAACTTTAAAAAAAAATTGGTAAGGAAATAAAACTATCTCCATTTTCAGTGATATGACAATATAACAGAAGACTACTAGGGAATCAATGATAAAATCAAATATTTTAAAAATACAGTAAGGTAGAAAGATATAAAACTAATGTACAAGAACCACTAGCCTTCATATACACAAACAGTAATGAGTTAGAGATGGTAATGGTAGAGGAAAACCCCATGTATTTTATCAACAAAGATTAAATACTGAGGAATAAACTGAACAAAAAATATGCAAATTCCGTATGATAGAAATCTTACAACACTGTGAAAGACATAAAAATGGCCTTGAACAAATGGGAAGATATCCCTCTTCTTGAATAGGATGACTCAACATCATAAAGATGTCAGTTCCCCCTAAATTAATGTATTATGTTAAACTACCTACATTTAATGTAATCCCAATAAAAAGACCGACATACTTTTTTATTGAGTTAGACAAGGTGATATTAAAGTTCACATAGAAAATTAAAACAAAGAAGAAACTATGGGAGGGGAGCTAGTCCTACCAGATAGTAAAACATCCTAATTATAAAGCCTTATAATACTATAATACTTACAGTTTTATTCTTATGTGATTATTAGATTAGTATCTGCTTCCTCATTAACCTATAAACTCCATGAAGGGGAAAACCACCATGACTCTTAGATATTATCATTTCACTAAGCCCTGCCATAATGCCTAGTGTATAGTTAGCACTGCAGGCCTACTGCACTCTTGGCGTTCTCAAGCATGTAGGGGAGGAAGAGGAATGCTATAGATAAGAAACAAACAAAAATACATAACTAAAGGTCATTCAATTAATGATAAATACTAGGAAAAAATACAAAGAACTGGTGAGTAGAGAAGGTACTATTTGAGTTAAGGGCTGAATGATAGGAGTCATCTATGTGAAGATGCAGTAAACTGACAGAAGATTCCAGGGAGAGGAAAGTACCCATACAAAGGCCCTAGTATAGTAACAAGATTGGGAGGTTTGCATAACAGAGAGCCAATACAGCTAAATTGTAAAGGAGTATGGAACATGATAAATTACTAGAGCCTCGTTAATCCATATTAGTGTGTATGATCTTTGTTTTAATTACAGTGAGAAGCCAATATAGGATATTAAAGTATGTAGTGGGCAGAATGGACTCCCAAAGATGTCCATATCCTAACCCCCAGAATCTGTAAATATGTTACATCATGTTGTAAAGGGGAATTAAGGAAACAGATGGAATTAAGGTTGTTAATCATCTGACTTAAACATACAAAGATTTGGGGCGCCCGGGTGGCTCAGTTGGTGAAACGTCCAACTTCAACTCGGGTCATGATCTTGCTGTTCCTTGGGCCCCATCGGTGCTGACAGTTCAGAGCCTGGAGCCTGTTTCAGATTCTGTATCTACCTTTTTCTCTCTGACCCTCCCCCTCTTACCCTCTGTCTTTCTCTCTCTCTCAAAAATAAGTAAACAATTAAAATTTTTTTTTAAAATAAGAAGATTACCTCAGATATCAGGCCTAATGTAATCCTTAAATCTGGAAGAGGGTCCTTAAATGTGGTTGAGAGAGGCAGAAGAATCAGAGTCTAAGTGATTCACTATGAGATGGACTCAACCTACCATTGCTTTGAAAATGGAGAAAAGGAGCCATGAGCCCAGGAATGCAGGCTGGCCTCTAGAAGCTCAAAAATGCAAGAAAACAGATTATTCTGTAGTACTTCCAGAAAAGGAATGCATGCTGTTTAAGCCACTAAATTGTTAAAAAATCAAGGAAAAATTAATACAAAGTGTTAGGATGTGTTCTGCAGTTTTAATAGGTCATTTTGAATGACGAGGCTGACTTGATAGGGAAAGCTGCCTTGGCATCAGTGACAATTTTGATGTGATGTCTGATTTCATACTTCAGCATACGGATGCTAGGGTTCAGGGCTAAATGTGAATTTCAGAACTACATTGGGGAAGTTTACCCAAAGATACTTAAAGTTTTTGTCTATAGGAGTTCAGTAATGTATCAAGCTCTGTAAGAAAGAGAAGCAGAGAGAAGAGAATGGCAGCATGGCCCACAACATGGGTCTACTCACCAGGGGTTAAGAGTGTACCTACTTTTGCTCACTATTGTATCCAGAGCCTCCAACCCAGCACTAGGCACAAAGTTAGGATTCAACAAATATTCCATCCATGAATGGTTGACTGAACCATAAAATATTAGCCTTCTTTATAAAATGTTCTCTTAATTTTAAGTCCTTCCCATTAATTATTTACATTTTTCATAGGCCTATATGACTGAATAAATTATTTTTTTATTCTTAATATACCTATTTAAATTCAAGTTAACATACAGTTTAGTACTGGTTTCAGGAGTAGAACCCAGTGATTCATCACTTACATACAACACCCAGTGCTCATCCCAACAAGTGCCCTCCTTAATGCTCATCACTCATTCAGCCCATCTGCCCACCTACCTCCCCTCTAGCAACCCCGTTTGTTCTCTGTATTTAAGAGTTTCTTATGGTTTGCCTCCCTTCTGTTTTTATCTTATTTTTCCTTCCCTTCCCCTATGTTCATCTATTGTGTTTCTTAAACTTCACATGAGTGAATTCATATATTTATATTTCTGAGTGACTTATTTTGCTTAGCATAATACATTCTAGTTCCATCCATGTTGTTGCAAATGGCAAGATTTCATTCTTTTTCATCACCTAGTAGTATTCTGGTGTGTGTGTGTGTGTGTGTGTGTGTGTGTGTGTGTGTGTGTGTGCGCGCGCGCGCGCGTGCATGTGTGCGTGTGTGTGTATAAAATCAGTCGATGGACATTTAGGCTCTTTCCATATTTGACTATTGTTGATATATCGCACTGCTATAAACATTGGGGTGCATGTGCCCCACTGAATCAGCATTTTTGTATCCTTTGGATAAATACCTAGTAGTGCAATTGCTGAGTCGTAAGGTACTTCTCTTTTTTATTTTTTGAGGAAACTCCATACAGTTTTCCAGAGTGACTGCACCAGTTTGCATTCCCATCAGCAGTGCAAAAGAGTTTCCCTTTCTCTGAATCCTCACCAACATCTGTTGTTTCCTGAGTTAAGTTTACTATTCTGACAGGTGTGAGGTGCTATCTCATTGTGTTTTTGATTTGTATTTCCCTGATGATGACTGATGTTGAGCATCTTTTTCATGTATCTGTTAGCCATCTGGGTGTCTTCTTTCTAAAAGTGTTTGATGAACATAAGGGAAGGTAAGCAAAACTAACATAAAAAAAGGGAGAGGGACAAAACATAAGAGACTCCTAAATATAGAGAACAAACAGGGTTGCTGGAGGGGTGGGGGGTGGCGGATGGGCTAAATGGGCAAGGGGCTTTAAGGAGGACACTTGTTGGGATGAGCACTGGGTGTTATACATATGGGATCAATAACTGGATTCTACTCCTGAAATCATTATTGCACTATATTCCTAAGTTGGATATATATTTTAAAAAATAAAATAAATTTTAAAAAAAGACAAGTGTCTGTTCACGTCTCTTGCTCATTTCTTCACTGGATTATTTGTTACTGGGGTGTTGAGTTTGATAACTTCTTTATAGATTTTGGATACTAACCCTTTATCCGATATGCCATTTGCAAATATCTTCTCCCATTGTCGGTTGCCTTTCAGTTTTGTTGATTGTTTCCTTCACTGTGCAGATACCTAGTAATAAACCTAACCAAAGAGGTAAAAGACCTGTACACTGAAAACTACAGAAACCTTATGAAAAAAAATAAAGACACAAAGAAATGGAAAAAACATTCATCCTCATGGACTGGAAGAACAAATATTGTTCAAATGTCTATACTGACCAAAGCAGTCTACACATATACCACCAGCATTCCTCAAAGAGCTAGAACAGACAATCGTAAAGTTTGTGTAACCACGAAAGACCCCAAATGGCCAAAGTAATCTTAAAAAAGAAAACCAGGAGCACCCAGGCGGCTCAGTTGGTTAAGCAGCCGATTTCATTCATATCATGATCTCACTGTTCTTAAGTTCAAGCCCCATGTCGGGCTCTATGCTGACAGCTCCGAGCCTGGAGCCTGATTTGAATTCTGTGTCTCCCTCTCTCACTGCTCTTTCCCCACGTACACTCTGTCTCTGTCTCTCTCTCAAAAATATAAACATTGGGGCGCCTGGGTGGCTTGGTCGGTTAAGCGTCTGACTTCGGCTCAGGTCATGATCTCACGGTCCGTGAGTTCGAGCCCCGCGTCGGGCTCTGTGCTGACCGCTCAGAGCCTGGAGCCCGTTTCAGATTCTGTGTCTCCCTCTCTCTCTGCCCCTCCCCTGTTCATTCTCTGTCTCTCCTGTCTCAAAAATAAATAAACGTTAAAAAAAAATTTTTTTTAATATATAAACATTAAAAAAAATTAGGAAAAAAAAGCTGAAGGCATCACAGTTTGGACTTCAAGCTGTATTACAAAGCTGTAATCATCAAGACAGTATGGTACTGGCAAAAAACAGACACATAAATCAATGAACAGAATACAGAACCCAGAAATGGACCAACAAATGTATGACCAAATAATTTTCAACAAAGCAGGAAAAAGTACCCAGTGGAAAAAAGACAGTCTCTTCAGCAAATGGTGCTGGGAGAACTGGATAGCAACATGCAAAAGAATGAACCTGGGGAGCACCTGGTTGGCTCAGTCGGTTGAGTGTCTGGTTTCGGCTCAGGTCATGATCTCACAGTTTGTGGGTTCGAGCCCCACAATGGGCTCTGTGCTCACAGCTTAGAGCCTGGAGCCTGCTTCGAATTCTGTGTGTCCCTGTCTCTTTGCTCCTCCCCCCTCATGCTCTGTCTCTCTCTCCTTCAAAAATAAATAAAAACATTTTAAAAATTAAAAAAAAAAGAATGAACCTGGACCACTTTCTTACACCATACACAAAAATAAATTCAAAATGGATGAAAGACCTAAAAGACAGGAAACCATCAAAATCCTATAGGAGAAAATATGCAACAACCTTTTTGACCTTAGCCATAGCAATTTCTTACTAGCTATGTCTTAGGAAGCAAGGGAAACAAAAGCAAAAATGAACCATTGAGATCTCATCAAGATAAAAAGCTTCTGCACAGCGAAGGAAACAATCAACAAAACAATAAAAATTTTAATTTCTGTGTAGGCTATGGCAAAATTAATAAATGGAATTCATTTGAACTAAATATAATACAGAAACCAACTGAAAACTGGTTTTGAATAGACTGTACTGTGCTTGAGTTTATAAACAAACTTACTTGAATGTAAACTGTATGAGGGTAAAGATGTCTTTTTTTAATTCTTCATTGCTGGATCCTACAGGACTTAGAAAATTGTCTGTAATATAACGGATGCTTAATAAATATTTACTGAATAAATAAGATAATTATTTTTATAATACAAGAATATACAGGATATTAAGAATACATTACTAGTAATACATGTGTTAAGTAGACACTTTAGACACCCAAAAGAATCAGGCACTTCCATATTAATAGCAGTTACAACATCTAGGATATAAATGAGTGTTTTTAAAAATCACCATTATGTGAATTGACTGAGACTTTATAGGTCACCGACATTATTATTTAAATAGTTGGTTTCCATATTTTATGTGGTTAAAATAAACATTATTTAAATGGTTAGTTTTTCATATTTTTTGACCTGGCAATTAAAAAAAATGTTAAACAACTCAAAGAAAAAACAGTTTAGAATGAAAAAGGGTAATGAGAAGGACAATGGTAAATAATTGATCCTAGGACTAAATATTTTACTTTAGGTTTGGTACTGCCCTAAACTAGTTATTATATTTTAAATTATTCCATTTCTCTAATTGCTTCAATCTTTCCCTCTGTATTAGATTATCTCCTTCAAGGTCTAAAATTCTTTACTGTAAATAAACCTTGCGTTTGTAACAAATCTACTTTGATATTTACCATCATAAATGAATAGTAATATTGTTTAGTTTTCTATTTATTATATCTGAATTCATACCTAAGAAACTCCAAATAAAATACAAATCTTGCTAAAAGTTTTAAATATTGGCTTGGTTTTATTAGATTTGTTTCTAAGCAAATTTCCCTTAAGTTAGAACAAACAAACAAAAAAACCCCATCTATCCATAATCCTTATGTGTGCCTATAAACAATATAACTGATGAAAATTTTCAGTGTTTACAAAACAAAGAAAATTGTCAACAGAATGCCTGGCGGTAGACTTACCAGCAAAAAAAAAAAAAAAAAAAAAAAAATTTACAGCCTATAATTCATGAAGATTGGCTCAAAACAAACTGTCCCTGCCAACAGAAAATCTGACAATTATTCTGTTGTCTAATTTGGCTCAGCTTAAGTTGACCTTGTTTATTCATTTCAGTCTTTTAATTCTTGTTAACTTGGCATAAGAAGAGAACATATGGCATATGTCTAGGAAGTCCATTTCTGCATCTTAAACCAAAATAAATGTAGAATATACTGAGCATTTCCAGTGTGTTCAGCTATTAAGGTAACTTAATGTATATTACACAGAACTGATTAAGTTCATATTATCCCCACTAGATGTTTTATGTTTGCTGCCTATAAAGCTGAAAACTAAGTACAGACATCTTTTTCTAAGCTTCAGTATATGACTAAACCTGGCCAATTTCAAACATATTTCCAAAGACGACCATCAATTATAAACTCTTCTAAAACATAAAAATTAAAGGGTATCAGCAATTTGACAATGTAAAGATGTTTACAGGTTTTCACTTAATCTCTAGCTATGTTTAAGAAAGCTGATCAAGAGAATGTGACAAAGATAGAATAAAAGCTGTAGAAGAAAAAGAACATTTCCATTTTCTCTCCAGTCTAATCTGGTCTCCAGTGAATTTTCTTATTTTCATTTTCTGACCCACTAAAGCTTATTGTTAAAGAGAAATTTCATTTTATTGTGGCTTTAATGTGTCTCAAAAAAAGCTATGACGAAATGAGGTGCTTTACAGATTCATGGCTCTATTACAGAATCGTAATTCTCCAGTACCGGAAAAAGAAAAGCAAACACCTTGAAAATCCAAAGTTCCAAAATTTACGTATTTTAAGGGGTATTAATTTGGTTTAAAATGTATTCTTTTTATTAACTAAGTGAAATGAAAAACATGAAAGTATAATTTCATGTACAAAACCATATTAGTATTAATATATTTTGAAGCTCTTAACCTTTGTTAGTGTTCTTCACAGTACTTCTTGCATAGTACTTTTCTTCCACAAAGCTCACAACATTCAAACTTCATGACTTGCATTCAAAATACCATAAAATTTCAACTATAGGGGCATCCTTATTACCCAGATATTCATTACCTGAAATCCTATAGTTATGTGTTTACAAAGAGCAACAACAGTCTTCATAATGTGAAATATCTAAGAATGAACTAACTACTTATAAACTCAGTCCCCACTCAAATATTTCTCCACAGTGAATACTAGCATTTATTTCTACATATTAAGTGCAAGGTCATCGGCAGTTTCACAGATTATCAGCTGTGCAAACACCTACCACAGTAATACAAAGACATTTCAAAACAACCGAAAATTTTGCACAAAGGAGTATTTCATGAGTTCAATGAAAGACATTGGAGGAATGTTCAGATCCCATGCAAAAACCATTGGTAAATGAGGAAATGGCACTTAGGCCAATTAAGTTAAAAAGAGAAATTCCATAAGGGTAATGAAATTAAAAGAATTGCAAAAGAAAACTAGTTTATTATCGAAGTATTAATAGAAACCACAGGAAAATGAATGGCCTTCTTTATGAAGATGTGTACTGCAAAAGTCAAATGTGAAGTTAAAGATGCCATTTAATGCTTCTAGAGGATCTAGTCAAAAAAACTAGGACCACTCCCCACCTGCCCAGTCAAACTGACTTACTCTTTGTTCCTTCTAAGAATTTGTGCCTAGTTTGAAATTATAACCTACATGTTATTTTTTTTAATTTTTTTAATTTAATTTTTAAAATTTACATCCAAATTAGTTAGCATATAGCGCAACAATGATTTCAAGAGTAGATTCCTTAATGTCCCTTACCCATTTAGCCCATGCCCCCTCCCACACCCTCTCCAGTAACCTTCTGTTTGTTCTCCCTATTTATGAGTCTCTTCTGTTTTGTCCCCCTCCCTGTTTTTATATTATTTTTGTTTCCCTTCCCTTATGTTCATCTGTTTTGTCTCTTAAAGTCCTCATATGAGTGAAGTCATATGATTTTTGTCTTTTTCTGACTGACTAATTTCACTTAGCATAATACCCTCCAGTTCCATCCATGTAGTTGCAGATGGCAAGATTTCATTCTTTTTGATTGCCGAGTAATACTCCATTGTGGATATATACCACATCTTCTTTATCTATTCATCCATCGATGGACATTTGGGCTCTTTCCATACTTTGGCTATTGTTGATTGTGCTGCTATAAACATGGGGGCACATGTGTCCCTTCGAAACAGCACACCTGTATCCCTTGGATAAATGCCTAATAGTGCAACTGCTGGGTCGTTGGGTAGTTCTATTTTTAGTTTTTTGAGGAACTTCCATACTGTTTTCCAGAGTGGCTGCACCAGCTTGCATTCCCAATAATATACATGTTATTAACATAAACTTATCTCTATGTTTTACCTTTTATTTTTTAGTCATATTGTACTATCACTATTTACAATGATTTTCAATCCCAGTTTAAAGGCTCCCTTTATTTATATATTTAGTTTTCCCTGGAAAGCTGTTATCCTCAGACACGGACCTCATGCAGCTTAAAATATTTAAATATATGGTTTCAAAATAATGCAATGTATGCCATTGAGGACAAAGGAGAAATATCTATATGCCTTTAGTTGTTCTTCACTATTCTTTTGGGTTCCTTTTTTCTGCCGTATTTGTTGAATCTAGGTTCACATACCTTACGCTATCAACAAAGAGAAATGAAAAAAGTTAGGAAACTGAAACTTTTAAGGAGAGAATTATGAAAGCATAAAATAACCTAAGGAAGATGATTCCATTTATATACACAGAAAAATAAATAAATAAAAAAAACAAAAGATGCTTTGGTTTTGCTATTTCATGTACAACTGAAAACAGGTGTCCTGAATTACATTCTGAAGATATGGAAGAGCCTAAGAAAATCCTCTAAATGGGGTCTGAAACACCCTGACACCACCATGTAATACCTTTTCTTTATAGGCCAAGCTACTGGTCTGTTACCTGTTGTACAAGATATACCAAATTTTGCATATCCCTTCACAGAGACAAACTACATATCTGGAATATGGGAGAAGAACATCAGTCATCTATAAATCCCCTATATTTAGAAATTTTAATTATTTTACTCTTCTTATATATATTCCTATAAACAAATTTAGGGAAATTGTTGCTTTGTGTCCCAAATAACAAAAAATAACAGAGGATACTCTGTGCTATTACCATACAACAGGAAGTATATAATGTCTTTTAGTGATGTTAAGATTAATCAGTGGAATTCTCCATTACAGATGATCCCTGACTTAAGAGGGTTCATCTTATGATTTTTTGACTTTATGATGGTGCAGAAGTGATACACATTCAATAGAAACCATACTTCAAATTTTGAATTTTTTTTTAACGTTTCTTCATTTTTGAGACCGAGAGAGACAGAGCATGAACAGGGGAGGAGCAGAGAGAGAGGAAGACACAGAATCTGAAATAGGCTCCAGGCTCTGAGCTGTCAGCACAGAGCCCGACATGGGGTTCGAACTCACGGACCGTGAGATCATGACCTGAGCCCAAGTCGGACGATCAACCGACCAAGCCACCCAGGTGCCCCTGAATTTTTATCTTTTCGTGAGTTAGTGATACGTGGTACTGTGTGTGATGCTGGGCAGTGGCAGCCAGCCACAGCTCCCAGTTAGCCATATGATTAACAGGGTAATCAACTGACACATTTATCACCAATTTGTACCCATACAACCATTATTCAGTAGTCAACAAATTACATGAGATATTCAACACTTTATTATAAAATAGGCTTTGTGTTAGATCATCTTGCCCAACTGTAGGCTAATACAAGTATTCTGAACATGTTTAAGGTAGGCTAGGCTAAGCTATGATGTTTGGTAGGTTAGATGTATTAAATCCAACATCCACTTAAGGTATTTTCAACTTACAATGGGTTTATCAGGATGTAACCCCATCAAAAGTTGAGGAAGATCTGTATAAAGTCCCCCATCAACCTTTCTCCTAATGTTTTGGAATTTACTCATGAAAGCTGCCCAGATGACTGTTTAATTAGGAGTAGTGAAATGGTGATTTTTTTAACACTGGCATTCCTTCTGCAGTTATAAGCTGGAATTCTTCTATACAGGAAAAAAAAAAGATTCCTTACTAGTTATTTGATTACCCTGAAAGGCTAAGTAAATGCTTGATAGTTCCCTATATTTACCAGTTTCCAGAGCCATAGTAAATTAAGCCATCAACCTGAAATGGGGACCACTATTTTGGCAGGGGTGGGAGGGGGGAAATGTCAAGTGCATTTTTAAATGGTGTTTAATGTGTTAGAGTCCATTGTGGTTGTCAAAAGTTCAGAAATAACAGTAAAACCAATGAATCACCAAAGTAGTAAATAGTAAGTTTACTGTGCACACACCAGAAACAAAGTTTCAAACCAAAGGCAGTCAAACCAAAACATCAGGGGTATATTATTATAGAGCAGCTTATATAGTAAGAAAGCAGTGACACTTTATTCTTCACAGTGATTAGTTATAATATTAAAATTTTCTTAAATGCTAGGAAATTGGTGAGTGGTTACTTTACGCCAACCCTGGGAAATAGTTCAAGTTTTAGGATCTCCACAGGCAAAAGCAAGAAATGACCCAGGTCAAGTTAGTCTTGCAAAATAAGCTAAATTAAGCTTTGTTGATATGATGAAACTGATTTTGTCTGTTGAGGGAATTTTCTTTTTTTTTTTTAATGTTTATTTATTTTTGAGAGAAAGAGAGAGAGGAAGAGGGAGAGAGAGAGGGAGAGAGAGAATGAGCAGGGGAGAGGCAGAGAGAGAGGAAGAAACAGAATCCAAAGCAGACTCCATGCACTGAGCTGTCAAGCCCAGAGCTCGACATAGGGCTCGAATTCACGAACCATGAGATCATGACCTGAGCCAAAGTCAGACACTTAAACGACTGAGCCACCCAAGGGCCCCTCTTTTTTTTTTTAATGTTTATTTATTTTTTGAGAGAGGGAAGAGCGTGAGCTGGGGATGGGCAGAGAGAGGTAGACACAGAACCTGAAACGGGTCCAAGATCTGAGCTCTCAGCACAGAGCCCTACATGGGGCTCAGACTCACAAACCGTGAGATCATGACCTAAGCTGAAGTCGGATGCTCAATAGACTGAGCCACCCAGGCATCCCAGTTGAGAGAATTTTCAAGACTGGTCTCCATTTGTTTTGTATTTTAATATGGTAAATATTCTTTTTGATGGTCAGGTTTTATGCATCCAATTAAGTTTCTCAGAAAGTAATCTTGGCAACTGTATCAAAAGCTTTTAAATATCATGACTTAAAATTTCATTTTTGTTATATATATGTGTGTGTGTGTGTGTCCATCACATTGCTGGCATAAAATGAATAATCTTAAATGCCTATTTGGGAAATTACTGAGTAAATTACAGTATATCCAAATATTAGAATACTATGTAAGCCATTAAAAATCATAATTATCAGATTCTGGTCCCAGATGGAGTAAGCATACTATTCCTAGTCTCTCCCACTGAATGCAACTAAAAATCCTAGAAAGAATATACAGATTAGCTATTTGAAGACTCTGGAAAGTAAATAGTGGCAGACAGCTTGAGGAAGAAGACCAGAATTGAACTACCTCAACCAATGGTAAGTTTACCAGTATTTTTTCCTTCATTTTGCCACCACTTGGGCCTGAAGGCAGTAATAGTCAAGGAAGTAGGTGGCAGCATGTAGTTACTGATGCCACTGCTTCAGAGAGGAGAAAAGTACCAACAGAGATTACAGATAGGAAGGACCTCAAGAAAGTGACCCAATTAAATTGTTTCTAAATTCCAGGTTTATACCCCAAGATGTGCATGTGTAGATCTGATCCTAACTAGCATATAATAGACTTTGAGATCTAAACTAACAGATAAAACATCACCCAAGTCACAGATTCATTACTGGGTGATACACACATGAACAGATCTAAATAGTATTGCAAAGACTCTGAAAATTGAACTGACATTGGAACCACAGCTCACAGAGGTACACTAGAACTTGATGCCTAAAGCTAACAAGATCAGTTGCCTGCTAGGACAGAAATATCAACATTTATCATGGGATTTCAAATAAGAACAATTCTTGCCAGTATTCAAAATATCTAGGACCCAAAATTACTTGGCATAAAAAGAACCAGGAAAACCCCCACTCACATGAGAAAAAATAGTCAATAGACAGTAATATGGAGATGATACACTGGAATTATCTGATAAAACTTTAAGCAGTTATTACAAAAATGCTCCAACAATCATAAAAGCTGTTGGAAATGAAAAATACAAAGTCTCAAAAAGAAGTAGGAAACAGGAAAAACACATAACTCAACAATAAAGTAACCAATTTTTTTAAAGCTCACTGATGGCTTCAATAATAGCAGGAATGAGATGAAAAAGGAGTGAATTGCAAGACAAATCAATAGAAAATATCCAATGAACAACAAAAAGAAAAAATACTGAAAAAATAATAATAAAGAGAGCCTAAGGGACCTCTGAGACAATGCCAAGTCTAACATTTATAACATCAGAGTCCTGGGGTGCCTGGGTGGCTCAGTCGGTTAAGTGTCTGACTCTTGATTTTGGCTCAGGTCATGATCCCAGGGTCATGGGATCAAGCACCAAGTCAAGCTCTGCACTGAGCATGGAAACTGCTAGGGATTCATTCTCTCTCATTCTCTCTCTCTCTCTCTCTCTCTCTCTCTCTCTCTCTCTCTTTCTCTCTGCCCCTGTCCCCTGCTTGCATTCTCTAAAATAATTTTTTTAAAGAAAAAAAAAGAGTGCCATGCAAAAAAATAGTTTATAGCAGTGCTATCAACAATAGCCAAATTATGGAAAGAGCCTAAAATGTCCATCAACTGATGAATGGATAAAGAAGATGTGGTATATACATACAGAATATTACTCAGTGATCAAAAAGAATGAGATCTTGCCATTTGCAATAATGTAATGGAACTAGACTGTATTATGCTAAGTGAAGTCAGTCAGAGAAAGATAAATATATGATTTCACTCATTATGGAATTTAAGAAACAAAACATATGAGTGGCAGGATGGGCTAAAAGGTGATAGGTAGGGGTGTCTGGGTAGCTCAGATGGCTAAATGTCCAACTCTTGGTTTCAGCTCAGGTCATGATCTCATGGTTTTGTGAGTACAATCCCCACATTGGGCTCTTGTGCTGGCAGCACAGAGCTTGCTTGGGATTCTCTCTCTCTCCCTCTCTCTCTGCCCCTCCCCAACTTGTGTCGTCTCTGTTTCTCTCAAAATAAATAAACTTAAAAAATAAAGAGGGGTGCCTGGGTGGCTCAGTCAGTTGGGCATCCGACTTCAGCTCAGGTCATGATCTCATGGCTTGTGAGTTCGAGCCCCCCATCAGACTCTGTGCTGACAGCTCAGAGCCTGGAGCCTGCTTCAGATTCTGTGTCCCTCTCTCGCTCTGCCCCTTCCCCACTTGTGCACTCTCTCTCTCTCAAGAATAAAACATTTTTAAAAACTTTTTTAAAGAGAGAGAAAAAAGAAATCTTCCAAAGATTCAGTCAATCAATCAATCAATAAATAGCTGATGGGCATTAAGGAGCACACTTTTTGAGATGAGCACTGGGTGTTATATATAAGTGATGTATCACTGGGTTTTACTCCTGAAACCAATACTACACTGTATGTTAACTTGAATTTAAATAAATAAATTATGTACTCTAAAAAAAATAAACAAACTACCAAAACCAAAACAGGAAAAAAACAGAAAACCTGAACAGACCCATAACCAGCAAAGAAATTAAATCAGTAATCAAAAATCTCCCAATAAACAAAAGGCCAAGGCCAGATGGCTTCACAGGTAAATTCCACCAGACATTTAAAGAGGATGTGGAGAAAAGGGAACCCTCTTGCACTGTTGGTGGGAATGCAAATTGATGCAGCTGCTCTGGAAAACAGTGTGGAGGTCCCTCAAAAAATTAAAAATAGATCTACCCTATGACCCAGCAATAGCACTGCTAGGAATTTACCCAAGGGATACAGGAGTGCTGATTCATAGGGGCACTTTCACCCCAATGTTTATAGCAGCACTTTCAACAATAGCCAAATTATGGAAAGAGCCTAAATGTCCATCAACTGATGAATGGATAAAGAAATTGTGGTTTATATATACAATGGAATACTACTTGGCAATGAGAAAGAATGAAACATGGCCTTTTGTAGCAATGTGGATGGAACTGGAGAGCGTTAATGCTAAGTGAAATAAGTCATACAGAGAAAGACATATACCATATGTTCTCACTCTTATGTGGATCCTGAGAAACTTAAGACCATGGGGGAAGGGAAGGGAAAGAAAAAAGTTAGAGAGGGAGGGAGCCAAACCATAAGAAACTCTTAAAAACTGAGAATAAACTGAGGGTTGATGGGGAATGGGAGGGAGGGGAAAGTGGGTGATGGGCACTGAGGAGGGCACCTTTTGGGATGAGCACTGGGTGTTGTATGGAAACCAATTTGACAATAAATTTCCTATTAAAAAAATAATGAGGAGGTTAATTCCTATTCTTCTCAAACTATTCCAAAAAATACAAATAGAAGAAAAACTTGAAAATTCATTCTATGATGCCAGCATTACCCTGATACCAAAACCAGACAAGACTTCACTAAAAAAGAATACAGGCCAATATCCCTGATGAACATGGATGCAGAAATTCTCAATAAAATACTAGAATCAAATGAAAACAGTACATTAAAAAAATCATTCACCATAATCAAGTGGGATTTATTCCAGGGCTACAAGTGTAGTTCACTACACCACATTAATAAAAAGGAAGGATAAGAACCATACAGTCCTTTCAACAGATGCAGAAAAGGCATTTGACAAAGTACAACATCTATACATGATAAGAAAAAAACAAAAACAATAAACAAAAAACCTCAGCAAAGTACGGTTAGAGGGAACTACCTCAACATCTTAAGGCCATATATGAAAAACTCACAGCTAATATCATCCTCAATGGGGAAAAAATGAGAGCTTCTCCCTTACACAGTCAGGAACAAGGCAAGGATGTCTATTCTCACTGTTACTTTTTAACATAGTACTGGAAGTCCTAGCCTCAGCAGTCAGACAACAAAATAAATAAAAGGCATCCAAATTAGAAAGGAAGAAGTCAAACTTTAACTGTCTGCAGATGACATGATACTGTATATGGTAAACCCAAGAGACTCGACCAAAAAAATTGCTATAAGTGGTACATGAATTCTGTGAAGTCACAGGACACAGAATCAATGTACAGTAATCTGTTGCATTTCTAGATACTATAATGAAGCAGCAGAAAGAGAAAACAAGGAACCAATCCCACTTACACTTGTACCAAAACCTACAAGATACCTAGGAATAAACCTAACCAAAGAGGTAAAAGATCTGGACTCTGAAAACTGTAAAACACTAATCAAAGAAACTGAAGATGACATAGAAATGGGAAAACATTCCACACTCATGAATTGGAAGAACAAATATTGTTAAAATGTCTCTATTACCCAAAGCAATCTACAGTTTTAATGCCATCCCTGTCACAATACCAACAGCATTTTTCACAGAACTAGAACAAACAATCCTAAAATTTATATGGCACCACAAAAGAACCCAAAATAGCCAAAGCACTCTTGAAAAAGAAAAGCCAAGATGGAGGCATCACAAATTTCAGATTTCACGTTATATTACAAAGCTGTAGTGATCAAGACAGTGTGGTATGGTACTGGCAACAAAAACAGACTGGCACAAAACAGGACAGAATAGACACCCCAGAAATGAACTCACCACTATATGGTCAAGGTCAATTAATCTTCAACAAAGCAGGAAAGAATATCCAATGGAAAAAAGAGAGTCTCTTCAACAAATGGTTTAGGGAAAACTGGACAAGAACATCCAGGAAAATGAAACTGGACTGCTTTCTTACACCATACAGAAAAATAAATTCAAAATGGATGAGAAACCTAAATGTCAGACAGGTAACCATTAAAATCCTACAGAAGAACACAGCCAATAACCTCTTGACACTGGCCATAGCAACTTCCTACTAGATAGGTCTTCTGAGGCAAGGAAAAAAAGCAAAAATAAACTACTGGGACTTCATGAAAATAAAATGTTATGCACAGCAAAGGAAACAATCAACAAAACTAAAAGGCAACCTATGGAATGGGAAAAGGTATTTGCAAATGACATACTTGATAAAAAGTTAATATCCAACATTTATAAAGAACTTACAAAATTCAACGCCCAAAAAACAATCCAGTTTAAGAAATGGGCAGAAGACATGAACAGGCATGTTTCCAAAGCGGATATACAGATGGCTGACACACGAAAAGGTACTCAACATCACTCATCATCAGAGAAATACAAATCAAAACCACACATACCTCACACCTGTCCTAATGGCTAAAATGAACAACTCATCAAACAACAGATGCTGGTGGGGATGTGGAGAAGGGGAACCTTCCGCACTGTTGGGAATGCAAACTGGTACATCCACTCTGGAAAACAGTATGGAGGTTCCTCAGAAAGTTAAAAATAGAACTGCCATATGATCCAGCAATTGTACTATTAGGTATTTACCCAAAGGATAAAAACATACTAATTCAAAGGGATACATACACCCCGATGTTTCTGGCAGCATTATCAACAATAACCAAATTATGGAAAGAGCCCAAATGTCCTTCACCTGATGAAGAAGTAGT
This sequence comes from Prionailurus viverrinus, assembly GCF_022837055.1. Lineage (NCBI taxonomy): Eukaryota > Metazoa > Chordata > Mammalia > Carnivora > Felidae > Prionailurus > Prionailurus viverrinus. The sequence continues at coordinate 81,497,475 of NC_062563.1, read as the reverse complement.
GGCATATATATACAATAGAATATTACTCAGCTATAAATGAGAATGAAATCTGGCCATTTGCAACCATGTGAATAAAGCTAGAGAGTACTATGCTAAGCAAAACAAATCAGAGAAAGACAAATACCATATGATTTTACTCTTATGTGGATTTAAGCAACAAAACAAATGAACACGGGGAAAAAAAGAGAGGCAAACCAATAAACAGACTCTTAACTAGAGAGAACAAACTGATGGTTACTAGGTGGACAAAGGGATGGATTAAAGAGGTGATATGTATTAAGGAGGGCACTTGTGATGAGCATGGGTGTCGTATATAAGTGATGAATCACTAAATTCTGTACCCGAAACAAATATTGCACTATATTTTTACTAGCTGGAATTTAAATAAAACTTGGGGAAAAAAGTACAGGTTTTGTAGAATTCAAATGTGAAGCCATCTGTTCCTGGACTTTGTTTTGAGAGAGTTTTAAAGTATGGTTCAAATACTGCTTACACTAATCAAAGAAGACCACAATAAATGGAGACACATACCATGTTTATGGACTGAAAAACTCAATATGGTACACATATCAGTTGTCTTCTGATTGATCTAAAGCTTTAAAACAATTCTAATCAAAATCCCAGAAAGATTCTGTGTAGATATGGACAAGCTGATTCTAAAACTTATATAAAAGGACAAAGAAATTAGAATACCGAAAACAATTTTGAAGAAGAGAAATAATGTTGGAAAAATCATGCATGATCTTAAGACTTTTTCTAAAGCAAGAACTAGCAAACACTTTCTATAAAGGGTCATTTAGTAAATGTTTTAGGTTTTGCAAATCATACAATCCCTGTCACAGCTACTTAAGTCTGCTGTTAAAATAAAACAGCAGCCATTGATATTATGGAAATAAATGGGTGTGGGTGTGTTCCAATAAAACTTTATCTACAAAAATGGGCATCACTTTAATTTCCCATGGACTATGGTTTGCCATGCCCTTCTCTAAATCTATACTAATCAAAAAATCGTGGTATTAGCAAAAGGACAGATTGACAGAATAAAACTGAACAGAGAATCCAGAAATAAACCTATGCAATATGCCCCACTGATTTCTGACAGAAGTACAAATGCAATTCAGTGAAGAATACTCTTCAATAAATGGTATTAGAACAACTGGACATCTTATGTATAAAAGCAATGAGCCCCAAAGTAAACCTCACACCTTATTAAAAAATTAACCCTAAATGTATCATACATCAAAATATAAAATGTAAAACTATAACACTTTTAAAAGAAAACATTTAAGTAAATCTTCATGATCTGGTATTAGTCTAAGAATTCTCAGAACTGACACTAAAAGTACAATCCATAAAAAAACAAATTTGACAAGCTAGACTTCATCAACTTTTGCTCTTCAAAGGATACTGTTAAGAACATGAAATGACAAGCTAGCAAAATTAGTGGTTCCTAGGCTTACTAATAGAGGTGAAAGTGTGACTGTTAGGTATGAGGGAGTTTTTTTTTTTCACATGCTGAAACTATTTTTATTCTGATTGTGATAGCAGTAACACAAATCTATACATCTGTTAAATTCATCGAATCTACATCTTTCTTTTAAAAATTTTTAAGTCATCTCTACATCCAATGTGGGGCTCAAACTCATGACCCTAAGACCAAGAGTCCCATGCTCTGGGGTGCCTGGGTGGCTTAATCAGTTAAGCTCTGACTCTTGATCTTCGCTCAGGTCATGATCTCATGGTCTGTGAGTTCCGGCCCTACATTGGGCTCTGTGCTGACTGTGCAGAGCCTGATTGGGATTCTTCTCTCCCTCTGTCTGCCACTCCCCCTTTCAAATAAATAAACTTTAAAAAGAAAAAAAAAAGAAAGTCACATGCTCTTCTGACTGAGCCAGCCAGGTGCCCCTAAAATCTACATCTTTTTTTTTTTTAATGTTTATTTTATTTTTTTGAGAGAGACAGAGACAGAGCTCAAGCAGGGGAGGAGCAGGGAGAGAGGGAGACACAGACTCTGAAACAGGCTCCAGGCTCTGAGCTGTCACCACAGAGCCCCAGGCGGGGCTTGAACTCACAAACCATGAGATTATGACCTGAGCTAAAGTCAGATGCTCAACCGGCTGAGCCACCCAGCACCCCTAAAACCTACATCTTTAAAAGTCCATTTTTAAAAAAATAGTCCATTTTAATGTGTAATAATTTACATACAAAATGTGACAAAAACTGTATGAGAGCTATATAAAATTTTATAAGATAGTATTATCTCAGCTTTGTTTAAAAAGATGCTTGGGGCACCTGGGTGGCTCAGTTGGTTGGGCGTCCGACTTCGACTCAGGTCATGATCTCATGGCTTGTGAGTTTGAGCCCTGCGTCGGGCTCTGTGCCGGCAGCTCAGAGCCTACAGCCTGTTTTGGATTCTGTGTCTCCCTCTCTCTGCCTCTTCCCCAGCTCGCACGCTCTCTCTTTCTCTCTCAAAAATGAATAAATATTAAAAAAAAATTTTTTTAAAGATGCTTACATATAGAAGCTAATTATCCAGATGAGAACTCTGGAAATCTGAATTATGTTATTGTTTTTTTCCTTTGTGTTTTTTTTTAAATTTTTCTGTAGTAATAAATTACTTTTAAAATCAGAAAAATAAAATGTATTTAATAGGAAATTTTTACCATCCATTCTAATCCTGTAATACCCCAGTAAAATGTCACATTTTGTTTCCACTACTTCTTTTGAAAATTGTGTATGTAAAATATTTTATTTGTATCTTAAATTTGAATTTAATTGCTCTTCAAAAATGTCCTGTAAATTATTTAATGATGGGAAAATTGAAAAAATTCTATGACATATTAACCCTATAATTTTCTTTTTAATCCTTTTTCCAATTAAAAAAAAACAACAGACAAGTACTTGACAGAAGAAATGAACTTGAAAAAGACACCTGTGCTGAATCTTTGATGACTAAGACCTGTAATGAAGAAGGTAATGGTATCCAAGTTACTCAAAGTATTTAAAGCATAACAGAATAACAATATTATGGCTGGCAAGAGCTTCCAGTAAATGAATAAAACTAAGAAATCCCTGAGCATTTCTAGTTGGTGTGTTATAAGACAGTTCTTGGTAAATATAGTGTAAAATACTAAGTCAGCTTATTTTAACAAAGGCTTAATTATAATGATTATACAAATAAATTTGGGGATCTTCTTAAAATGTTGGTTCTCACTGAATAGGTCTTGAGTAGAGCCCATGATCCTGACCTTCCAACAAGCTGCCAGTGATGTGTATACTTCTGGCTTAGAGATTACAATTTGATAAGACAGGTTCTGAAGGTCACTGAGAAAAATGGCTTCATTCTTACCTAATTTAGTAAGAAAGAAGTGTACACAGTAAGTTAGACTACAAGTGCTACCCCAAATAAGCATGAGGAGGTAATAGAGCAATCACTTCTAGCCAAGATATTCAGCTGAGCAGATGGCCTTCAAAGAATTTCAACATGTAGAAGAAACTGTGTGAGCATTTATAGAAAAAGAAAGTACAAATAACACATAGTTGACTGTGTGTGAAGAGACAAAAGTAGTTAATATTTGAATGTTCACACTATGTTCCCTTTTCACTATCCCCTAAAGATGAATCTTAGTTTGGCCTATTTATTTTCTTACCTTTCTCCCTGAAAATGGGTCATTTCTGCTTAACTAAAGTCTTTGAAACTTTGAAATGCTGACGTTGGAACAAAAAAAAGGAAATGGAGAAGGACAAGAGAGGCATGTGGAGTTAAGAGACTTTTTATGACGTTTTTGGGGTTCTTTTTCCTACATAGCCCAGAGAAAGAAGTGCATAAGAGCAACTTCTGAGGCAAGTGGACAGGAAGGAAAAAGAACTTTTAAGAAGTATCGTATAGTGCCAGGCATATAGCACTTACTTTACTGCTGTTGTTTTATAAACTGAGGTCTACCAAGGATATGCCACAAGGCCTATGTATGGTCCCAACCCCAACCCAAAATACTATTACTTCAATTCTTTTGTTGTCCTCATCTATAAAATAAAAATTTCAATAGAATGGTTCTCATGAAGGATGAACAGTTGAATAAACAATTTAGAGCTATGTTTTTGGCATTAGTAGTTTAAAGATATATGATTCTATGTAAGAAAGAAATGGCATTTTCCAATTTTGTTTCTTTTGAATTTGAAGAAAAATGTGGAGTTTATAGTATTCAACAAGGCCAGCAGCTAGTTGATGGTTACTAGCAAGATGGCAGAATAGGTCTCCAGCCCTCATTCCCCCCTCCCCATAAACACCAATTTGGCAACTATCCACAAACATAAGTACCATTGTGGGGGCTTCAAAATCCAGGAAGAAAGTTGCAAGAGCACAATGGAGCCCAAGACAGAGGACTCTTTGAGAAAGCATACCCCTGCCCCAGGACCTGACCACAGACCTAGGAGCAGCTCTATCACCCCATATACATGGATCTACACTAGTGGGCCTGGCAGGAATGTCATCATGTGCCTGTAACCCCACTAATAGGCCCACTGACTATAGACCCAACTGCAAACCTAGAAGCAACCCCATATTCAGTTCCAACTGCTCAACTGTGATCCTACAGCCAGTCTGGTCCACCTAGGAACCTGGGAAGAGACATGCCAATCTATGTCCCAAGTAATAGGCGGGCTAACTATGGACTCAGAAGTAGCCTTTCCACCTGGGCAAGCAGCACAAGCTATGCCTGATGATGCCCCCAATGATAAATCAGCCAACCCGTAACCTAACTGTAGACCAGGAAGTAGCCCCATGACCTGGCCCTGGTTCTGCTCCACTGCAATCCTGGAGGCAGGCTTGTCTATCTGGGGACCTGCAGGAGTAGGTCTTTACCTGCCAAAAACACTCTGTAAAGAATGGAAGAGGTCCCTGCTCCTTTAGTTGCACAGACACCAGTGCAAGGCTATAAAGTCACAAAGAAGTGGGCACAGTACCACCAAAGGAAACAAAAAGTTCTAGTAACCAGTGCCAAAGAAATGGAAATCCACAAACTGCTTGACAAAGAATTCCAAATAAAATCATCTTTACAAAGCTCAATGTAGATAGATAGGTAGGTAGGTAGGTAGGTAGGTAGGTAGATAGATAGATAGATAGATAGGGGGCCCAGTGAGGGGCACCTGGGTGGCTCTGTCAGTTAAGCCTCTGACTCTTGATTTCAGCTCAGGTCATGATCTCACAGTTCATGAGATTGAGGCCTGCATCGGGCTCTGCACTGACAGTGTGGAGCCTGCTTGGATTCTCTCTCTCCCTCTCTCTCTGCCCCAACCCCACTCGCTTGCTCTCTCAAAATAAATAAAAATTTAAAAGGAAAAAAGTTCAATGAGCTAAAAGAGAACACAGATAACTAAAGAAAATTAGGAAAACAATACATGAACAAAATGATGAAGCTCAAAAACAAACAAACAAAAACCAACCTATTAAAAAAAAAAACAGAAATCTGGAGCTGAAGAATATAATGATAAAACTAAAAATTCCATTAACTTCAACAGCAGAATCAATTAAGCAGAAAAAACCCCAACAAACTCAAAGACAAGTCATTTGAAATTCCAAATTTAAAAGAACAAAAAAGAAAAGAATGAGGGGTGCCTGGGTGGCTCATTCAGTTAAGCATCTAACTTCAGCTCAGATCATGATCTCATGGTTCATGAGTTCGATCCCCACATCAGGCTCTCTGTTGTTGGTATGCAGCCCACTTCAGAGCCTCTGTGCCCCCCCACCCCTCTCCCACTCCCACTCCCTCTCAAAAATAAACATAAAAAAACAAGTGAAAAAGTGAAGAAACCCTATGGGACTTAATATGATACCCCAAAAGAACGAATACTCACACTGTAGGTGTCCCAGAAGGGGAGAGAGAGAGAGAGAGAGACCAAAAAGTTAAAGAAACAGTGATTGAAACATCTCAAATATAAGCAGGAAAATGAACATTCAAATTTGTGAAGCCCCAAAGTTCCCAAAGAGGTTCAAGTAAATTGTCTAAAGTAAAAAGAAAACATTTTCACAGTAGCAAAAGAAAATGACTGGTCACACCAAGGGACTATAACAAGGAATAGCACCTAAGACTATCAGTGGATTTCTCCACAGAAACTGTGTAAATCAAAAGAGAGAGGGATGAAGGGTGCCTGGGTGGCTCAGTCGGTTAAGTGTACAACTTCAGCTCAGGTGATCTCACGGTGAGTTCAGCCATGTCAGGCTCTGTGCTGACAGCTTGGAGCCTGGATCCTGCTTCAGATTCTGTGTTTCCTTCTCTCTCTGCCCCTCTCCTACTCACACTCTTTCTCTCTCTCCCTCAAAAATAAATATACATTAAAACTTTTTCTAAAAAAAAGGGGGGGGCGGGATGATATATTCAAAGCACTGAAACAAAAAAAGTACAAACCAAGAATACTTTACCTGACAAAACTGTATTTTAAGAATAAAGGAGAGAGTCTCCCATACAAACAAAACCTGAGGGAGTATATTATGCTAGATGTGCCTTACAATAAAAACTAAAGGGAGTTCAGTGTGAAACAAACAAAAAAAAGTAAACAATAACATGAAAGCATATGAACTGTCACTGTTAAAGGATATACTTTAATAGTGGCATGTAAATCACTTTTAACACTAGTATACAAAAATTAAGACCAACGTACTAAGAATAACTATCACCACTAAAATGGAACACAACATAGAAAGAAGTAAAATCTAGATCAACTCAAAGTTTATGTGAGAGAAGTGTACACATTCTGCACATAAGTAAAATTAAGTTGTTATTAGCTTAAAACAGACTGCCTTAACTAGAAAATGTTTGAAGTGAGCCCAGTGGTAACTACAAAAACAAAAGGCACAATAGATACACCAAAGATAAAGAGAAAAGAATCAAAGCATACTGCTGCTGCTGCTGCTGCAATCATCAAATAAAGAAAGACAAGTTGAAGAAGAAACAAAATCACTACAAAACAGAAAACAGTTAATGAAATAGTTATATTAAGTCTTTTCCTATCACAGTAATTACTTTAAATGTAAATGGATTAAATTCCTCAATCAAAAGATAGTATGGCTGAATGGATTAAAAAATTTAAAAAGACTCAACTATATGCTGTCTACAAGACACTCATTTTAGATTTAAAAATACACATAGCCTGAAAGTACAAGGGTGGCTAAAGGTAACCAAAAGAGAGGAGTCATTACAGTAGACAAAAGAGACTTTAACTGGTAAACTATCATGAGACAAAGGACATTACATAACAATAAAAAGGTCAATTTACCAGGAAGATTTAACAATTATAAATAAACATGTGCACAACATCAACTATATACCTGTCAATACATATTAACATATAAAGCAAACATTTACAAATATGAAAAGAGAGGTAGACAGTAATAAAATAGTAGTATAGTTCAATACCCACCTCTTTATAATGGATAGATCATCTACACACACAAAAATTCAGTAACACAGCAGAACTGAATGACACTATAGACAAAATGGAAACTGAACATATATAGAACATTCCACCCCAAAACAAAATACTCATTCTTCTCAAGTGCACATGAAACATTCTCCATGATAGATCACATACTAGTTCACAAAACAGGTCTTAACAAATTTAAAAAGACCAGAATCATTTTAAATATCTTTCCTGATCACAATGGAAATTAGAAAGTAATAATATTTTTGTGTATGGTATAAGAAAGTGGTCCAGTTTCATTTTTCTCCATGTCACCATCCAGTTTTCCCAACACCATTTGAAGAGACAGTCTTTTTTTTCCATTGGATACTCTTTCCTGCTTTGTCAAAGATGAGTTGACTGTATAGCTGTGGGTCCATTTCTGGGTTTTCTATTTTGTTCCATTGTTTCCATCTGTTCTATTCTGTTCTCTTGTTTCCATCTGTTTTTGTGCCAGTACCATACTGTCTTAATCACTACTGCTTTGTAATATAGCTTGAAATCCAGAATCACAATGCCTCCGGTTTTTTCTTTTTCAAGACTGCTTTGGCTATTCTGGCTCTTTGTGGTTCCATACAAATTTCAGGATTGTTTTTTCTAACTCTGTGAAGAATGTTGGTGGTATTTTGATAGGGATTGCATTTAATGTGTAGATTGCACTGAGTAGTGTAGACATTTTAACAAAGTTTGTTCTTCCAATCCATGATCATGGATTGCTTTTCCATTTCTTTTTGTCTTCTTTAATTTCTTTCATAAATCTATATTTTCAGAGTACAGACCTTTTATCTCTTTAGTAAGGTTTATTCCAAGGTATTTTACTGTTCTTGGTGCATTGTTAATGGGATTGATTCCTTGATTTCTCTTTCCGCTGCTTCATTATTGGTGATAGAAATGCAACAGATTTCTGCACGTTGACTTTATATCCTGTGACTTTGCTGAATTTATGTACTAGCAATTTTTTGGTGGAGTCTTTGGTTTTCTACATAGAGTATCATGTCACCTGCAAATAGTGGAAGTATGACTTCTTTTTTGCCAATTTGTATGCCCTTTATTTCTTTTTGTTGCCTGATTGCTGAGGCTAAGACTTCCAGTACTATGTTAAATAGTAATGGTGAGGGTGGACATCCTTGTCTTGTTCCTGACTATAGGGGAAAGGCTTGAGCTTAGCATAATACATTCTAGGTCATTCTTCAGGTTTTCCCCATTGAGGATGATATGAGTTGTGGGTCTTTCATATATGGCCTTTATGATGTTGAGGTGTGTTCCAGTGATCCCCACTTTGTTGACAGTGTTTATTAAGAATGGATGCTGGGGGCACCTGGGTGGCTCACTCAGTTAAGCATCTGACTTCAGCTAAGGTCATGATCTCACCATTCGTGGGTTCAAGCCCCATATCTAGCTCTATGCTGAGAGCTCAGAGCCTGGAGCCTGCTTCAGACTCTGTGTCTCCTTCTCCCTCTGCCCATCCCCCACTCATGCTCTGTCTCTCTCTCTCTCTCTCTCTCTCAAAAATAAACATTTAAAAAACTTTTTAAAAAAAGAATAGATGCTGTATTTTTGTCAAATGCTTTTTCTGCATCTATTGACAGGATCATATGGTTCTTATCCTTTCTTTTATTAATGTGGTGTATCACATTAATTGATTTGTGAATACCAAACCAGCCCTGCAGCCCAGAAATAAATCCCATTTGATCATGGTAATTCTTTTAACGTACTCTTGAATTTGATTTGCTAGTATCTTGTTGAGAATTTTTGCCATCCAGGTTCATCAGGGATATTATATTGGCCTATAATTCTCATTTTTAGTGGAGTCTTAGTCTGGTTTTGGAAAAAAGGTAATGCTGGCTTCATAGAATGAGTTTGGAAGATTTCTATTTCTGTTTTTTGGTACAGTTTGAGAAGAATAGGTATTAACTCTTCTTTAAATATATGGTAGAATTCCCCCTGGTAAGCTATCTGGCCCAGGACTCTTGTTTGTTGGAAGATTTTTGATTACTGATTCTTACACCATACAAAAAAATAAATTCAAAAAAGATGAAAAACCTAAATGTGAGACAGGAAAATACCAAAATCCTAGAGGAGAAAAGCAGCAGCAACCTCTTTCACCTCAGCCATAGCAACTTCTTACTAGACATATCTCCAGAGGCAAGGGAAACAAAAGCAAACATGAACTACTGGGACCTCACCAAGATAAAAAGCTTCTGGATAGTGAAGGAAACAATCAACAAAACTTAAAGGCAACCAGTGAGATTGGGGGACGATATTTGCAAATGACACATCATATAAAGGGTTCATATCTAAAAATCTATAAAGACTTTATCAAACTCAATACCCCAAAACCAAATAATCCAGTGAAGAAATGGGCAAAAGACATAAACAGACACTCTTCCAAAGAAGACATCCAGATGGCTAACAGACATATGAAAAGATGCTTAACATCTCATCATTAGGGAAATCCAAATCAAAAACACAATGAGATATCACCTCACACCTGTCAGAATGGCTAAAATTAACAACACAAGAAACAACAGGTGTTAGCAAGGATGTGGAGAATGGGGAATCCTCTTGCACCACTAGTGGAAAGGCAAATTGGTGCAGCCACTCTGGAGAACAGTATAGTTTCCTCAAAAACCTAAACATAGAACTAACCTGCAATCCAGTAGTGACACTATTATGTATTTACCCAAAGGATACAAAAATACAGATTTGAAGGGGTGTATGCACCCCAGTGTTTATAACAGCATTAGCAACAATAGCCAAACAATAGAAAGAGTCCAAATGTCCACTGACTGATGATTGGAAAAAGAAAATATTTTTGTGTGTGTGTATATATATATATATACACACATATATGTATACACATATATATATATACACACACACACATATATATATATATACACACATACATATATATGTATACATATGTATGTGTAGTGGAATATCACTCAGCCATGAAAAAGAACAAAATCTTGCCATTTTCAGTGACATGGACAGAGCTAGAATGTAGTATGCTAAGTGAAATAAGTCAATCAGAGAAAGACACATACCATATGATTTCACTCATATGTGGAATTTGAGAAACAAAACAGATGAACATATAGGAAGGGAGAGAATAAGAAAGGGAAGCAAACCACCCAAGACTCTTAATGATATAGAACAAACTAAGGGTGATGGAGGGAGGTGGATGAGGGTTGAGCTAGATGGATGATGGATATGAAGGAAAGTTCTTGTTGTGGTGAACACTGGGTGTTTTAAGTAAGTGATGAATCACTGAATTCTACTCCTGAAGCCAATATTGTACTATATATTAACAAACTAAAATTTAAATTAAAAAAAAAGAAAATCCAATAATCAAAAAGAAAAAGAAAAAGAAATGAATAATAAAAAGAAAATGAGAAAATTCACAAATACTAAAAACTTTAAAAGCATACTCAAACATTTATTGGGTCACATATGAAATCAAAAGGAAAATAAGAAAATATCTCTAAAGAAACAAAAATGGACACACAATATATCCAAACATATTGGAGGCAGCAAAAATAGTATTAACAAGCAAGGCTATAGCAGTAAGCTTTTTTTTTTTAAATGTAGAATAAACAACATAACTTTATACCTCAAGGAACTAGACAACAACAAGCTAATCATGAAGTTGGCAGAAGGAAGAAGTAATAGAGATTAGAACTGAAATAGAGAATAGGAATACATTTTTAAAAAATCAATGAAATTAAGAATTCTTTTGGGAAAATATAAAGTCAACACACCTTTAGGTAGACTAAGAAATAAAGAGAGAAGAATCAAATAATAACAGAAACAAAAGAGGCGACATTGCAACTGATCCCCCAGATATAAAAAGGATCATAAGGGACTATTATCAAAATTATACACCAGTAACTTGAAAAACTTACATGAAATAGGAAAATTCCTACAAACATACTACCTAACAAGACTGAATCAAGAAGAAACAGAAAGCCTGAACAGACCAATAGCAAATGAGAAAAGTAAAGGAGTAATTAAAAACCTTCCAACAAAGAAAAGGCCAGGACCAGATGGATTCACAGGTGAATCCTACCAATCATCAAAAAAATTAATACCAGTCCTCTCCAAACACTTCCAAAAAGTCAAAGAAGAGGGAACACTTCCACCTATTCTGAGACCAACACCACTGTGATACCAAAGTCTGACAAAGACACCAGAAGAGAAGAAAACTACAAGTCAAACATCTCTGACAAACATAGTTGCAAGAATCCCCAACAAAATACTAGCAAACTTAGTTCAAGAGCACATTAAAAGAATCATATCCTTGGAATGCAAGGATGGTTCAACATAGAAAAATCAGTAAATGTGACATGCCACATTTAACAGAACAAAGGATAAAATTAACATAATCATCTCAGTACACGTAGGAAAAGCATGTGACAAAATTCATCTCCTTCTCATGGTAAGAAAGAAAAAACTCTCAACAAATCAAGTACTAAAACAAATGCACCTCAACACAATAAAGGCCATTTATGAAAAGGCCACAGGTAACATCGTACTCAACAGTGAAAAGCTGAAAGCATCACATTTAACTTCTAAAACAAGGATGTCCACTTCCCCCCTCTCCAATTCAACATAGTACTTAAAGTATAAGGCAGAACAATTAAAAACAAAAAGTAAACAAAGGCACCCAAATTGCAAAGGAAGAAGTGAAACTACCTGTTTGCAAATAACATAATCTTAAATGTAGAAAACCTTAAAGACTCCACAAAAAACAGAGTACATGGATTCAGTAACAACACAGGATACAAAACCAACATACAAAAATCAACTACATTTCTATACATTAACCACCTACCAAAAAGGAAATTTAAAAAACAGTTCCATTTACAATAATATTTTTTAAAAAAGAAATACTTAAGTATAAATTTAACCAAGGAGTAAAACCCTTATACACGTAAAACTACAAAACACTGACTTAAGAAATTTAAAAAGGGGGCACCTGGGTAGCTCAGTCAGTTAAGCATCCAACTTTAGCTCAGGTCATGATCTTGCAGTTCATAAGTTCGAGCCCCATGTAGGGCTCTATGCTGACAGCTCAAAGCCTGGGGCTTCCTTCAGATTCTGTGTCTCCCTTTCTCTCTGCCCCTCCCCCACCCACACTCTATCTCCTTCTCTCAAAAATAAACATTTTTTAAAGAAATAAATTTAAAAAGAAATAAATGGGGTGCCTGGGTGGCTCAGTCAGTTAAGCATCTGATTCTTGATTTCTGCTCAGGTCATGATTTCACAGTCCTGGGATGGAGCATCACGTCAGGCTCCATGCTGGGCGTGGAGCTTGCTTGAGATTCTTTTCCCCTCTCCCTCTGCCCCTCTCCTGCTCACACAATCTCTCTCTCTCTCTCTTTCAAAACAAAAACAAAACAAATACATAGAAGGACATCTCATGTTTATGTACTAGAAGACTCAGTATTGTTAAAAAGCTCGTATTTCCTGGGGCACCTGAGTGGCTCCATCAGTTAAGCATCCTACTTTGGTTCAGGTCATTATCTCACATTTCATGGGTTCAAGCACCCATTAAGCACCCATCAGGCTCTGTGCTGACATCTTGGAGCCCGGAACCTGTCTCAGATTCTGTCTCACTCTCTCTCCTCCCTTCCCCTGCTTGTGCTCTGTGTCTCTGTCTTTCTCTCTCCCCTACCTCTCTCAAAAATAAACATTTAAAAAATTTGTTTAAAAAAAGCTCATCCTGGGGTGCCTGGGTGGCTCAGTCAGTTGAGCATCTGACTTCGGCTCGGGTCATGATCTCACAGTTCGTGAGTTTGAGCTCCGTGTTGGGTTCTGTGCTGACAGCTCAGAGCCTGGGGCCTGCTTCGGATTCTGTGCCTCCCTCTCTCTCCGCCCCTCCTCCTGTCTTTCTCTCTCTCTCCCCCTCAAAATAAACATTAAAAAAAAAAAAAGCTCATACTTCCCAAAGCAGTTTGTACATTCAATGCAATCTTTATCAAAACCCCAATGGCATTTTTCACAAAAACAGAAGACAATACTAAAATTTTTTTGGAACTACAGAAAACCCCAAATAGCTCAAAAAATTTTGATCAAGAATAAAGCTGGAGGTATCATACTGCCCAATTCAAACATATTACAAATTTATAATAATCTAAACAGTATGGTATGGGCAGAAAAACAGAAATATAAATTAATGAAACAGAATAGAGTACCAGAACTAAGTCCATGCATATAAGAATCAACTGATCTTCAGTAAGGGTGCCACAAATACACACGTGGAAAAGACCATTTCTTCCATAAATGCTGGGAGAAAAATTAGAAATTTACATGTAAATAAATGAAACTGGACCCTTATCTCACTCCATTTTGAATAATGCACTCAAAATGGATTAAAGACCTAAACTCAAAACCTGAAACAATAAAGTCTTAGAAGAAAATCTAGGGTAAAAGCTACCAGACATTGGACTAGCCAATGATTTCTTGGATAGGACACTGAAAGCACAGGCAACAAAAGCAAAAATAGACAAATGAGATTATATCAAACTAAAAAACTTCTTTACAAAAACGAAGTCCTCAACAAAATAAAAAGGCAACCCACAGAATGGGAGAAAATATTTACAGGCCAAATATTAAATAAGGGCAAGTTAATACCCAAAATTTATAAATAATTACAACTCTCGGTATACAGAGGAATATTATTCAGCCTTAAAAAAGGAAATCCTGCCATTTGCCACAACATGGATGCGCCTAAAGGACATGATGCTAAGTAAACTAAGCCAGACACAGACAAATCTTGGGGCTCCTGGGTGGCTCAGTCGGTTAACTTCAGCTTCAACTTTAACTTCAGCTCAGGTCATGATTTCATGGTTTATGAGTTCAAGGTCTATGCTGGGCTCTGCACCAACAATACGGAGTCTGCTTGGGATTCTCTCTCTGTCCCTTTCTCTCCGCCCCTCCTCTACTTGTGCTTTCTCTCTCAAAATAAAATTTAAAAACTTAAAAAAAAAGCAAGACATGATCTCAATTATATGTGGAGTCCAAAATAGTCAAATACATAGAAGCAGAGAGTAGAATGGTGGTTGCCAGGGGCTGTGGAGAGGAGGAAATGGGAATCTGTTGGTCAAAGAGTACAAAATTTAATTTATGCAAAACGTTCTGGAGATCTACTGTATGTGACCTGTAATGTTTAATACCGTATTTTAAAATTTTCTGAGAGAGTAGGTATTATGATAAGTGCTTTTACCACAAAGGAAAAAAGGAAAAACAACAAAGGGGGTATGGGAGGAAACCTTTGGAAGTGATAGATAAGTTTATGGCAATTATAGTAATGATGGTTTCACAGGTGTATACGTATCTCTAAACCCATCAAGTTGTATACGTTTAAACATCTACAGCTTTTTGTATCACTGCAGTTAATATAGTTTCCTTCATGGTATTAAAAAATGTAATTGAAGGGGCACCTAGGTGGTTCAGTCATTTAAGCATCTGACTTTGGCTCAGGTCATGATCTCATGGTTCCTGGGTTCAAGGCCAGCATCAGGCTCTGTGCTAACAGCTCAGAGCCTGGAGCGTGCTTTGGGTTCTGTCTCCCTCTCTCTCTGCCCCTCCCCTGCTTGCACTCTTTCTCTCTCTCAAAAATGAACAAACATTAAAAAAATAAAAAAGAGAAATGTAATTGAAGAACTTGAGTTATTTTGGAACAACCAATATCTGGATGTGGGATTCTGTCATTTTGACAGTGACAGTCATTGTACTTGCCTCGTTCCAGGTTGCCTATATCTCCTCAATGAACTGTGTGCACTTGTTTGGCATTCCAGTTTTTGCAGCTGCCACCTAGGGGGATACCCTTTGATCACCTAGCTCTGGTGGCCAGCAAGGCTTACATTCAAAAGGACTGTAATAAATGGACAAAAAGTTCTTAACCAGCTACCCTAGGGCACAGCAGAAAGGCAGCAGACTGAAATGCCTGGTCTTTCTGTGAAAGAGGCGTATAAGATACCTTCTTGGCTGCACCCTGAGGGACAGGATTCTAATTTAATACACATCTAAGAGCCAACTGTAATCCTCTCCAGAGATCTCAGAGGGTGGGAACTATCTTCCTGCTCTCCCTCTGCCCTACTCCAGGTCACTGGTGTTTCTGAGAAAGGAGATTGTATACTTGGTTGGTGCTTCAACTTTTGTCTGCTGCCGAGAGGACAGGTTCCTTGATATCCTAACTCTTGGTGACCAGTGGGACCTGCATTCACAGGCTACCATTTCAGAGGGAATGACAAAAACACTCCCAGTCTTCCCATGAAAGAGTCGTGTCTGCATACTTTAAAAGCTACTGCCTGAGGGTTTGTTTCCAATCAGCCTGAATCTATGAGCCAACCAAGATCTTCCCCTTTTGGACTCTGACAGGTCTTGGCAAACCCTCAACTATTGACAGCCACTAAGAATAAAGTAGGCTGCTTGGAGAAGCACAAAGGTTTGAGAGACTTGGGTTGAAAGATGAAAATCATTCCTATGAGGTACTGCTTCAAAACAGGGAATGGTAGCTGTTTTATCTAATGCATAGAAACTAACACAGAGAGTCAAGAAAATGAAGAAAGAGGAATAGGTTCCATATGAAAGAGCAAGATGAAACCTCAGAAAAACATTTTCATGAAACAAATAAGTGATTTACCTGATGAAAAGTTCAAAATGACAGTCATAAAGATGCTTACCAATCTCGCCAGAAAAATGTATGAACAAAGTTTATGAACAAATTTTAACAAAGAGAAAATATAGGAAAGTGTCAAATAAAAGTCACAGAGCTGATAGATACAATAACAGAATTGAAAAATACAACACAGAGATTCAACATCAAAACAGATGAATGAGAAGAAAGTAGCAGTGAATTCAAGGACAGGTCAGCAGAACTCATCTAAATAGCAGCAGGAAGAAAAAAAAAAGTGCCGATAATTTAAGAGGTTTATGAGAGAGCATCAAGTGGACCAACATTCATATTATAGGAGTTCCAGAATGAGAAGAGACAGAGAGAAGGGGTAGAGAACTTAAAGACATAATAGCTAAAAACTTCCCTACTCTTGGAGACCCACTCTAAAACACATTATAATTGGCCAAAGTTAAAGATAAGGAGGGAATCTTTTTTTTTTTTTTTTTTTTTTTTTTTGGTAATTGGTCCAACCTCGCATCTGTGTGGTTTTTTTTTTTAATTCCAGTAAGTTAATGTTCAGTGTTATGTTCATTTCAGGTGTGCGATATAGTGATTCAACAATTCTGTATATTTGTCAGTACTCATCAAGATAAGTGTATTCTTAATTCCCTTCATCTATTTCACCCCCGCCCCTACCTACCTCCCCTCTGGTAACCACCAGTTTGCTCTTCATATTTAAAGTCTGGTTTTTGGTTTGTCTTTTTTTTTTCCTTTGTTTGTTCATCTGTTTCTTCAGTTTCACATGAGTGAAATCATATGGTATTTGTCTTTCTATGACTTATTTCACTTAGCATATACTCCCTAGATCCACCCATGTTGTTGCAAATGGCAAGATTTCATTGTTTTTATGGATGATTAATATTCCAGTGTGTGTGTGTGTGTGTGTGTGTGTGTGTGTATATATATATATATATATATATATATATATATATACACACCACTTCTTTATCCATTCATCCATAGATAGGACAGTTGGGCTGCTTCTATAATTTGGCTATTGTAAATAATGCTATAACAGGGGGTACATCTATCTTTATAAACTAGTGGTTTTTTATTCTTTGGGTAAATATCCAGTAGTGGAATTACTGGATCATATGGTAGTTATGTTTTTAATTTTTTGTTTAATTTTTTTTAAAGTTCATTTATTTTGAGACAGAGAGAAGGTGAGCAGGGGAGGAGCAGAGAGAGAGAAAGAGAAAGAGAGAGAGAGAGAGAGAGAGAGAGAGAGAGAGAGAGAGAGAGAGAATCCCAAGGAGCTCTGCAGGACCAGCACAGAGCCAACTTGGGGCTTGAACTCATGAAACTGTGAGATCAAGACCTGTGCTGAAGTCAACAGTCAGATACTTAACTGACTGAGCCACCCAGGTGCCTCTGTTTTTAATTTTTTTAGGAAACTCCATACTGTTTTCCACAATGGCTGCACTAGTTTCCATGCCCACCAACAGTGCACAAGAGTTCCTTTTTCTCCACATCCTTGCCAACACTTGTTGTTTCTTGTCTTTTTTATTTTAGCCATTTTGACAGGTGTGAGGTAATATCTCATTATGGTTTTGATTTGCATTTCCCTGATGATGAATGATGTTGAACATCTTTTCATGTGTCTGTTGGCCATCTGAATGCTTTCTTTGGGGAAATATCTGTTTATGTCGTCTGCCCATTTTTTAAATTGGATTTTTTTTGGTGTTGAGTTGTATCAGTTCTTTATATATTTTAGATACTAACCCTTTTTCAGATATGTCATTTGCAAATACCTTTTTCCATTCAGTAGGTTGTTTTTTATAGTTTTGTTGATTGTTTGCTGTGCAGAAGCTTTTTATTTTGATGTAATCCAAATAGTTTATTTTTGCTTTTGTTTCCCTTCCCTCAGGACACATGTCTAGGAAAATGTTGCTATGGCCATTGTCAGGGAAATTATAACCAGTGCTCTCTCCTAGGATTTTTATGGTTTCAGGTCTCACATTTAAATTCTTAATCTATTTGGGGTTTATTTTTGTGTATGGTGTAAGAAAGTGGTCCAATTCCATTCTTTTCAGATTGCTGTCCAATCTTCCCAGCACCATTTGTTGAGTCTTTTTCCCATTGCATATTCTGCCTCCTTTGTTGAAGATTAATTGAACATGTAATTGTAGGTTTATTTCTGGGTTTTCCATTCTATTCCATTGATCTATATGTGTCTGTTTTTGTGCCAGTACTATACTGTCTTGATCACTATAGCTTTGTAGTATAATATGAAGTCTCTAATTGTGATGCCTCTAGTTTTGCTTTTCTTTTTCAAGACTGCTTTGGCTATGCGGGGTCATTTGTAGTTCCATACAAATTTTAGGATTATTTGTTCCGTGAAAAATGCTGCTAGTATTTTGATAGGGATTGTATTAAATCTGTAGATTTCTTTGGGTATTTTAACAATATTTGTTCTTAAAACAAGGAGAGAATCTTAAAAGCATCAAGAGAAAAACAATTAGTTAAATGCAAGTGAAATCCCATAAGAAAATCAAGATTTTTGAGTGGAAACTTGGCAGGCCAGAGGGAGTAGGCACAATATATTCAAAATACTGACAGAAAAAGACTGCCAACAAGACTGTCTAGCAAAGATGTCCTTAAGATTTGGGGTGGGGGTGTGTGAATGAGTTTTCCAGACAAGGAAAAGCTTAAGGAGTTTATTACCCCTAGACCTGACTTACAAGAAATGTTAAAAGGACTTCCTTAAGCTTAAACATAAAGCACTAATTAACAATAGGAAAACATAGGAAAGTATAAATCTCAGTAGTCAAGGTAAATATAGCAAATATCAGAAATAATCTTATATTGTAAAGGTGGTTGGTTAACTACTCATAAATCTAGTATGATGGTTAAAAGACAAAAGTAGTAAAAATAACTGTAACTATAATAATTTGTAAGTTAATATTGAAAACTAAAAGATTTAAATTGTGACATCAAAACAAAATGTGGAAGAGAAAAGATGTCAGGTTTAGAATACATCTGAACTTAAGCTATTAACTTAAAATAGACCATCTTTATTTATTTCTATGTGATGTGAGATATATGTAAGATATATGTAAGCCTCATGGTAACCACAAAGCAAAAACCTATAGATACACAAAAGATAGGAGATCTATAAGCCTATTACTACAGAAAATTATCAAATCACAAAAGAAAAAAGAAAGAAAAATAGAAAGGAATAAATTTTAAGAACAGCCAGAAAACAATTAACAAAATGCCAATAACTACCTATTCACCAATAAATTGCTTTAAATGAAAATGAGCTAAATTCTCCAATAAAAATCCAGAGAGTGTGGTAGCTGGATGGCTCAGTCAGCTGAGCATCCAACTCTTGATTTTGGCTTAGGTCACGATATCACAGTTTTGTGGGTTTGAGCCCCGGGCTGGGCTCTGCACTGACAGTGAGGAGCCTACTTGAGATTCTCCCTCTCTCTTTTCCCTCTCCCACTCATGCTCTCTCTGAAAATAAATAAATAAACTTTAAAAAAAAAGACACAGACTGGCTGAATGAATAATAGAAGATGCATTTATATGCTGCCTACGAGAGACTCACTTCAGATGTAAAGACAGGCAAACTGAAAGTAAAGAGTGGAAAAAATATACTCCATGCAAATGAAAAGCAAAAGAAAGCTGGGGTAGGTATACTTACAGCAGACAAAATACACTTTAAGACAGACTATAATAAGAGACAAACAAGGTCATAAAATAATGATAAAAGGACCAACCAAACAAGAGGATATAACATTTGTAAATATTTATTCACCCAATGAAGAAGCACCTAAATACATAAAGCAAACTTTGATCAATGTCAAGGGAGAAACAGACATCAATTAAAAAATAGTAGGGGACTTAAATTCCCCCACTTTCATCAATTAGATCATCAAAACAGAAAATCTATTCAAGGGGCACCTGGGTGGCTCAGTTGGTTAAGCATCTAACTCTTGATTTCAGCTCAAGTCATGATCTCATGGTTCATGGAATTGAGCCCTGTGTTGGACTCTGCGCTGACAGTGTGGAACTTGCTTGGGAGTCTCTGTCTCTCCCTCTCTCTCTGCCCCTCCTCGATTCACACACTCATGCTCTCTCTTTCTCAAAGTAAATAAACATTACAAAAAGAAAATATTAAAAACCATTTTACTTAAATGACATGTTAGACTAGGTGGACTTAACACACACAGAACCCTCTATCCAAGCAACAGAATACATAGTCTTCTTAATCTCACATGGAACATTCTCTAGGAAGAATCATATGTTACACCACACAAGTCTTCAAAAATTTAAGAGAACTCAATCATATCAAGCATCTTTTCTCACCACAGTGGTATGAAACTAAAAATCAGTTACAAGAAGGAAAGTGGAAAATTTATAAATATGTGAAGATTGAACAACATTGTACCAAACAGTCCATGCATCAAAGAAGAAACCAAAATAAAAAGCAAATTCCTTGACAAATTTGAAAATGGAAATACAACATATCAAAACTTATGGGATGCATCAAAAGCAGCTGTAAGAGGGAAGTTAATAATGACAAATGCCTTCACTAAGAAACAAGGGGTCAAATAAACACCCTAACTTTACACCTCAAGAAACTAGAAAAGAAGAACTAAACCCAAAGTTAGCAGAAAGAAATAGCAACAAAAAGAGCAGAAATAAATGAAATGTGACAAAAAAAAAAAGAAAGCAGAAATGAAACTGGCTTCCCAGAAATTTTTACAAAGGATAGGGGACTACCATGAACAATTAGAATTCAACAAATTGGAAAATCTGAAGAAATGGATAAAACTCTAGGAGCATACAGCCTATCAACGTGAATCGTGAAGATACAGAAAAGTAAATTAAATCTCTAATCAAAAATCTCCCCCAAAAGAAAATTCCAGGACCAGATGGTTTCACTGATGAATTCTACCCATTTAAGTAAGAGTAACAATCCGTCTGAAACTCTTCCCAAAAAAAGTAAAGCAGAGATTTTCAAACTCATTTTACAAGGCCAGAATTAACCTAATACCAAAAGTAGCAATGACACCATACAAAAGAAAACAATAGGCTAGTATCTCTGATGAACAGATGCAGAAAACCTCAACAAAATATTAGCAAACCAAATTCAACAATAACACTAAAAGGATCATACACCATGATCAAGTGCAGTTTATTCCAGGGATGCAAGGACTGGTTCGACATTTGTAAATCTATCAATGTCATACACCACATTAACAAAATGAAGGATAAAAATCCTATGATTTTCTCAATATATACAGAAAAATCAT
Source organism: Prionailurus viverrinus (assembly GCF_022837055.1). NCBI lineage: Eukaryota > Metazoa > Chordata > Mammalia > Carnivora > Felidae > Prionailurus > Prionailurus viverrinus. Next base: position 81,476,070 of record NC_062563.1, on the reverse strand, counting down.
CTGATGGATTTCAACATCCATTTATGATTTTTAAAAATCTCAAAAAGTGGTTATAGAGGAAACATATCTCAACATAATGAAGGCCATATATGACAAGCCCACAGCTAACATTTTACCCAATGGTGAAAGCTGAAAACTTTTCCTCTGAGATCAAGAACAAGACAAGAATGCCCATTCTTATCATTTTATTCAATGCAGTATTGAAAGTCATAGCCAGAGTACTTAAGGCAAGAAAAAATAATTAACAGCTATCCAAATTGGAAAGGAAGAACTAAAACTCTATTTGCAGATGACTGGTTATAGAAAACCCAGATTCCATCAAAAAGCTGCTAGAATAAACAAATTCAGTAAAGTTGCAGGTTAAAAAAAAACAACATACAAAAATCTGTTGTGTTTCTATGTAATAATATTGAACTGTCATAAAAAGACATAAAACAATCTGGTTTACAACTACATCAAAAAGTATGAAATACCTAGGAATAAATTTAACCAAGGAAGTGAGAAACATGCCCAGTGAAAACCATAAGGAATTGATGAAAGATTGAAGACATCACAAATAAATTGAAAGAGAAACCATGATCAGATTGGAAGAATATTGTTAAAATGTCCATCCTACCCAAGGAATCTACTGATTTAATGCAATTCCTTTCAAAATTCTAATGGATCTTTCCACAAAAAAAGAATAAACAATCCTAAAATTTGTAGGGAAGTACATAAGATCCCAATAGCCAAAGCAATTTTGAGAAAGAAGAATCAAGTGGGACTTGAAATCACACGTCCTGATTTCAAACTATATTACAAAGCCACAGTAATAATACAGTATGATACTGGCATAAAAAAATAAGACACATAGATCAATGGAAAAGAACCGAGAGCCCAGAATTAAACCCAAGCATATAGGGCCAATTAATTTACAATACAACAGATAAGAATGTACAAAAGGGAAAAGATAATCTTTTCAGTAAATGGTACTGGAAAAACTGTTACAGCTACATACAAAAGAATGAAACCATACCACTACCCTACATGCACAAAATAGCCTAAAATGGATTAAAGACTTGAATATGAAACCCAAAATAGGAAAACTCCTTAAGAAAATATAGGCAGTAAGAGCCTTGATTTTAATCTTGGAGACAATTTTTTGGATCTGACACTAAAAGGAAAGGCAACAAAAGCAAAAATAAACAAGTGGGACTAACATCCAACTGAAAAGTTTTGCACAGCAAAGGACCATCAACAAAATGAAAGACAACCTACTGAATAGGAGAAAATATTTGCAAATCATATATCTGATAAGGGGTTAATATCCAAAATAAATAAAGAACTTGACAACTCAACAGCAAACAAACAATCCAATTAAAAAATGGGCACAGGATCTGAGGTGGTGATCCCAGGGTCATGAGATCAAGCCTTGCATCATGCTTCACACTGAGTGTGGAGACTGCTTGAGATTCTCTCCCCTTCTTTCACTGCCCTTCCAGAGTTCTCATGCACATGCTCTCTTTCTCTCTCTCAAAAAAAACCAAAAACCGGGGGTGGGGGGGGGCAAAGGATCTAAATAGACATTTTTCTAAAGATGACATATGGATATCCAATAGGTACATGAAAAGGTGCTCAACATCAGTAATCATCAAAGAAATACAAATCAAAACCTCAGTGAGGTATCTCCTCACCCCTGTGAGAATGGTTATTAGCAAAAAGAAATAACAAGAGTTGGCAAGGATGTGGAAAAAAGGGAACCCTTGTGCACTGTTGGTAGGAATGTACACTATAGAAAACAATATGGAGATTCTTCAAAAAAATAATAAAATAAAATAGAACTACCATTTGATCAAGCAATTCAACTTCTTTGTCCAAAGCAAACAAAAATACTAACTTACAACAGTATCTACATTCTCATGTTCATTAGCATTATTCACAATAGCCAAGTCATGGAAACAACCTTTCAGTGTCCATCAGTGATTGAATATGATATAAATACACAATGGGATACTTTTCAGCCATAAAAGTCAAGGAAAGCCTGTTTTTTCTGACAACGTGGATGGACCTTGGGGGCATTATACTAAGTGAAATAAGTCAGAGAAAGACAGGTATCATATGATCTCACTCATGCATGGAATCTTAAAAAACAAATACAAAAAACAACCCAACTCCGATATACAGAAAAGAGTTTGGTGTTTACCAGAGATGGGGGTGGTGGGAAAAATGGGTAAAGGTTATCAAAAGGTAGAAACTTTCATATATAAAATAAGTCATGGATATATAATGTCCAGCATAATGACTATAATCAATAATACTGTATCAGGGGCACCTCAGCATCCCGTTGACTGAACATCCCACTCTTGGTTTCAGCTTATTTTGGGTCATGATCCCAGGATCATGGCGTCAGGCTCTGTGCTAGGTGTGGAGCCTGCTTGGGATTCTCTCTCTCTCCATTTGCCCCTCTCTCCTGCTCATGCACGCTCTCTAAAATAAAATTTTAAAAACTAATAATAATGCTGTATTATATTTCTGAAGGGTGATTAGAGAATAAATATTAAAATTTTTCATCACAAGAAAAAATTCTAATGGCTATAGATGTTAACTAAGCATACTGTGGTGATCATTTCACAATAAATCAAATCATGTTGTATACCTAAAACTAACATAGTGTTATATGTCAATTATATCAACTTTTTAAGTGTAATATCAAAATTTTAAAAATAAAAATTCAAATTTTATTAAACATACATAGAATTATCCTGTCAAACTGTCATAAATGTTTACAATTGCTTCTTTTTTCCAAGCACAAATAATAAACAGTTAACAGACCAGCAAAAAATAGTTTGATGATCAGCTATTAGTCTTCATCCCATACTTTGAGTACCACTGTTCAAAGAGTAACTCGCCATTAAATTTAGGGAGAAAGCTCATATAATAAATTTGTGATGAAATAACACAAACACTGGATGTGTTTAAGTCAGAAAGATCTAAAGTGTTTTGAAATTTTTGAACTATATAGCTAAGCAAAACATCCCATTCTGTACACAAATATCCCAAAATAGCAAGTAATTTTGAGTTAGTGACAGACAAGTAACATGTATTTTTATAGAAATATAATCATCGGGGAGCCTTGGTGGCTCAGTGGGTTAAGCGTCTGACTCTTGATTTTGGCTCAGGTAAGCCCCGAGTCAGGCTCTATGCTGACAGCATTGACCTGCTCGGGATTCTCTCTCTCTCCCTCCCACACTCATGCACTCTCTCTCTCTCTCCCTCAAAAATGAATAATTTTTTTTTAAAAAAAGGAAATATAATCATTATCAAGGCATTTCTTGTTGCCAGGACTACAAGGAGAAATAAGATGCTGCTGACAAGCTTTTAAAAACATAATATATTAGAGAACTAAGTGATACACTAAAAAGAAATAATATACGCATAATTGGTATCCCAGAGGAGGAAGAGAGAGGGAAAGGTGCTGAAGGGGTACTTGAAGAAATCATAGCTGAGAACTTCCCTGAACTGGGGAAGGAAAAAGGCATTGAAATCCAAGAGGCACAGAGAACTCCCTTCAGATGTAACTTGAATCGATCTTCTGCACGACATATCATAGTGAAACTGGCAAAATACAAGGATCAAGAGAAAATTCTGAAAGCAGCAAGGGGTAAACGTGCCCTCACATATAAAGGGAGACCTATAAGACTCGTGACTGATCTCTCTTTTGAAACTTGGCAGGCCAGAAAGAATTGGCACGAGATTTTCAGGGTGCTAGACAGAAAAAATATGCAGCCAAGAATCCTTTATCCAGCAAGTCTGTCATTTAGAATAGAAGGAGAGATAAAGGTCTTCCCAAACAAACAAAAACTGAAGGAATTTGTCACCACTAAACCAGCCCTACAAGAGATCCTAAGGGGGACCCTGTGAGACAAAGTCCCAGAGACATCACTACAAGCATAAAACATACAGACATCACAATGACTCTAAACCCGTATCTTTCTATAATAACACTGAATGTAAACGGATTAAATGCGCCAACCAAAAGACATAGGGTATCAGAATGGATACAAAAACAAGACCCATCTATTTGCTGTCTACAAGAGACTCATTTTAGACGTGAGGACACCTTTAGATTGAGAGTGAGGGGATGGAGAACTATTTATCATGCGACTGGAAGCCAAAAGAAAGCTGGAGTAGCCATACTTATATCAGACAAACTAGACTTTAAATTAAAGGCTGTAACAAGAGATGAAGAAGGACATTATATAATAGTTACAGGGTCTATCCATCAGGAAGAGCTAACAATTATAAATGTCTATGCGCCGAATACCGGAGCCCCCAAATATATAAAACAATTACTCATAAACATAAGCAACCTTATTGATAAGAATGTGGTAATTGCAGGGGACTTTAACACCCCACTTACAGAAATGGATAGATCATCTAGACACACGGTCAATAAAGAAACAAGGGCCCTGAATGAGACATTGGATCAGATGGACTTGACAGATATATTTAGAACTCTGCATCCCAAAGCAACAGAATATACTTTCTTCTCGAGTGCACATGGAACATTCTCCAAGATAGATCATATACTGGGTCACAAAACAGCCCTTCATAAGTTTACAAGAATTGAAATTATACCATGCTTACTTTCAGACCACAATGCTATGAAGCTTGAAATCAACCACAGAAAAAAGTCTGGAAAACCTCCAAAAGCATGGAGGTTAAAGAACACCCTACTAACGAATGAGTGGGTCAACCAGGCAATTAGAGAAGAAATTAAAAAATATATGGAAACAAACGAAAATGAAAATACAACAATCCAAACGCTTTGGGATGCAGCGAAGGCAGTCCTGAGAGGAAAATACATTGCAATCCAGGCCTATCTCAAGAAACAAGAAAAATCCCAAATACAAAATCTAACAGCACACCTAAAGGAACTAGAAGCAGAACAGCAAAGGCAGCCTAAACCCAGCAGAAGAAGAGAAATAATAAAGATCAGAGCAGAAATAAACAATATAGAATCTAAAAAAACTGTAGAGCAGATCAACGAAACCAAGAGTTGGTTTTTTGAAAAAATAAACAAAATTGACAAACCTCTAGCCAGGCTTCTCAAAAAGAAAAGGGAGATGACCCAAATAGATAAAATCATGAATGAAAATGGAATTATTACAACCAATCCCTCAGAGCTACAAACAATTATCAGGGAATACTATGAAAAATTATATGCCAACAAATTGGACAACCTGGAAGAAATGGACAAATTCCTGAACACCCACACACTTCCAAAACTCAATCAGGAGGAAATAGAAAGCTTGAACAGACCCATAACCAGCGAAGAAATTGAATCGGTTATCAAGAATCTCCCAACAAATAAGAGTCCAGGACCAGATGGCTTCCCAGGGGAGTTCTACCAGACGTTTAAAGCAGAGATAATACCTATCCTTCTCAAGCTATTCCAAGAAATAGAAAGGGAAGGAAAACTTCCAGACTCATTCTATGAAGCCAGTATTACTTTGATTCCTAAACCAGACAGAGACCCAGTAAAAAAAGAGAACTACAGGCCAATATCCCTGATGAATATGGATGCAAAAATTCTCAATAAGATACTAGCAAATCGAATTCAACGGCATATAAAAAGAATTATTCACCATGATCAAGTGGGATTCATTCCTGGGATGCAGGGCTGGTTCAACATTCGCAAATCAATCAACGTGATACATCACATTAACAAAAAAAAAGAGAAGAACCATATGATCCTGTCAATAGATGCAGAAAAGGCCTTCAACAAAATCCAGCACCATTTCTTAATAAAAACCCTTGAGAAAGTCAGGATAGAAGGAACATACTTAAAGATCATAAAAGCCATTTATGAAAAGCCCACAGCTAACATCATCCTCAACGGGGAAAAACTGAGAGCTTTTTCCCTGAGATCAGGAACACGACAGGGATGCCCACTCTCACTGCTGCTGTTTAACATAGTGCTGGAAGTTCTAGCATCAGCAATCAGACAACAAAAGGAAATCAAAGGCATCAAAATTGGCAAAGATGAAGTCAAGCTTTCGCTTTTTGCAGATGACATGATATTATACATGGAAAATCCGATAGACTCCACCAAAAGTCTGCTAGAACTGATACATGAATTCAGCAAAGTCGCAGGATACAAAATCAATGTACAGAAATCAGTTGCATTCTTATACACTAACAATGAAGCAACAGAAAGACAAATAAAGAAACTGATCCCATTCACAATTGCACCAAGAAGCATAAAATACCTAGGAATAAATCTAACCAAAGATGTAAAGGATCTGTATGCTGAAAACTATAGAAAGCTTATGAAGGAAATTGAAGAAGATTTAAAGAAATGGAAAGACATTCCCTGCTCATGGATTGGAAAAATAAATATTGTCAAAATGTCAATACTACCCAAAGCTATCTACACATTCAATGCAATCCCAATCAAAATTGCACCAGCATTCTTCTCGAAACTAGAACAAGCAATCCTAAAATTCATATGGAACCACAAAAGGCCTGGAATAGCCAATGTAATTTTGAAGAAGAAGACCAAAGCAGGAGGCATCACAATCCCAGACTTTAGCCTCTACTACAAAGCTGTCATCATCAAGACAGCATGGTATTGGCACCAAAACAGACACGTAGACCAATGGAATAGAATAGAAACCCCAGAACTAGACCCACAAACGTATGGCCAACTCATCTTTGACAAAGCAGGAAAGAACATCCAATGGAAAAAAGACAGCCTCTTTAACAAATGGTGCTGGGAGAACTGGACAGCAACATGCAGAAGGTTGAAACTAGGCCACTTTCTCACACCATTCACAAAAATAAACTCAAAATGGATAAAGGACCTAAATGTGAGACAGGAAACCGTCAAAACCTTAGAGGAGAAAGCAGGAAAAGACCTCTCTGACCTCAGCCGTAGCAATCTCTTACTCGACACATCCCCAAAGGCAAGGGAATTAAAAGCAAAAGTGAATTACTGGGACCTTATGAAGATAAAAAGCTTCTGCACAGCAAAGGAAACAACCAACAAAACTAAAAGGCAACCAACAGAATGGGAAAAGATATTCGCAAATGACATATCGGACAAAGGGCTAGTATCCAAAATCTATAAAGAGCTCACCGAACTCCACACCCGAAAAACAAATAACCCAGTGAAGAAATGGGCAGAAAACATGAATAGACACTTCTCTAAAGAAGACATCCGGATGGCCAACAAACACATGAAAAGATGTTCAGCGTCCCTCCTCCTCAGGGAAATACAAATCAAAACCACACTCAGGTATCACCTCACGCCAGTCAGAGTGGCCAAAATGAACAAATCAGGAGACTATAGATGCTGGAGAGGATGTGGAGAAACGGGAACCCTCTTGCACTGTTGGTGGGAATGCAAAATTGGTGCAGCCGCTCTGGAAAGCAGTGTGGAGGTTCCTCAGAAAATTAAAAATAGACCTACCCTATGACCCAGCAATAGCACTGCTAGGAATTTATCCAAGGGATACAGGAGCACTGATGCATAGGGCCACTTGTACCCCAATGTTCATAGCAGCACTCTCAACAATAGCCAAATTATGGAAAGAGCCTAAATGTCCATCAACTGATGAATGGATAAAGAAATTGTGGTTTATATACACAATGGAATATTACGTGGCAATGAGAAAAAATGAAATATGGCCTTTTGTAGCAACGTGGATGGAACTGGAGAGTGTGATGCTAAGTGAAATAAGCCATACAGAGAAAGACAGATACCATATGGTTTCACTCTTATGTGGATCCTGAGAAACTTAACAGGAACCCATGGGGGAGGGGAAGGAAAAAAAAAAAAAGAGGTTAGAATGGGAGAGAGCCAAAGCATAAGAGACTTAAAAACTGAGAACAAACTGAGGGTTGATGGGGGGTGGGAGGGAGGAGAGGGTGGGTGATGGGTATTGAGGAGGGCACCTTTTGGGATGAGCACTGGGTGTTGTATGGAAACCAATTTGTCAATAAATTTCATAAAAATAAATAAATAAATAAAATAAAAATAAAAACATAATATACTTGGAAGCCAGTCTATATAAATAAAGGAAATAAATAATAATATGTTAACATAAGCATAGTGGTATATGTGGTATGGTATGCAAATAAGTGGTATATGCATACATGCACTAAGGGCTAGTACAGAAACATAACTGGTACCTATAAACACCCACCAATTATACACAATTACTTGTTTCAAGGATGAGAATATATAAATTAATGTCTATCTAATACCATGAATAATGGGAAATTAGACTGTAGCACTATGACATGTGTTTTCTTTCAGTCTAGTGGCATATAAATTTAAGTAAGGATGTCTCTTTTAAAAGCATCATTTAGATATACTAAGCCAGGACCTAGCAGGTATATCACTGCTATGAGAGCAAATAACCCATAAGCAAATACAGTATTCTTTTCCCTTGAGGGGAAAAAAAGGGGGGGGGGGGCTTATAAAACTCAACTGAGTTTTCTAGGTAACCACCACTAATCAACTAGAATTGGCACTTAGATGAAACTTGCCAAGCAAGTTTTAAGGTATCATTTTAAGAACAGAAGGAACAATGTAGATATAGTCTACTCATTTGATTTCACTGCAGCTCTTAGCCCCAAAGGTATGTATGAGAATCACTGGTAGTTTCATACTATTTTGAGGTTTGGCTATTGCTGTCTCTTGAGTTTTCAGTATTTCAATTTGTTTAAATTAGGATTTAAAATAGTCCTAATCAAAATATTTCTCTTGCTACTAAGGATATATTAAAAAATTCTGTTAACAATTTTCAGTAAGGCTCTTTATTAGATGTCAAATAATTAATGTTGCAATATTTTATTTTTAAAGGAGAAAGGAGAGAAGACTACATAGAACAGGTAAAATGCTTTCTCTTACTGTTTATCATTAGAAAATTAAATTCCAAGAGAAAATCATACTATGTGTGATTATTTTGAACTCAGAAAAAGATGCCCACTGGTATATATTAATGGGAAAATATTTTTCTAGAGAACTATTCAGTTTTGTAGTATTTCAGGGCTGTAATTATTATTAAAATAGTTATTTTTGAAAAATAAAATTATGCATAATGGAACATGTACAATGAAATTATATACATGGAATGTGCTTCAAAATAATCCAGTGGGAAGAAAGGAGGTATATACATGAATTGAACTCACCATGAGTTGATAATTGATGCAGGTGGGTGATGAGTAAAATAGCAGTTTACATATATTATTCTCTCTACTCTGGTTTATGTTTGAAACTATCCAAAATTAAAAGTTAAAAATAAAAGAAAGGTTTATAATAATAACAAGGTTATCAAATTCATTTTTATTATATTTATGTATAATTTTCATAAGTAATGCATGTCGGGTCTCTCTCCATATTCTGCCATTAAAATATCTAAATTCATTTTGAGGAAATACCAATGGTTTATTATACCAATTTCAAAAAGGTTAGGTCTAAGTCAGAGAAAGTCTCATAATTTTATTAAAAAGTTCTCAGCAGATTGCCTAGTAACTGATTATGAGACTTGAATCTGAATAATCGTTCTACAATTACTAGCATTATACTTTGAAAAATCATTTCATCTATGTATGCCTCAACTTCTTCATTTATAGAACAGATAATTCCACATACCCCACGGGATTTTTATGAAGGAGTATTGTGACTATGTATGTGGTAGGACTTTGTTAATTATATGGAACTATACTAATGATAGTAATTATTAAACCATTGTTTCAATCTACTTCTTTATAGATATATTTATAATGAAAATAATTTTAGTTCTTGATTTGCTTAGAGAAAAATATTCCATGTTACAGTTGAATACACATTCATTTAATCTGCTCTTAATTTGCTAAAGCTTAAAGAAACTTAACTATAAATTTTGTATATTTTTAAATAGATTATTTTTAAGAACACTTGTTAAAGAAAAAAAAAAACTGCATCCCGTCAAAACTTTATACACATCCACTTGAATACATAAGTGCACAGGACATCCAATCAAGAAACTGATTTCCCAAGGACTTTTCTGGAAGGGTTGTTATACAGAATGAGAGGACTATCAGTTTGTGTACTGAAGTATAGAATGGTTATCATAACTTAATTATTAGGCCACAAGTCTTTAAATTCAAATATTAATACAATTTAAGTTCAGATTAGCACCAATCATATACACGTCATGTTCAACCTTCTAGTTTCTTGTTTAGAAACTTGTTTAGGAAGATACAGATAAAATTCAGATTATAAGAGCCTATCATTATTGCTTACAAAGGTATTTCTCATTCAAAATTTTCATATACTGCATTTTAAATTAGGATTTTATGTGTTTCTTTGTATAATTTTCTTTTAGTAATTTTTTTCAGCATATTTCTCTATCACCTACTTATTTAAGTTTAACGAATTGGATATATTCAACAAGAACTAAGTTTTTAACAATAAAACAACAAAAAAAAGAAAGCAAAAAATAAATAAAATAAAATAATGCTAGTATTTCTCAACTGCTTATTATATTACTGGCACTGGTCTCAATGCTTTAAATATTTTAATTCAGTTAATTCTCACAACAACTCTATGAATTAAACATTACTATTAGTGCCATTTTATAGACAAGGAAACAGACACAGATATTAAGTAACTTCCCCACAGTTTATAAAGTATACTGCTGGAATTCAAACCCAAACAATCCTCTTCTAGAACAGAGTTTCTTGAACTCAGAGGTACTGACATTTGGGGCCAGAAAATTCTTTGTTTTGGAGAGCTGTCCTGTGCACTTCAATTCTAAGAAAATTCTTTGGGTAGAATCTGCTGGGTGATATATAGAGAACTCCAGGTGTAAAGTTCTCTGATGCTTTGAATTAGCTGGCTGTCAAAACATTTGTTACTAGAGTAGCTACATTTTTCTCAAATAGTATACATTACTGCCTGCTTATGGCCCTCTCAAGAAAAAGTTTGTTCTTCAGATCCCTGTTTACCTTCTCTTTTGTGAAAAATATGAAAAGGGAATTATGTTCCATGTCTTAACTTGATGTAACTACCATCTGAAGAACAATTTATGTTAGTCTTTCTGAAAACAAATAAAAAAACAACACTCTGACAGTTTTTCCCTGCAATAAGAAGGCAATTCCACAAATGCTTAACTCCTTCTCACTTTTAAAATTTATAGACAGTCTTCAGAGTTACCCTACTAATCTCAGATGTCCTGAAATTTGGGAGATATTCTCTAATAGATGTGGTACACTCTAAGAAGATTTTTACCCACTTTCTCCAGAACTATTTTGAAATACACATTTAAACAGATCTTAACTGAGCTACAGTTAAGAGTCAATCACAGCAAAGAAAAAACAAATTAGGAAAGTCATGAGTGATTAAAATGGCAAATTTTATGTTATGTATATTTCACCTCACAATTAAAAAGAAATAAAACTGCTAGAAGTCTAGCTGGCTCTTGGGAAGATTTTGGGAAGGATTTGTACTGGCAAATGCTGAGGAAAAGAATTTGATTTCTCCATTAAACTTTAATCAATTTGGAAGAGGATAACTTGGGCTTGCATGTCAGAATACATTTCTAGGTATGGAGCATACCTCTTGTTTCCCACTGACTTCAGTCATAAATAGGTAATAAATTGTACAGTCATATAGCTATATTGTTTTACCTGTACTACTCACTGGCATACTGTCTGGAAAAAATCTTAGACTTGGAAATGCCAGAAACTCATTTTTTTAATGTGGAATTACAACAGATATACCAATCTGATGTTTATATTGCTCTTTTTGTGTTCTTCTATCATCCAACAAGGTGGATTCCAACCAGAAAGAGCAGTATGAATAGAAGAAAGTATATTTGTGTGTCTATGTTGTCAATATGTAAATATTAGGGATATATATACACACACATATATTATATTTACATATACATTTATATGTAATATAAACCTATATACCTACATATATTCATATACTTACATATAAATTTATATGTAATATATGTTTTTTACATATAAAACATATACATACATATATACACATATATTTACATGTATATGGAAATATATTTACATACTGACAATTATCCATGTTAACAAGGAGCACCTTATATAACTGAAGTTTAGTTAATTTGTACAAGTGTGATAAAAGTAGCAATTTTGGGTTGTCACTTCTATCATAAAGCTTTTTTTTTTTAATTTATTTATTTTGGGGACAGAGAGAGACAGAGCATGAATGGGGGAGGGTCAGAGAGAGAAGGAGACACAGAATCCGAAACAGGCTCCAGGCTCCAAGCTGTCAGCACAGAGCCCGACGCGGGGCTGGAACTCACGGACCACGAGATCATGACCTGAGCCGAAGTCGGACGCTCAACCGACTGAGCCACCCAGGGGCCCCTCATAAAGCTTATTAATCTACTTGATGGATAACAACATCTTCATATATTTGTTAAGATGGGAAAGGTGCTAAACTCGTCTCATACTTATTTCTGTCCTCCAAAGGATAATTTTTGAAAAATATTTTAAAATATATAAACCTATTACCCAAAGAGGAGAGTTAGATAAACCATTAGGTAGAAAACAAAAGGGTCAGCACATCCATAAAAAGTAGTCATTCTTCATAGATAGGAACCAATTTATCTTCGTATTTCTGACCTGTCTACTTTCTGAAAGATTTGGAGCTGAGTTCACAAAATTATTTTATATACAATATCAAAAATGAAATTAGACAAAGCAAAAATCAATTAAAATTTGCAAAGTAAGAGATGTTGCTGAATATCTGGGCTGTTACATACAAACTAAAAAGGAGTTTGGCTCTCAATTTAGGGAGGCTAAGGTAAAAAGGGGAAATAGGTTTACTTTACTTGGGGAGGCATCATGGTATAATAGAAAGAATGTAGGATTTATAGGCAAACTATCTCAGTTCCACTTTTGTTCCACTACTTCCTCACTGCTACAGCCTATTTATACCTATTTCTTAAAATGTAAAATTGGAACAGTTATATTTAACAACATCATAGGACTGCTATATCAAATTAGGTAATGTGAAAGCATTTTGTAATTCCAAAACACCATTCATTATTATTGTCTTTACTGACTTAATTGTTTAAAGTATGCAAACAGTAAATGCAACTAAATTGAAACGTTTTTCTAGCACTGGATTCATACTCAAGAATGCCTGGAGACCCCTGAGCCTGCTTGGGATTCTCTCTCTCCCTCTCTCTGCCCCTCCCCTGCTCTCTCTCTCTTGTAAACAAAGAAAGCAAGCTTGTGTTAGAAACTAAACATTCCTCAAGTAGAGTTCTGAAAAAGAAATCCTATTCACAAAGAAGTTTTCATTAGAAATCTTCTATGAAAGCTGGAATTATACTGAGTCAAAACTCAGTGAAGGCTATTCTGTGGAAAGGTGAGAGGACATGTTCCTAGCACCTTCCTTTCTGATGGCTGACTTAACACAGAGAAGGCTAGACAATGAGATAGTTAGCTTATCTATTAACCTCTCTCACACACATACCAGAAACCTCAAGCCAACCTTTGGCAACTGCTAGATTGTAGTCAACTTAAGATTTCATTTTCTAGAAAGAATATCAAGCAACAAAACTCCGGAATGCTGATTAAAAATAAATCCGTGTATGATACCAAATATGCAAAAAGCAGAGTTAACAGTCTATAGTGAAACCGGATTAACTGGACCACTTGCTCAAGAAAGCATCTCCTGTCACACAGGGGTGGGCTACTGGCATGCCTGTAGAAAAAAAGCCTTAAATGACAGAGTAAGGCAATCTTAAGAGTTCATCATAAAGTAGCCTGTGGAACACATGTTCCTTGTTACTACATAAAAAAAGCTGTAGTGGAAAAAGCACCTCAGAGACATAAAAACGAAATTCTAATCCCAGGTCTGCCACTAAATGAGTAATTATGGATAAAACACTTAACCCATGTGAGCCTTGGTCTCCTCATCTGTAAAATGAAAGGACCGCCAATTAGGAAACTTTCTTCTCTCTCTCTCTAAAATAGAACACTTCTGGGATTTAACTATTGTTGAAACAAACAAGAAACATGAGACCATTAGGGGAAACCTAATGTAAAATAATGAGATGCTCACTTAGTATTATATAGATATAGAGATAGAGATAGAGATAGAGATAGAGATAGAGATAGAGATAGAGATATCTGTATTAATTGAGGAAGAAGTCAAAATCCAGTTTGTAACAAAGCAAAGCATAACTTGTCTACAGAATTTGATTATCAAAGTCTATGTACATTTAAAAGAAAGTGACCTGGTATCACCCAACATTAGGTAACAGTAATAGGGTGTGGTTTAGAAAATGCACCTAACCGTATGTTGAAATCAAATGAGGGTCTGGGGAAAACCCTTTTGTTGCTGTAAATTATTACAAGAATTAACATGTAGCCATTCAATCAAGGGTGAGCACAGTTTCAGCACTTAATAAAATGAAGATTAGCCTCCATCAAAACCACAACTTTCTATTACCAAACAAAATCACCTCCTCCCAAACTAGGAAATAAAGAAAGCTAAACTACCAATTCTAGTATTTATCCAGAGGCCTAAAATTTCATAAGCTTTGGTCCAATAATTCTATCTCTGCAACTCCATACCAAAGAAATAATCCTAAACACAGAAATAAAACTCATGCCTAGTAATATCTTTTAAAAATTTTTCTATCACTGAGTTACTTAAAAAAAGAGGAAACTGGTAACAACACAGATTTTAACCAAAAAAAAAAAAAAGGAATAGTTGAGTAAAGCTACAGTATTTAATGGAATAAAATTAAGCCGTTAAAAACAAAGGCTGGAAGCAATGAAAAGTGTTCAAACTGAGGCAAAACCCTCCAAAATATATAGAATTGTATATATGATTTCAGCTGTGTTTAAAAAAAAAAAACAAATATAACATGGAAAAAAAGAGACTGGAAGCAAATACATGTTAAACCACAGTTTTATATGACTAGTGGGACTATGGGTAAATGTTTATACTTTTCTGTGTTCCAAATTCTATTTAATGAATTGACTTTTTTTCAAATAATAAGTAACTGTGTATACAAAATACATTATTTCATTAATCATCAAAATAGTCCTCCAAGTTGAGTAAGGACAAGTCAATGTTATTTAGCATGGAACACATTATGATGGAAATCCTGAAATGCCCTGAAGTAAGTCTTTTACAAATAGAATGAGTTTTATGAAGTTTTTTTTTTTTTTTTAAGTCCTGGGAGATTCTTAAGAAGTTAATTCTAAGGTTCCTACTTTTGAGAATTCTTTTTTTTTTTTTTGAGAATGTAATTCTTAACATAAGACACTATATATATATTATATATATATTCTTGATATATATATATTCTTGATATATATATATGTTCTTGATATATATATATATATGTTCTTGATATATGTTCTTGATATATATTCTTGATATATATATGTATGTGTATATATATATATATATCAAGTGTCTTATGTTAAGAAGACACTTGATATATATATATATGTATATATATATATATATATATATATATCAAGAATATGGCTGAACCAGATGATACATCGAGTATACAAAATCTGGCCTTTGGTAACAGTTATAACTGGATATTAGAGAAATAATTTGATATATATATATTCTTGATATATATATGTATGTATATATATATAGTGTCTTATGTTAAGATATATATATATATAAGATATATATATATATATATCAAGAATATGGCTGAACCAGATGATACATCGAGTATACAAAATCTGGCCTTTGGTAACAGTTATAACTGGATATTAGAGAAATAATTTACCTAGGATTTCTGCCAGTTAGTCAACAAGACCAAAAGCTAAATCCAAGTTTCTTGATGACCATTCTAGTGGTGGAGAAAACAGACTTTGGGATAGTAGCTTATAAGCCAAGAATTGGAACTTATGCTTTTTAAAAAGCTGGTACTTTCAATTTTTTTTGTTTTTAAATTGAAAGCTACCTAAGTCTCCTGAACTTGCCAGCACACACACATAAGCCTCCAGGAATGTTAAATTTGTCATTCTTCTTGTTACCTGTTTTTCCAGGTTGGTATTTTTTTTTATTTTGTATTATCAGGATTCATAGGCACATACATACATACATGCTTCCCTTACGTGTCAACCCCACACCTGTTTTCTTCTAGATAGGACAAATTTCTGAAAGGCTTCTCTTACTAAAAAGAACTTTAAAGATATAAGTAAGGGATAATTTTAAATTCTTAAAGAGTAGTGTCTGCAATTATGACATGTTAGCTTAAGTACTAACCACCATTCCTACTCTCTTTACTTTTCCCCTTTACCATTTCAACTTTAAGTAGGTTATCTCCAAATTTCAAAAATGTCCCCACTGTACTGTTTTTCAAATAATGTCATTCACCTTTGGTGTCATGTTTAAACATTCTCCAATTTCAGAATCCTATGATAAAATTTTTTGTTTATCTCTACTTAATGGGGTAGGTGGGAAGGTGAGAAAAAAAGTAAAAAATGGGAAATGGATGAAGTTCTTGTATCTCTTTGCAGCTTCATAAAATTTTATGAAGGGCTTAGAAACACCAAAATTAAGAAATAGACTTTGGGAACAGATAGTATTATAAAATCAAAAAGGTAGAATAAAAAAATGAGGACTCATAATTTGCATCTTTTTATTGCAGGAGCCTTTACATGCTTCCAAATTTCAACTAACATTTTTCCTTCTTTACCTTTTTATGCTTTGTATGTTATTAATCTTTACTGCCTTTTATGAACACCGTATCAAAATTTTAACAGTAAGCTGAATACATGGTTCTCTTATTTACATATACACAGTGCATTTAACTATTTTATTTTGCTTCAATGTTTTCTAATATTTATATTAAAAATATTAAAATATAAACATTAAGTCAATTATTGTTTAATCTCTACCATAAACATGATTTTAATTGTTTTTATTTGTTTACTTTCAGGAACTTGGAGATGGTGGTTCTCTCAGAATGGTTCACTTTGGTTTGGTATAAACAATGAGAAACTATTTTACTTAAATAAAACAACACATTTCTCACATCTAAAATCTTTCATGGCCTGATACAGAGTAAAATCTCCCTATACAGATTAAAAAGAGAAAAGACAATATGAATTAGTTAAGTGTTTTAAATTGAGAGTATTCTCAAGCTACATTTTATTAGTTTCAAAAACATGTAACTTACCAGCAGTGATCCTAAGTAGAAGTCCTTAACTTATTTTCAATAATTTAAAATTTTTGAAGTTTCTTAAATTATATATTATTGGGTATAAAAAGTAAAATATTTAAACTTGGTTCTCCCAAGCATTTTAAACATTTACTCTTGTGAACTTGTTTACATTACTAATTTGCATTATGAATAAGATATTTACTAAGCAAAACTCCCAGACCCATTGCTGGGAGGCAGTTTTCTATGGGTCTCTTGAATTATGGCTATGAGGCAAAGAATGCCCCTTGGAGCCAGATACCATCTCCCTCTAGAGCATAGACCAGACATGCTTACTGCCCATTTGAAAAGTTCTGTTTTGGGGGCATCTGGGTGACTTAGTGGGTTCGGCCTCCAACTCTTGATTTCGGCACAGGTCATGATCTCACAATTCATGGGTTTGAGCCCTGTATGGGCCTCTGTTCTGACCGTGCAGAACCTGCTTGGGATTCTTTCTCTCTCCCTCTCTCTCTGTTCCTCACCTGCTCTCTCAAAAATAAATAAATAAGCTTTTTTAAAAAAAAAGTTTTGTTTTGTTTTTAAAGATTCTATTTTTAAGTAATCTGTACCTCTCAATTTGGGGCTCAAAGAAGACCAAGAGTCACATGCTCCACCGACCAAGCCAGGCAGTCTCCCTGACCATGTGAAAGAATTAAAGTTCCCTAAACTCAGAGTTCCTAGCTTTTACACAGCCCACCTAGTGTGCAGTGGTCATCTGACCTTCTTGACATCACCTCATGGGAATGGGCTTAGGAATCAATGCCCTCCCCCTGCCCACCAAAACTTGACACTATAGCTGTTATTACTATGAGTAATAAACTGTCTTTTATTTCTGAGTCTTGAGCCTCATGTCTTCTACCAGCATGCCACTGTTACTTGGTAATTTGTTACAAGTAGGGTAAAAATCTCAAGCCCTTCACAGTTCTTGACACCCATTCATTAGGCAAATAGCATGTATTTTAGAAGAGTAAATGTCTATAATAATCAACATTTTTTTTCAAATGTTGTACATGAGGTAAATTATTTATTTCAATCTTAGAAGTTAATTAGATTGAAGGCTTTTACACTTCAGATTTTTCTCCCTACTTCCTATTCATATGCACCTCTACCAGATGGTATGATGAAGAAAGGAAGTAAAACTCAAATTAGATTTTTCAGTTTGCTACTCCTCTGGAAAAGGTTTAGTAATACATAGTATATGAGCCATACTAAAAAGAGATGTAGAGTTACCAGCAAATTTTAATTTTACTATTCTGATCTTTACCATAATAATCAAAAGTTAGCTAATTTTTTTAAGAAAAAATTATATTGAGAAATATATGGTTTTGTCAAGACTGCAACATTTTCTCCAGATTTTCTAGTAAATAGCCATTAACCGAAAATACAAACCACATTTCCTGATCTACCATATCCTTTTGTTCATTTCACCACTGTCTCTACAACGATGTGAGAGACTGGTAGAAGAGTTCAGTATTATTTCTAAGTTCTAGGCGAGTAGACATAGTATATGCTAAATAGATACAGTCTATGCTAAAACTAAAAATTTTTAATCAGACATTAAGGGGCACCTGGGTGGCTCAGTCAGTCAAGTCAGTTAAGCTTTTTGACTATTCTTCAAAATTCACAGATCTCAAATAATATCCACAATAATGCACAACTATGACATTTTGCCTTTTACTAAAATAAACTGTGTTTGCAATACTCCTATCTAAATGGTTTTGGAAAAGCTTCATTATGCTGTATTTGGCAGTGATTTCTTGGATATGACACCAAAAGTACAGACAACAAAAGTAAAGGTAAACTGAGTGACATCACTATTTAAAACTTTGTGCCTCAAAAGATACCATAGTCAGAGTGAAAAAAAAATCCATGGAATGGAAGAAAACATTTGAAAATCATAGATAAGGTAAGAACTCCAACAACAAAAAACTAAATAACCCTATTAAAAAATTGGCAAAGAACTTGAATATAGTTCTCCAAATGTAATATACAAATCACACGAAGAGATACTTATTATCATTAATAATTAAGGAAATGCAAAGCAAAACCACAATGAGATACTATTTCACCACATTAGAATGGCTATAACTAAAAAAAAAAAAGATAAAAGAAAACAAGTGTCAGCAAGGATATAGAAAACTGGAACCCTTGCAAATTCTTGATTATAAGATAAAATGGTGCACCTGCTACGGAAAACATACAGTAGTTCCTCAAAATTAAAAACAAAATCGCCATCCAGCAATTCTACTTCTGAAGTATACCCAAAAGAATATAAAGTAGGAACTCTAATGTTTATACACCCATGTTCATAGCAGTGTTATTCACAATAGCCAAAAGATGGAAATAAGTGAAGTGTCCAACAAAGTATGAATAAATGAACAAAATGTGGTATATACATATAATGGAATGTTCAGTCTTAAACGCAATGCTGACATATGCCATAGCATGGATGAATCTTGAAGACATCATGCTAAGTGAAATATGCCAGTGACAAAAAGACAAATGCTACGGGATTTCACTTACATGAGGTATCTGGAGTAGTCCGATTCATAGAAGCAGAAAGTAAAATAGTGGTTGCCACAGGTTCGGGGGTGGGGAAATCAAGAAGTGTTTAACAGGTATATAGTTTCAGTTTTGCAAGACAAAAAAAATTCTGAAGACTGGTCACACAATGATGTGAATATACTTAACACTACTGAACTGTATACTTAAAACTGGCTAAGATGATAAATTTTATGTTTATATGTATTTTATCAAATTTTAAAATATGTGTGTAACATATGATTTTACATTATTATACGACCTGGAAGCCTCTGAAAAAAAGTACATGGAGATTGGGGCGCCTGGGTGGCGCAGTCGGTTAAACGTCCGACTTCAGCCAGGTCACGATCTCGCGGTCCGTGAGTTCGAGCCCCGCGTCGGGCTCTGGGCTGATGGCTCAGAGCCTGGAGCCTGTTTCCGATTCTGTGTCTCCCTCTCTCTCTGCCCCTCCCCCGTTCATGCTCTGTCTCTCTCTGTCCCAAAAATAAATAAAAAACATTGAAAAAAAAAAATTTTTAAAAAATAATAAAAAAAAAAAAGTACATGGAGATCAATTATCTCCTTAAAATAAATAAAAAGCTAAATTTCAGAAGTAACAAGTTTTCTAAATCTTAATAATTTAGATGTATAATCCTAGTTAAATAACACCAATTTGCTTTTTTTAAAAAGTAATGGGGATTAAAACACAATTCTTATAAAAACAGATTTTATTTTTTTTATTTTAACTTGTTTTATTTTTTTAAATTTACATCCAAATTAGTTAGCAGATAGTGCAACAATGATTTCAGGAGTAGATTCCTTAATGCCTCTTACCCATTTAGCCCACCCCCCCCCACAACCCCTCCCGTAACCCTCAGTTTATTCTCCATATTTATGAGTCTCTTATGCTTTGTCCCCCTCCCTGTTTTAATATTATTTTTGTTTCCCTTCCCTTATGTTCATCTGTTTTGTCTCTTAAAATCCTCATATGAGTGAGGTCATATGATTTTTGTCTTTCACTGACTAATTTCACTTAACATAATACCCTCCAGTTCCATCCACGTAGTTGCAAATGGCAAGATTTCATTCTTTTTGAATGCCAAGTAATACTCCATTGTATATATATACCACTTTTTCTTTTTTTTTTTTGCTTTTTTTTTTATTTTTATTTTTTTTTTATGAAATTTATTGACAAATTGGTTTCCATACAACACCCAGTGCTCATCCCAAAAGGTGCCCTCCTCAATACCCATCACCCACCCTCTCCTCCCTCCCACCCCCCATCAACCCTCAGTTTGTTCTCAGTTTTTAAGTCTCTTATGCTTTGGCTCTCTCCCATTCTAACCTCTTTTTTTTTTTTTCCTTCCCCTCCCCCATGGGTTCCTGTTAAGTTTCTCAGGATCCACATAAGAGTGAAACCATATGGTATCTGTCTTTCTCTGTATGGCTTATTTCACTTAGCATCACACTCTCCAGTTCCATCCACGTTGCTACAAAAGGCCATATTTCATTTTTTCTCATTGCCACGTAATATTCCATTGTGTATATAAACCACAATTTCTTTATCCATTCATCAGTTGATGGACATTTAGGCTCTTTCCATAATTTGGCTATTGTTGAGAGTGCTGCTATGAACATTGGGGTACAAGTGGCCCTATGCATCAGTGCTCCTGTATCCCTTGGATAAATTCCTAGCAGTGCTATTGCTGGGTCATAGGGTAGGTCTATTTTTAATTTTCTGAGGAACCTCCACACTGCTTTCCAGAGCGGCTGCACCAATTTGCATTCCCACCAACAGTGCAAGAGGGTTCCCGATTCTCCATATACCACTTCTTCTTTATCCATTCATCCATTGATGGGCATTTGGGCTTTTCCCATACTTTGGCTATTGTTGATAGTGCTGCTATAAACATTGGGGTGCATGTGTCCCTTCGGAACAGCACACCTGTATCCCTTGGATAAATACCTAGGAGTGCAATTGCTGGGTCATAGGGTACTTCTATTTTTAGTCTTTTGAGGAACCTCCATACTGTTTTCCAGAGTGGTTGCACCAGCTTGCATTCCCGCCAGCAATGCAAAAGAGGTCCTCTTTCTCTGCATCCTCACCAACATGTGATGTTGCCTGAGTTAAAAACAGATTTTAGAGAGTTTGGAAAGACATTGAAGTAGGACAATCCTGCACTCACTTCCTCCCATGCACACATGAAGGCTGAAACTACTTAGTGTGCAACTCACTCTGAAAATGACCTGAAGACTAACATACCAGCTCTTCCACAGCTAAAGATGTAAAGAAAAAGCCACATCAAGAAGAGTATGAAGGCCAGAGATGTGGTCGGGAATTAAAACCCCAGTGCAGTGACCCATTGGCAAGTGAAATATCAAAAACATAGAGGTCCTTCCTGAGGAGCAAGGGGATCAAGCCCCACATTAGACATTCACCAGCTTGGGGATCTGTGATGGGAAGACAAGCCCCCATGATGTTTGGCTCTTAAAATCAGCAGGACTTAACTCCAGGAGCTTTGAAAATTAGCAGAGCTTGGCATAAAAACAGAAACTCAGATCAATGGAACAGAATAGAGAAGCTAGAAATGCACCCACAAACATATGGCCAACTAATCTTTGACAAAGCAGGAAAGAATATCCAATGGGATAAAGACAGTCTCTTCAGTAAGTGGTGCTGGGAAAACTGGACAGCGACATGCAGAAAAATGAACCTGGACCACTTTCTTACACCATACATAAAAATAAACTCAAAATGGATGAAAGACCTAAATGTAAGATAGGGAGACATCAAAATCCTTGAGGATAAAGCAGGCAAAAGCCTCTTTGACCTTGACCGCAGCAACTTCTCACTCGACACATCTCCAGAGGCAAGGGAAACAAAAGCAAAAATGAACTACTGGAACCTCATCAAAATAAAAAGCTTCTGCACAGTGAAGGAAACAATCCGCAAAACTAAAAGGCAACCGAAAGAATGGGAGAAGATATTTGCAAACAACCTATCACAGAAAGAGTTAATATCCAAAATCTATAAAGAACTTATCAAACTTAATACCCAAAAAGCAAATAATCCAGTGAAGAAATGGGCCAAAGACATGAATAGACACTTCTCCAAAGAAGACATCCAGATGGCCAACCGACACATGAGAAGATGCTCAACATCCCTAATCATCAGGGAAATACAAATCAAAACCACGATGACATACCCCCTCACACCCATCAGAATGGCTAACATTAACAACTCAGGCAACAACAGATGTTGGTGAGGATGAGGAAGAGAGGATCTCTTTTGCACTGCTGGTGGGAATGCAAACTGGTGCAGCTAATCTGGAAAACAGTATGGAGGTTCCTCAAAAAATTAAAAATAGAACTACCCTACAACCCAGCAATTGCACTACTAGGTATTTATCCAAGGCATACAGGTATGCTGTTCCGAAGGGACACATGAACCCCAATGTTTATAGCAGCACTATCAATAATAGCCAAATTATGGAAAGAGCCCAAATGTCCATCGATGGATGAATGGATAAAGAAGATGTGGTGTGTGTGTGTGTGTGTGTGTGTGTGTGTGTGTGTGTACACACACACACATACAATGGAGCATTATTCAGCAATCAAAAAGAATGAAATCTTGCCATTTACAACTACATAGATGGAACAGAGGGTATCATGCTAAGTGAAATTAGAGAAAGACAAATATTACATGACTTCACTCATATGAGGAATTTAAGATACAAAACAGATAAACATAAGGGAAGGGAAGCAAAAATAATATAAAAACAAGGAGGGGGACAAAACAAAAGAGACTCTTAAATACGGAGAACAAACTGAGGTTTCCTGGAGGCATAGTGGGTGGAGGGATGGGCCAAATGGATAAGGAACATTAAGACACTTTATTTTTTAATTTTCATATCAGTTTTATTTTTTTAATGTGAAATTTATTGTCAAATTGGTTTCCATACAACACCCAGTGCTCATCCCAAAAGGTGCCCTCCTCAATACCCATCACCCACCCTACCCTCCCTCCCGCCCCCCCTTCAACCCTCAGTTTGTTCTCAGTTTTGTTTTTTTTTTTCAATGTTTATTTATTTTGGGACAGAGAGAGACAGAGCATGAACGGGGGAGGGGCAGAGAGAGAGGGAGACACAGAATTGGAAACAGTCTCCAGGCTCTGAGCCATCAGCCCAGAGCCCGACGCGGGGCTCGAACTCACGGACCGCGAGATCGTGACCTGGCTGAAGTCGGACGCTTAACCGACTGCGCCACCCAGGCGCCCCTGTTCTCAGTTTTTAAGAGTCTCTTATGCTTTGGCTCTCTCCCTCTCTAACCTCTTTTTTTTCTTCCCCTCCCCCATGGGTTCCTGTTAAGTTTCTCAGGATCCACATAGGAGTGAAAACATACAGTATCTTTCTCTGTATGACTTATTTCACTTAGCATAACACTCTCCATCCACGTTGCTACAAAAGGCCATATTTCATTCTTTCTCATTGCCACGTAGTATTCCATTGTGTATATAAACCACAATTTCTTTATCCATTCATCAGTTGATGGACATTTAGGCTCTTTCCATAATTTGGCTATTGTTGAAATTGCTGCTATAAACATTGGGGTACAAGTGCCCCTATGCATCAGCACTCCTGTATGCCTTGGGTAAATTCCTAGCAGTGCTATTGCTGGGTCATAGGGTAGGTCTATTTTTAATTTTCTGAGGAACCGCCACACTGCTTTCCAGAGCGGCTGCACCAGTTTGCATTCCCACCCAAAGTGCAAGAGGGTTCCCATTTCTCCACATCCTCTCCAGCATCTATAGTCTCCTGATTTGTTCATTTCAGCCACTCTGACTGGCGTGAGGTGATACCTGAGTGTGGTTTCTCTGATGAGGAGTGACATTGAGCATCGTTTCATGTGTTTGTTGGCCATCCGGATGTCTTCCTTAGAGAAGTGTCTATTCATGTTTTCTGCCCATTTCTTCACTGGATTATTTGTTTTTCGGGTATGGAGTTTGGTGAGCTCTTTATAGATTTTGGATACCCTTTGTCCGATATGTCATTTGCAAACATCTTTTCCCATTCTGTTGGTTGCCTTTTAGTTTTGTTGATCGTTTCCTTTGCTGTACAGAAGCTTTTTATCTTCATGATGTCCCAATAGTTCATTTTTGCTTTTAATTCCCTTGTCTTTGAGGATGTGTCAAGTAAGAAGTTGCTGCAGCTGAAGTCAGAGAAATTTTTTCCTGCTTTCTCCTCTAGGGTTTTGATGGTTTCCTGTCTCCCATTCAGGTCCCTTATCTATTTTGAGTTTGTTTTTGTGAATGGTGTAAGAAAGTGGTCTAGTTTCATCTTCTGCATGTTGCTGTCCAGTTCTCCCAGCACCATTTGTTAAAGAGACTGTCTTTTTTCTATTGGATATTCTTTCCTGCTTTGTCAAAGATTAGTTGGCCATACTTTTGTGGGTCTAATTCTGTGGTTTCTATTCTATTCCATTGGTCTATGTGTCTGTTTTTGTGCCGATACCAAGCTGTCTTGATGATTACAGCTTTGTAGTAGAGACTAAAGTCAGGGATTGTGATGCCTCCTGCTTTGGCCTTCTTCTTCAAAATCACTTTGGCTATTCGTGGCCTTTTGTGGTTCCATACAAATTTTAGGATTGCTTGTTCTAGCTTCGAGAAGAATGCTGGTGCAATTTTGATTGGGATTGCATTGAATGTGTAGATAGCTTTGGGTAGTATTGACATTTTAACAATATTTATTCTTCCAATCCATGAGCAGGGAATGTTTTTCCATTTCTTTATATCTTCTTCAATTTCCTTCATAAGCTTTCTATAGTTTTCAGCATACAGATCTTTGACATCTTTGGTTAGATTTATTCCTAGGTATTTTATGCTTCTTGGAGCAATTGTGAATGGGATCAGTTTCTTTATTTGTCTTTCTGTTGCTTCATTGTTAGTGTATAAGAATGCAACTGATTTCTGTACATTGATTTTGTATCCTGCGACTTTGCTGAATTCATGTATCAGTTCTAGCAGACTTTTGGTGGAGTCTGTCGGGTTTTCCATGTATAATATCATGTCGTCTGCAAAAAGTGAAAGCTTCACTTCATCTTTGCCAATTTTGATGCCTTTGATTTCCTTTTGTTGTCTGATTGTGGATGCTGGCACTTCCAACACTATATTAAACAACAGCGGTGACAGTGGACATCCCTGTTGTGTTCCTGATCTCAGGGAGAAAGCTCTCAGTTTTTCCCCATTAAGGATGATATTAGCTGTGGGCTTTTCATAAATGGCTTTTATGATGTTTAAGTATGTTCCTTCTATCCCGACTTTCTCGAGGGTCTTTATTAAGAAAGGATGCTATATTTTGTCAAATGCTTTTTCTGCATCGATAGACAGGATCATATGGTTCTTATCTTTTCTTTTATTAATGTGATGCATCACATTGATTGATTTGTGAATGCTGAACCAGCCCTGCAGCCCAGGAATGAATCTCACTTGATCATGGTGTATAATTTTTTTTATATGCTGTTGAATTCAATTTGCTGGTATTTTATTGAGAATTTTTGCATCCATATTCATCAGGGATATTGGCCTGTAGTTCTCTTTTTTTACTGGGTCTCTGTCTGGTTTAGGAATCAAAGTAACACTGGCTTCATAGAATGAGTCTGGAAGTTTTCCTTCCCTTTCTATTTTTTGGAACAGCTTGAGAAGGATAGGTATTATCTCTGCTTTAAATGTCTGGTAGAATTCCCCTGGGAAGCCATCTGGTCCTGGACTCTTAGTTGTTGGGACATTTTTGATAACTGATTCAATTTCTTCACTGGTTATGGGTCTGATCAAGTTTTCTATTTCTTCCTGTTTGAGTTTTGGAAGTGTGTGGGTGCTTAGGAATTTGTCCATTTCTTCCAGGTTGTCCAATTTGTTGGCATATAATTTTTCATAGTAATCCTTGATAATTGCTTGTATTTCTGAGGGATTGGTTGTAATAATTCTATTTTCATTCATGATTTTATCTATTTGGGTCATCTCCCTTTTCTTTTTGAGAAGCCTGGCTACAGGTTTATCAATTTTGTTTATTTTTTAGATTCTATATTGTTTTTTTAGATTCTATATTGTTTATTTCTGCTCTGATCTTTATTATTTCTCTTCTGCTGCTGCTGAGGAAGACACTTGTTTGGATGAGCACTGGGTGTTATACCTAGGGGATGAATGACTGGAATCTACTCCTGAAATCATTATTGCACTATACTGGATGTGAAATTAATTAATTAATTAATTAATTAAAAAGATGTGATACATAATGGAATACTTTTCAGTCATAAAAAATAAAATCTTGCCATTTTCAATGACATGAATGGATCTAGAGAGTGTTATGCTAAGCAAAATAAAAAAAATTTTTTACATAAAAACCTTCGAGGCAGTCAGGATAGAAGAAACATACCTTAACATTATAAAAGCCATGTATGAAAGGCCCACAGCTAATATCATCCTCAAAGGGAAAAAACTGAGAGCTTTTCCTCTGAGATCAGGAACATGGAACATGACAGGGATGTCCACTCTAACCACTGTTGTTTAACATAGTTTTGGAGGTCGTAGCCTCAGCAATCAGACAATGAAACAAAACAAAAGGCATCCAAATTGGCAAAGGAGAAGTCAAACTTTTACTCCTCACAGATGACTTTAATAGTCTATATGGAATACCCAAAAGACTCCACCAAAAACTGCTAGAGCCAACACAAGAATTCAGCAAAGTCACAGGATATAAAACCAATGTACAGAAATCATTTACATTTCTATACCTCAATAATGAAGTAACAGAAAGAGATATCAGGGATCAATCCCATTTACAACTGCATCAAAAACCATAAAATACCTAGGAATAAAAACCTAACCAAAGAGGTAAAAGGCCTGTACTCTAAAAACTATAAAATGCTTATGAAAGAAATTAAAGATGACACAAAGAAATGGGAAAACATTCCATGCTCATGGATCAGAAGAACAAATATTATTAAAATGTCTATACTACTGAAAGCAATCTACACATTCAATGTAATCTCTATCAAAATAACACCAGCATTCTTCACAGAGCTAGAAAAAACAATCCTAAAATTTGTATGGAACCAGAAAAGGCCCCAAATAGCCAAAGTAATGTTGAAAGAGAAAACCAAGGGGCACTTGGGTGGCTCAGTCGGTTAAGCATGCCACTTTGGCTCAGGTCATGATCTCACAGTTTGTGACTTCAAGCCCTGTGTCGGGCTCTGTACTGACAGCTCAGAGCCTGGAACCTACTTTAGATACTGTGTCTCCCTCTCTCTTTGTTCCTCCCCCACACACACACACTCTTGTGTGCACTCGCTCTCTCTCAAAAATGAATACACACACACACACACACACACACACACACACACACACACACACATTTTTTTTAAAGAAAAGAAAAGCTGAAGGCATCACAGTTCTCGACTTCAAGCTGTATTACAAAGCTGTTATTATCAGGACAGTATGGTATCAGCACAAACACAGATACACAGATCAATGGAACAGAACAGAGAATTCAGAAATGGACCCACATATGTGTAGCCAAATAATCTTCCACAAAACAGCAAAGAGTATCCAATGGAAAAAAGACAGTCTCTTCAGCAAATGGTGCTGGGAAAATTGGACAGCAACTTGCAGAAGAATGAAACTAGACCATTTTCTTTCACCATACACAGAAATAAATTCAAAATGGATAAAAGACCTAAATGTGAAACAGGAAACCATCAAAACCTACAGGAGAAAACAGACAGCAACCTCTTTGACCCTGGCCACAGGAACTTCTTACTTGACATGTGTCTGAAGGCAAGGGAAATAAAAACAAAAATGAACTACTGGGTTTATCATCAAGATAAAAAGGTTCTGCACAGCCAAGAAAACAATCAACAAAACTAAAAGGCAACCGACAGAAATGGAGATGAGACTTGCAAATGACATATCTGATAAAGGGTTAGTATGCAAAATCTAGAAAGAAGTCACCAATCTCAACACCCCAAAAAACAAATAATCCAGTGAAGACATGGGCAGAAGACATAAAGAGATCATTTTCCAAAGAAGACATCCAGATTGCAGATACATGAAAAGATACCCAACATCACTCATCATCAGGGAAATATAAATGAAAAAGACAATGAGATACCACCTCACACTGGTCAGTGGCTAAAATTAGCAACTCAGGAAACAATAGATGTTGGCAAGGAAGTGAAGAAAGGGGAACCCTCTTGCATTGTTGGTGGGAATGCAAACTGGTGCAACCACTATGGAAAACAGTGTGGAGGTTACTCAAAAAATTAAAAATACAACTACCCTATGACCCAGCAATTGCACTACTAGGTAATTATCCAAAAGATACAGGAGTGCTGATTCGAAGGGACCCATGCATCCCAATGTTTATAGCAGCACAATCAACAATAGACAAATTATGGAAAGAACCCAAATGTCCATCAGCTGATGAATCGATTAAGAAGATGTGGTATACATATACAATGGAATACTACTCAGTGATGAAAAACAATGTTATCTTGCCATTTGCAACAATGTGGATGGAACTGGAGGGTATTATGCTAAGCAAAATAGTCAAAGAAAGACAAGTATCCCATGATTTCATTCACTCATAGCTGGATTGAGAAACTTAACAGATGATCATAGGGGAAGGGAAGGAAAAATAAGGTAAAAACAGAAGGAGGCAAACCATAAACGACTGAAATACAGAGAATAAACTGAGGGTTGATGGGGGTGGGGTGATGAGGAGTGGGGAAAATGGGTGATGGGCATTAAGGAGGGCACTTGTTGGGATGAGCACTGGGTGTTACATATAAGTGATAAACAAATAAAAATAATAATAAAATAAATAAATGCCTGGAGGAAAAAATGAAAAAATAAAACAAAGATTGTAAGGAGCGCCTGGGTGGCTCAGTCATTTGAGCATCTGACTTCAGCTCAGGTCATGATCTTGTAGTTTGTGAGCTCGAGCCCCACATGAGCTCACTGCTGTCAGCATGGACCCACTTAGGATCCTCTGTGCTCCTCCCCGACTCATGCTCTCTCAAAAATAAACCATTAAAAAAAAGCAACAAAGATTGTAATAAGAGACAAAGAAGGGCTATACATAACGTTAAAGGAATCAATCTAACAAAAGGATATAAGTGACAATTGTAAATATCTATGCACC
Source organism: Prionailurus viverrinus (assembly GCF_022837055.1). Taxonomy (NCBI): domain Eukaryota; kingdom Metazoa; phylum Chordata; class Mammalia; order Carnivora; family Felidae; genus Prionailurus; species Prionailurus viverrinus. The sequence goes on along the minus strand of NC_062563.1, from coordinate 81,446,135 downwards.
CAACATAGGTGCACCTAAATATATAAAGGGAATATTAACAGAAATAAAAAAAGAAACTGACAACAATACAATAATAGTATGGGACTTTAACACCCCACTTACATCAATGTATAGATTATCCAGACAGAAAGTAAGAAAGCAGTGGCTTTCTTTTTAAAATTTTTTTTTTCAATGTTTATTTATTTTTTGGGGGACAGAGAGAGACAGAGCATGAACGGGGGAGGGGCAGAGAGGGAGAGAGACACAGAATCGGAAACAGGCTCCGAGCCATCAGCCCAGAGCCTGACGCGGGGCTCGAACTCATGGACCGCGAGATCGTGACCTGGCTGAAGTCGGACACTTAACCAACTGCGCCACCCAGGCGCCCCAGAAAGCAGTGGCTTTCAACAACACATTAGATGGTCTTAACAGATAAGTATACAATAGTCCATCAAAAACAGCGGAATAAACATTATTTTCAAGGGCACATGAAACATTTTCCAGGATAGAGCACATGTTAGGTGACAAAAGTCACCTAAGTCTTAATTAATTTAAGAAGACTGAACTCATATCAAGCATCTTTTCCAGCCACAACACTAGGAAACAAGAAATCAATTACAAGAAAAAAATACTAAGAAAAAAATTATGAAGGCTAAAACAACATGCTACTAAACAACCAATTGGTCAACAAAGTAATAAAAGAGGAAATCAAAAAAATATCTGCAGGCAAATGAAATTGGAAATGTAACAGTTTGAAATTTTGGGGACACAGCAAAAGGAATTCTAAAAGGAAAATTTATAGCGATACAGGCCTATCTCAAGAAACAAGAAAAATCTCTAATAAACAATTTAACTTTACATCTGAGGGAACTAGAAAAAGAAGAACAAAACCCAAGAAGAGTAAAAGAAAGGAGATAGTAGAAATCAGAGCAGAAATGTATGAAATAGAGACTAAAAAAAACCAATATAACAGATCAATGAAACCAAGAGCTGGTTCTTTGAAAATATGAACAAAATTGATAAACTTCTAGCAATACTCATTTTAAAAAAAGAAGACTTAAATAAACAAAATTACTAATTAAAGAGAAGAAATAACAACCAACACCACCCAACAATTGTAACAGAAAATTACTAAAACCAATATGTCAACAAATTGGACAACTTAGAAGAAGTGGATAAACGCCTTAAAAACATATAACCTACCAAACTAAATCAGGAAAATCTGAACAGACAAATCACTAGCAATGAAATTGAATAACTTATCAAAAATTCTCAAAAAACAAAAGTCCAGAACGAGAGAGCTTCAGAGGCAAATTCTACCAAAATTTAAAGAAAACTCAATACCCAATTCTCAAACATTTCTAAAAATACAAGAAAAACGAAAACTTCCAAATTCATTCTGTGCAGCTAGTATCACCCAGATACAAAAAAAACAGATAAAGACACAGGCCAGTATCCCTCATGAATACAGATGCAAAAATCCTCAATAAAATACTAGTAAACTGAATCCAACAATTATTTAAAAAATCACATACCACGATCAAGTGGCATTATTCCTGGGATGCAAGCGTGGTTCAATATTCTCAAAACAATCAGTGTGATACATCACATCAATAAGAGAAAGTATAAACACTGTATGATCCTTTCAATAGATGCAGAAAGAGCACTTGACAAAGTACAACTTTCACTCATGATAAAAATCCTCTACAAAGTAGGTCTAGAGGGAATATCTCAACATAATAAAGGCCTTATATGAAAAACCCATAGCCAACATCATACTCAATGGTGAAAAACTGGGAGCTTTTCCCCGAAGTTCAGGAATAAGACAAGGCTGTCCACTCTCATCAATTTTATTCAACATTGTACTGGAAGCCCTAATCACAGCAGTTAGACAACATAAAGAAAGAAATGGCATCCAAATTGGAACGGAAGAAGTAAAACTCTCACTATTTGCAGATGACACGATACTATATTTTAAAAACCCTAAAGACCCTACCAAAAAACTATTAGAACTGATAAATGATTTCAGTAAGATGGCAGGATACAAAATCAATGTACAGAAATCTGTTGCATTCCTATACACTAATAAAGCAGCAGCAGAAAGTGAAATTAAGAAAAAAATACCATTTATAATTGCACCTCAAACAAGAAAATATCTTAAAGAGGGGAAAGACCTATACTCTGAAAACTATAAAATGCTGATGAAAGAAACTAAAGATGGCACACAAAAAAATGGAAAGACCTCTCATGCTCATGGGTAGGAATAACAAATATTGCTAAGATGGCTACACTGTCCAAAACTATCAACAGATTAACCGTAATCCTTAACAAGATACCAATAACATTTTTGACAGAACTAGAACAACAAATGATCCTAAAAATTTGTATAGAACCTCAAAAGACCCTGAATAGCTAAAGCAATCTTGAAAAAGAAAAACAAAGCTAGAGGTATCACAATTACAGATTTCAAGTTATATTACAAAGTAGCAGTAATTAAAACAGTAAGGTAGGGGTGCCTAGGTGGCTCAGTCAGTTGAGTGTCCAACTCTTGATTTCTGCTTGGGTCATGATCTCATGGTTTGTGGGATCAAGCCCTGTGACAGACTGTGCTGACAGTACAAAGCCTGCTTAGGATTCTCTCTAAAAATAAATAAAGTTTAAAAAATAAATAAATAAAACAGTATGGTACTGGCATAAAAACAGACACACAGATCAATGGAATAGAAAACTCAGAAATAGCAATCCCTATCAAAATAACACCAGCATTCTTCACAGAGCTAGAACTAACAACCCTAAAATTTGTATGGAACCAGAAAAGACCCCGAATAGCCAAAGTAATCCTTAAAAAGAAAACCAAAGCTGGAGACATCACAGTTCCAGACTTCAAGCTATACTACAAATCTGTAATCAAGACACTATAGTACTGGCACAAAAACAGACATATAGATAAATGGAACAAAATAACCCAGAAATGGACTCACAAGTGTATGGCCAAATAATCTTTCACAAAGCAGGAAAGAATATCTATCCAATGGAACAGACAGTCTCTTCAGCAAATGGTTTTGGAAAAACTGGACAGTGACATGCACAAGAATGAACCTGGACCACTTTTTTACACCATACACAAAAATATACTCATAATGGATGGAAGACCTAAACATAAAAAATAAAAAAGGAATTCATCAAAATCCTACAGGAGAAAACAGGCAAAAACCCCTTTGACCTCGGCCTCAGCAACTTCTTATTAGGTCTCTGGAGGCAAGGGAAATAAAAGCCAAATGAACTATTAGGACTTAATCAAAATAAAAAGCTTCTGCATGGTGAAGGAAACAATCAGCAAAACTAAAAGGCAACTGACAGAATGGGAGGAGATATTTACAAAGGATATATCTGATAAAGGATTAGTATCCAAAATCTGTAAAGAACTTATCAAATCAACACCCTAAAAGCAAATAACCCAGTGAAGAAATGGGCAAAAGACATAAATAGACACTTCTCCAAAGACGACATCTAGATGGCTAACAGACACATGAAAAGATACTCAACATCACTCATCAGGGAAATACAAATCAAAACCACAATGAGATACCCCCTCACACCTGTCAGAATGGCTAAAATTAACAACTCAGGCAACAATAGATGTTGGTAAGGATACGGAGAAAGAGGATCTCTTTTGCCTTGCTGGTGGAAATGCAAACTGGTACAGCCACTCTGGAAAACAGCATGGAAGTTCCTAAAAAAATGAAAAATAGAACTACCCTATGACCCAGCAATTACACTACTAGGTATTTATCCAAAGAATACAGGTGTGGTGTTTCAAAGGGGCACATGCACCCCAATGTTTATAGCAGTGCTATCAACAATAGCCAAAATATAGAAAGAGCCCAAATTTCCACTGATAGATGAATGGATAAAGGAGATATGGTGTATACATATATACAACAGAATATTTCTGGGCAATCAAAAAGAATGAAATCTTGCCATTTGCAACAATGTGGATAGAATTGGAGCGTATTATGCCAAGCAAAATTAGTCAGAGAAAGACAGTATCATATGACTTCACTCATATGTGGAATTTAAGATACAAAATAGATGAACATAAGGGAAAGGAAGCAAAAATAATATAAAAACAGGAAGAGGGACACAACATAAGAGACTTAAATACAGAGAATAAACTAAGGGGTTATGGGTAGGAGGATGGGCTTGATGGGCAAGGGGCATTAAGGAGGACACTTGTTGGGATGAGCACTGGGTATTATATGTAGGGGATGAATCACTGGAATCTCTACTGAAATCATTATTGCACTATATGCAACTAACTTGGATGCAAGTTTCAATAAATAAATAAGTAAAAGAAAGAAAGAAAGGAGAGAAAGAGAGAAAGAGAGAAAGAGAAAGAAAGAAAGAAAGAAAGAAAGAAAGAAAGAAAGAAAAAGAAAACTCAGAAACAAACCCACAATTATATGGTCAATTAATCAACAAAGGAGAAATGAACATACAATGGCAAAAAGACAGTCTCTTTAACAAATGGTGTTGCGAAAACTGGAGAGCTACATGCAAAAGAATGACCACTTTCTTTTATCACATACAAAAATAAACTCAAAATGGATTAAGGACCTAAATGTGAGACATGAAACCATAAAAATTCCTGAAGAAAACACAGGCAGTAACCTCTCTGACATCAGCCGTAACAACATTTTTCTAGGTAGGTCTCCTAGGTAAGGGAAATAAAAGGAAAAATAAACTTTTGGGACTATGTCAAAATAAAAAGTTCTTGCACAGTGAAGGAAACAATAATGAGAACTAACAGGCAACCTTCAGAATGGGAGAAAATATTTGTAAATGACATATGTAATAGAAGGTTAGTATCCAAAATATACAAGAACTTATCAAACCCCACACACAAAAAAAAACCACACAAATAATCCAGTTTAAAAATGGGAAGAATACATGAATAGGCATTTTTCCAAAGAAGATATAAAGATAGCTAACTGACACATCAAAAGATGCTCAACATCACTTATCATCAGGGAAATGCAAATTACAACTACAATGAGATATCTCACACCTGTCAGAATGGCTAAAATAAAAAATGTAAGAAATAACAAGTGTTGGCAAGGATGTGAAGAAGAACCCTTGTGCACTGTTGGTAGGAATGCAAACTGGTGCAGCCATTGTGGAAAATAACATGGAGTTTCTCAAAAAATTAAAAAGAGAACTACCCTAAGATCCAGGAGTCACACTAGTGGGCATTTATCCCAACAATACAAAAACAGTAATTTTAACATTACTGTTAATTTTACAGTAATATATAACGTAAATATTACAGTAATATATAGTGTAATTTTACAGTAATATGTAATATATAGTGTAAATATTACAATATTTACAGTAGCCAACCTATGGAAGCAGCTGAAATGTCCATAAAGATGAGGTGTTATACATAGACAATGAAATGTTACTCAGCCATAAAAACCATTTGCCATTTGCAACAACATGGATAGAGCTAGAGAGCATAATGCTAAGTGAGTAAGTCAGCCAGAGAAAGACAAATCCCATATGATCTCACTCATATGTGGAATTTAAGAAGCAAATGAGCAAAGGAAAAAAAAAAGAGAGAGCAACAAACCAAGAAAGAGACTCTTTTTTTTTAATTTTATTTTTTATTTTTTAAGATTTACATCCAAATTAGTTAGCATATAGTACAACGATTTCAGGAGTAGATTCCTTAATGCCCCTTACCCATTTAGTCCATCCCCCCTCCCACAACCCCTCCAGCAACCCTCAGTTTGTCCTCCATATTTATGAGTCTCTTATGCTTTGTCCCCCTCCCTGTTTTTATATTACTTTTGTTTCCCTTCCCTTATGTTCATCTGTTTTGTCTCTTAAAGTCCTCATATGAGTGAAGTCATATGATTTTTGTCTTTCTCTGACTAATTTCACTTAGCATCATACCCTCCAGTTCCATCCACGTCATTGCAAATGGCAAGATTTCATTCTTTTTGATTGCCGAGTAATACTCCATTGTATATATACACCACATCTTCTTTATCTATTCATCCATCGATGGACATTTGGGCTCTTTCCATACTTTGGCTATTGTTGATAGTGCTGCTATAAACATGGGGGTGCATGTGTCCCTTCAAAACAGCACACCTGTATCCCGTGGATAAAGGCCTAGTAGCGCAATTGCTGGGTCATCGGGTAGTTCTATTTTTAAAGAGACTCTTAACTGTAGAGAATAAACTGGTGGTTACCAGAGGAGAAGTTGGTGGGGGATGGGGATTAAATAGTACACTTATCATAATGGAAAAAATAATCCCTTAAGCACTGATGAAAAAAATTGAATATGACACAAATAAATGGAAAGATATACCATGCTCATGGATTAAAAGAATAATAATTGTTAAAATGTCCATACTACCCAAAGTAATCAACAGATTCAATGCAATCCCTATCAAAATATCAATAGTATTTTTCACAGAACTAGAGCAAATAATCCTGAAATTTGTAAGAAACCACAAAAGATCCCAAACAGCAAAAACAATCTCGAGAAAGAACAACAAAGCTGGAGGTATCATAATACCAGATTTCAAACTTTACTACAAAGCTATACAACTACACTACAGTAATCCAAACGGTACAGTACTTGCACAAAAACAGAAACATAGATCAATGGAATAGAATAAAGGGTCCAGAAATAAACCCACATTTATATAGTCAATTAATCAGTGACAAAGGAGGTAAAAATAGATAATGAGGCAAAGACAATTTCATCAATAAATGGTAGTGGGAAAACTGGACAGTTACATGCAAAAGAATGAAAGTGAACCTGGCTCTTATAACATTTACAAAAATAAAATCAAAATAGATTAAAGACCTAAATATGAAAACTGAAATCATAAAACTCCTAGAAGAAAATGTGTTTAGTACATTTGTAGACATTTGTCTTAGCAATTATTTTTGGATCTGACCCTTAAATACAGAAAACAAAAGCAAAAATTAAAAACAAATTTGAAGCAAAGCAAACAACTGGGACTACATCAAACTAAAAAGCTTTTTTTTTAATTTTTTTTTCAACGTTTATTTATTTTTTGGGGGACAGAGAGAAACAGAGCATGAACGGGGGAGGGGCAGAGAGAGAGGGAGACACAGAATCGGAAACAGGCTCCAGGCTCTGAGCCATCAGCCCAGAGCCTGATGCGGGGCTCGAACTCACGGACCGCGAGATCGTGACCTGGCTGAAGTCGGACGCTTAACCGACTGCACCACCCAGGCGCCCCAAAAAGCTTTTACACAGTGAAGGAAACCCTCAACAAAATGAAAAGGCAACCTACTGAATGGGAGAAGAGATTTGCAAATGGGAGAAGAGATTATCTCTGATAAAGAGATAATATCCAAAATATAAAGAACTCCAAAAACTCAACACCAAAGAACCAAACAATCCAATTTTAAAAATGGGCAGAGATGACCTGAGCTAACATTTTTCCAAAGACATACAGATGGCAAAAGACACATGAAAAGATGCTCAACATCATTAATCATCAGGGAAACATAAATCAAAACCACAAGGAGGTATCATCTCACACCAGTAGGAATGGCTATCATTAAAAAGACAAGAAATAAAAAGAGAACCCTCATGCACTGTTTGGTGGTAACGTCAACTGGTACAGCCACTATGGCAAACAGTATGGAGGATTCCTCATAAAATCAAAAATAGAATACTATGTAATCCAGTAATTCTACTATTGGGTATTTACCTGAAGAAAACAAAAACACCAATTAGAAAAGATTCACCCCTATGTTTACTGGATCACTATTTATAATTGCCAAGCCAGCAAAGCAACCCAAGTATCCACAGATAGATAAATGAATAAAAAATGTATTTACACAATGGAATATTACTAGCCATAAAAAAGAATGAAATCTTGCCATTTGTGACAACATGGATGGACCTAGAGGGTATTATGCTAAGTGAAATAAGTCAGATGAAGAATGACAAACACCCAATGATTTCACTTATATGTGGCATCTAAAAAAGGAAATAAATGGGGGCGTATGGGTGGCTCAGTTGGTTAAGTGTCTGACTCTTGATTTGGCTCAGGTAATGATTTCATGGTTCTTGGGATCAAGCCTGCATCAAGCTCTGCGCTGACAGCACAGGGCCTACTTGGGATTCTCTTTCTCCCTCTCTCTGCCCCTCCCCTGCATGTGCTTGCTAGTGTTCTCTCTCTCTCTCCCTCCCTCCCTCCCTCCCTCTCTCTCTCAATAAACTTTAAAAATAAGTAAAATAAAAATAAAACAAATGGATAAACAAGAACAGACTCATAGATACAGAAAACAATTTGGTGTTTGCTAGAGGGGAAAAGGTTTGGTCAGATGAGCAAAACAGGTGAAGGAGATTAGAGCTACAGACTTCCAGTTATAAAATAAGTCACAGGGATGAAATGTACAGCACAGGGAATATAGTCAATAAAACTGTAATAACTTTGTGTGGTGACAGATGGTAACTACACTTCTCATAGTGAGCATTTCATAATGTATAAATGTCAAGTCACTGTGTTGCACAACTGAAACTAATGTAACATTGTACTGGAACTATACTTCAATTAAAGTATTTTTAAAACTAAAAGGACACCTGGCTGGCTTACTCAGTAGAGCATGCAACTTTACTCTCAGGGTTGTGAGTTCAAGCCCCATGTTGGGTGTGGAGCCTACTTAAAAAACTAATAAAAAATAAAACTAAGCTAAAAAATAAAACATCTAGGGGAGACTGGGTGGCTCAGTCAGTTGAGCATCTGACTTCAGCTCAGGTCATGATCTCATTGTTCCTGAGTTTGAGTCCCACGTCGGGCTCTGTGTTGATGGCTCAAAGCCAGATTCTGTGTTTCCCTTTCTCTCTCTCTCTATGCCTCCCCCACTCATGCTCTCTCTAAATAAATAAATAAACATTAAAATAAATAAAAATAAAACATCTGGATTTAATTTTGATTTGCTAAAAATCTACTTCAATATTCTACTTCCATTCTCAACTTCTCAAAGAAAACAAGTACTATTCTTTTATTTTCTCACAATTATCCTAACATAAATTACACACAAATATTTTCATTAGTTATCTAAGTTTCTTAAAACTTTTTTTTTAAATAAGCTCTATACCCAATGTAGGGCTGCATTCATGACATCAAGATCAAGAATCACATGCTCTACCAACTGAGCCAGCGAGGCACCCCTTAAACTTATTTTTAACATATTTATTAAAATAATTTTACTAAACACAGTATTTCTGCTCTATTGCTCAACTGTTTACATAAAATGATAGTTAGAAATCATTTTCATACAATCTCCTGTTAGAAAAAAAGTATATTTAAATTTCCTTTAACTATTTCTTAAATATACATAAATTACAAACCACAATGCCCATACTGTAACAGCTGTCTTTATTTTTCACAGCCCATTTAAACATTTGCCTGCATGTATTTAATTTTTACCTATTTCATTCAAAAACATAAGCAACTGGAGCAATGTTTTTTATAGATTTAACTATTTTGTTTAAAAGCAATTTTTTTTAAGTTTATTTATTTGGGGGGGGGTGGTCAGAGAAAGAGGGAGAGAGAATCCCAAGCAGGCTCCATGCTGCGAGCACAGAGCCTGACATGGGACTTGATCCCATGAACCATGAGATCATGATCTGGAGCTGAAATCAAATCAGACACTTAACCAACTGAATCACCCAGGAACCCCTAAAAGCCAATTTGTCTGTACTTGTATAATGAGGAAATTAAAGTTCAGAATAATAGCAACATTTACATAAAATCTTTTAAAATATGTTTACCAAGTGAGTTACCTCAATAAAGTGGAAAAATCCAAATAGAATATTTAATGGCACTAGTTCACCGAAAAACCACCAGGGATACCTTTTCCATGAATCCCTATGAAAACCTAAGAAAAATATGTTTATGAGATTTAAATTCAGAGAATTATACAACAACCAGTCAAGAAGCATAGAATCTATCCTACATAAAATAACTTATCCATTGAGCTTTTTTGCTGAATCACAGCCATACTTCTGTCAGTTCAAATAATGATCTATATATGAGGGATTAATCTGACACAAGACAGTGAAGCTTAATCCTTCAGTATATCATAATCTATTTATTCTGCATGTTAAGAGGATTTCAGATTTAAAATTTATACAGGAAGTGATGCCAGAAATGTACACAGAATAAGATTTTCCTAAAATATTAGGTTTTAATGTCTATATAACATGAATAGACTTCATTTTAAAAAGTCAAAAAATGTCTAAGTAACATAAATGTACTTCTTTATTTTAAAATGTCTAATAAATGTCATTTAAGTTTTAAAAGGCAGAATTAAAGTTCATTTGATCACATTTTATATCAAAGAAATTAAGTCTTAAGTACAGATATTCATTGAAGGGGGACTAGCTAGAAGTCAGCATGTTCTCATTTTATGATCACTAATGAAGTTACCACTATCAAGAGAAGAGAGATGTGACCACATAATTCCCAAGTAGAGTAAAAGGCACTGTTAGACTAAAAAGATTCCTTTTTTACCCCGTAATTATTCACATAATATATAAAAAATAAAATTATTCAGGCGGCCTGGGTGGCTCAGTCAGTTAAGCAACCAACTCTTGGTTTTGGCTCGGGTCATTATCTCGCAGTTCCTGAGTTCGAGCCCCACATCAGGCTCTGTGCTGACAGTACAGAGCCTGCTTGGGATGCTCTTTCTCTCCCTCTCTGCCCCTTCTGCTCTCTCTCTCTCTCTCTCTCAAAAATAAATAAACTTTTAAAAATAAAACAAAATAACTCCTGACATATACAAGAGATGCCAATAATTTCTTCTTTGAAAACCTGCCCTGCTTATAACCCTAGAAGGGACAGATCCCTTGTGTCACCTGACCCTGTCCCTTCACACCCAACCGTACCTCCAGAACACAACTGACTGAAGCAATTTATTACTCTGTCTTGGAAATCTGTAATTAGAATACGGACACTTAACTGTGGGATGAAGAGCTAGAAATCACGAGGACAATATGTCTTAGGCTATCATTTTGAAATGGTCATGATAAGTGCATATGCAAGTAAATATGTGAGCAGGAAAGTCAGTTTATAATGAATAAGAAGAGAGAAGCAAACATGCAAAGAAATGTCAACAAGCCAGCTGGTTCCAGAGAGCTGTTTCCTAGAAGTTGCCAGCAACTGAATGAAATCAAATGCCCTTTAAAATATCAACTCTCTCCAAGAGAGTTCTATTGAAACTTTTTGAACGCTTTCTGCTTTTATAAACAAACATTCCTTGATTATGACAATGATTCACAAAATATTTTATACACCAAATTTTACAAAATAATTAAGGACTTCCCAAAACATGACAGGATGAAGAAACAAACTCAACCTCCCTTTAAAATATCTGAGAACGGCTGCTTTTGTAAATGTGAGAAGCATGAGAGAAATGGCACCACTAAATATTGTCCTCTATCCCTCAAAAATCTGCAGTACAGGGGTTGCTTGGCTGGCTTAGTCAGTGGAGCATGCAACTCTTGATCTTGGGGTTGTGAGTTCAAGCCTCATTTTGGGTGTAGAGATTGCCTTAAAAAAATTCTGCAGTAAAGCACTCAAGCTGTGAAATTCCTTAACTCAGAAGACACTTTTCATTCTTATTCTTACCAGGTGTTAATGTCAAGATTTGAGTACCTATTCACCTCCTCCATTTTTGTGTGATTTTATTTTTTTTTAATCTCTTCATGTTAGAATATTTTATTCTCTGTACCACTTGAACATATTTTATCATTTTATCCTTTACTTTCTGGTTATCCTAAATTGGTTGTTCTTAGTTTATATTATTGTCCTAATATTTTTGCTGTCTTACAACTTTCAACTCTTATTTTTATCCTCTTAAATATTTAATTCTTCTTAAATCTGCATTCAAGTGTTTATTTTATCCAGATTAGATAAAATTTTTTTGGAAATTTCTTTATTTTTACGTAAGCCCTATGCTTGAACTGATGACCCTGAGAGCAAAAGTCACATGCTCTACCAACTGAGCCAGCCAGGCACCCCCAGATTAGATATCCCTTAACCTTATTTATTTTTATTTTTTTCTCTGAACTTAAACTAAATATATTTTTAAGTATATAAGATTTTTAAAGAATAAAATTTGAAACTTCTATTTTCTTTCACTCTCCTTTTCTGTGAATAGAGGCATACCTTTTTTTTTTTTTTTGCTCTTTGCTTTATTGAGTTTCACAGAAATTCTGTTTTTAACAAATTGAAGGTCTGTAGCAACCCTCTATCAAGTAAGTCATTTTTCCAACAGCAGTGATTGCTCACTTTGTGTCTGTGTGTCACATTTGATAATTCTTGCAATATTTCAACTTTACCATTATTACTATTTGCATTTGTTATGATGATCATAAGTGATCTTTGATGTTACTGTTGTAATTGCCTTGGGGCATCACAAACTGTACCCACAGCAGATGACAAACTTAATAAATGTTCTGTGTGTTGTGAGTACCCCACCAATTCCTCTGTCTCTCTCTCTCTCTCTCCCTCTCCCTCTCTGGGATCTCCCTATTACCTGAGACACAGCAATACTGAAATCAGGCCAATCAGTAACCCTATAATGGCCTCAATGTGCTCAAGTAAAACAAGAAGTTGCATATCTCTCACTATAAATCAAAAGGTAGAAATGATTAAGCTCGCTGAAGATGGCCTGTCAAAAGCTGAGAACAGTCAAAAGCTAGGCCTCTTGCATCCAACAGTTAGCCAAGTTGTGAATGCAAAGGAAAAGTTGTTGAAGGAAATAAAAAGGGCTATACCAATGAACACACAAATGGTGAGAAAGCAAAGCAGCCTTGTTGCTGATATGGAGAAAGTGTTAGTGGTCTGAATAGATCAAATCAGCCACAACATTCCCTTAAACCAAAACATAATCCAGAGCAAGGTCCTAACTCTTCAATTTTATGAAGGCTCTGAGAGGCAAGGAAGCTGCAGAAGAAAAGTTTGAAGCTAGCAGAAATTGGTTCATGTGGTTTAAGGAAAGAAGCCATCCCCATAACATAAAAGTGCAAAGTGAAGCAGCAAAGTGCTGATGTAGAAGCTGCAGCAGGTTATCCAGAAGACCTAGCAAAGCTCATCAATGAAGGCTACACTAAAAATTTGTGTGTACACAAAACAACCTTCTATTGGAACAAAGTGCCATCTAGGACTTTCAGAGCTAGAAAGGAAGAGTCAATGCCTGGCTTCAAAAGACAGGCTGAGGATAGTGCAGCCAATGACTCTAAGTTGAAGCCAATGCCCACTTACCATCCCAAAAATCCTAGGGCTCTTTTCTAATTATGCTAAATCTGCTCTGCCCGTACTCTAGTAATGGAACAACAAAGCCTGCCTGAATGACAGTACATCTGTTTACAACATGGTTTACTGAATATTTTAAGAATACTATTGAGACATCCAGCTCAGAAAAAAAAGATGCCTTTAAAAATATTGCTGTTCATTGACAATGCACCTAAGCTCTGATGGAGATGCAAAACAAGATGTGTTATGTTTCATGCCTGCTTACATAATATCCATTCTGCAGCCCAAGGATCAATAAGTCATTTCAACATTCAAGTCTTATTACTGAAGAAATACATCCTGTAGGGCTATAACTGCCATAGATAGTGACTCCTCTAGTGATCTGGGCAAGGTAAATTGAAACCTTCTGGAACACAATCACCATTCTGTTTTTTTTAATGTTTATTTATTTTTTTAATTTTTTAAAATTTTTAAATTTTTTAAAAATTTACATCCAAATTAGTTAGCATATAGTACAACAATGATTTCAGGAGTAGATTCCTTAATGCCCCTTACCTATTTAGTCCATCCCCCCTCCCACAACCCCTCCAGTAACCCTCTGTTTGTTCTCCATATTTATGAGTCTCTTCTGTTTTGTCCCCCTCCCTGTTTTTATATTACTTTTGTTTCCCTTCCCTTATGTTCATCTGTTTTGTCTCTTAAAGTCCTCATATGAGTGAAGTCATATGATTTTTGTCTTTCTCTGACTGATTTCACTTAGCATCATACCCTCCAGTTCCATCCACGTAGTTACAAATGGCAAAATTTCATTCTTTTTGATTGCTGAATAATGCTCCATTGTGTGTGTGTGTGTGTGTATGTATGTATGTACATATATATGTACGTGGATAGAGAATGTACAATGGATAAAGAAGATGTGTGTGTGTATGTACGTACATATATATGTATGTACATATATATATATGTATACACACACACACACACACACACACACACACACCACATCTTCTTTATCCATTCATCCATCGATGGACATTTGGGCTCTTTCCATACTTTGGCTATTGTTGATTGTGCTGCTATAAACATGGGGATACATGTGTCCCTTCAAAACAGCACACCTGTATCCCTTACATAAATGCCTAGTAGTGCAACTGCTGGGTGGTAGGGTAGTTCTATTTTTAGTTTTTTTGAGGAACTTCCATACTGTTTTCCAGAGTGGCTGCACCAGGTTGCATTCCCAAATCACCATTCTAGATGCCATTAAGAACATTCATGATTCATGAAAAGAGGTCAAATTATCAACATGAACAGGAGTTTGGAAGAAGTTGATTCCAACCCTCATGGATGACTTTGAGGGGTTCGAGACTTTATCAGAGGAAGTAACTGCAGACATGGTGCCAACAGCAAGAGAACTAGAAGTAGAAACGAAGCTTGAAGATGGGGCTGAATTTCTGTGACTAAATCTCATTACAAGGCTGAGGAAAGTTTCTTATCGAAGAGCAAAGAAAGTGGTCTCTTGAGTTGGAATCTACTCCTGGTGAAGATGCTGTGAAGACTGTTGAAGTGACAATGAAGGATTTAGAACACTACATGAACTTAGTCAATAAAGCAGTGGCAGGGTATGAGAGGACGGTCTCTGATTGTGAAAGAAATTCTGTTGATAAAATGCTATCAAACAGCATCTCATGGTACATAGAAATCATTCATGAAAACAAGAGTCTATGGATGCAGCAAACTTCATTATTCTCTTATTTTAAGAAATTGCCACAGTCACCCCAGTCTTCAGTGACCCCTGATCAGTGAGCAGCCATCAACATCAAGGCAGGACCCTCAACCAGCAGAAAGACAACTCACTGAAAGATCAGATGATAGCATTTTTTTAATTTAATTTTTAAATTAAGATATGTATAGTTTTTAGACATAATGCTATTGCAAACTTAATGGATAGTGTAATATATAATAGTATAGTGTAAATACAATGTTCATATGCAGTGAAAAAAATTCATCTGATTTGCTTTACTGCAGTGGTCTGGAACCGAACCTGCAACATATCTGAGGTATGCCTGTGTATTATACAACTGGGATCACATAACATATATAGTTTAGGGTCCTGCTTTTTTTAGTTGAGTATAGTACAATTACACTTTAACACTCATCTCTTGATCAGCATTTAAATCAGTTTTCAGTTTAGGGTTTATATTAACACTAACATGTTTACATTACTTTTATATACTTATTTTTGAGTATTTCCTTAAAACAAATTCCTAGAGTTAGAATGCTATGTGAAAGAAAATAAATATTTTTACAAATTGTGAAACATATCACATGGTTTTCCACAAAATTTAACACAAATTCTCAGGAAATATGTTGAATGTAATTTGTTTACTGCATCCTCAATAAATTCTCATGTTTCTTTGTTTTGTTAATACGATAGATTATTTCGCTGCACTGCTTATATTTTGAACAATTTTTAAAATATGTATGATCATTTTATTTCTTTTGTAAATTGCTTCTTAATCTACTTTGCACTCTTAAATGGAAATATCTTTATTAATTTTGCTGACTACAAAATATTACAGATTCTGAAATATTACAGAGAGTAAAATTGTATCGCAGACTCTGTCAAAATCTAACAAAAGCAATTGAAAAACACCTTAAATAGCAGGGAAACCAAACAAGAAAGGAGAAACAACTATATGAAGGGGCCCAAAATAAGCCACTGTGGCATAAAAATTGTTTTGAGCTAAAGGCATTTGATTTCCTAAAATCCCTTATCTGCCAAACGAATTCAGTTGTCATAAAGCCCCTCCCAGGGAACAACTCTAATCTTCCTTCTTAAAAAAGAAGTCAGCACTACACCCAGTCAGACTTTGTCACAAAACTAAATCTCCCATCTTTTCTCCTAAGGGCCCACTTATCTTCCCAAAAAATTATCTGTTTTCTTCATGAGTGTCCCTTCTCTCCCTGCCTCTCTAAGAAGTCCTTTGTTTTCCCAAAAATGCTCCTCTACACCTGTCTATTAAGATGCTATGCAAGTCCCAAATTTCAAATAATTCAGTCACATTTAACTTCCATGCTACATACATAATTAAATATGTGTGTTTTGTCTTGCTAATATGTCTTTCGGTAGTTTAATTTGTAGGCCTCTAAGTGTGAACACAAGAGAGTAGAGGAAAACTGTTTCCTCCCTGACAATTTGCCACAAATATTCAAAAAATGATAACTAGAAAAATGGATGGGTTGACCATAATCTCCATCCCACCTCCATCCCAAAAAATCTCTTCAGAAAGAAGTGTCAGAGAAATCATGAGATTGCTCACAAGTAGTGCCTCTGTTTGGGAAAAAAAAAAAAAAAGCAGACTAACGAAGTGAGTAGGGACCTTGGGAAAAAGAGACTGAAAAGGTCTTCAGAGACCTTTTGTCTTCAGAATAGACAAACGCCAAATAAAGTGCCTATATCCCAGTGAGGAAATGAGGAAACTTCAGGCCCATCATTTAAAACACAAGTAGAGCTAACAGTCCAAGACAATAAATCAGAATTTAGCAAAATAAAAAACTAAAAGGAAAGTCAACTATTATAAACTACAAATGTTGAAGTAGAAACATGGAATAGAATGTTTCTTCCTAGTGTAAGAAAAGACACTAGGGTTATACCACAAGTTGGAGGAAATCATCTGAACTCTGAAAGTATCCTCCACAGGAAAAATATAACCCACTGTTAGAAATGAACCCTAGTTCAGCCACTTAATAGAATTTCAAAGAAAAAGCAAAACCCATTTCCTTTACAAAAGGCTACACAAATCCCCACTGAATTACCCTATTTCTCCTAGTCCTCCCAACTATAAGAGGATAGAAAGCAAATACCCAGCCATCAAAGTTTAGCTCAGAGAAGATAAACCAGTCATAGATCAAAAGTCAAGGAGGGGCACCCAGTTGGCTCAGTCAGTGGAGCATGCAACTCTTGATCTCCGGGTTATAAATTCAAGCCCCATATTGAGGGTAGAGATTACTTAAAAATAAAAAAAAAAATAGGGGTTCCTGGGTGGCTTAGTTGGTTGAGCATCCGATTCTTGATTTCAGCTCAGGTCAGGATCCCAGGGTCATGGGGTTCAGCCCTGAATCCAGCTCCACATGTGGCTCCATGCTGAGCATAGAGCCTGCTTAAGAGTCTCTATCTCTCGCCATTTGCAACTACGTGGATGGAACTGGAGGGTATTACGCTAAGCAAAATTAGTCAGAGAAAGAAAAGTATCATATGACTTCACTCATATGGGGACTTTAAGACACAGAACAGATGAACATAAGGGAAGCGAAGCAAAAATAATATAAAAACAGGGAGGGGGACAAAACATAAGAGACTCATAAATATGGAGAACAAACAGAGGGTTACTGGAGGGGTTGTGGGAGGGGGTATGGGCTAAATGGGTAAGGGGCATTAAGAAATCTATTCCTGAAATCATTGTTGCACTATATGCTAACTAACTTGGATGTAAATTTAAAAAATAATAACAATAATAAAATAAAAGCCAAGTTCACAATTTAAAAAAAAGTCTCTCTCTCCCTCTGCCCCTCTCTCCTACTCATGCTCTCTAACATTTAAAAAAAAGGCAAAAGATAAATTAAAAAATAAAAAAGAAACAAAAATCACACACACACACACACACACACACACACACACACACACACACACAAAGTCAAGAAGAGTTTAGCCATATTGGATTAGAGAAAATAGAAAGTCAGAATAGGGATCCATATCTTAAGAACAGGCATAATAAAAGAAATATCAAGTCAATCAGAAAATCCTAAAACAGCATAATGAAAGAAATGAACTTTCTATACAGAAAACCCAAAGATAGAAGCTTAGATTATTAAGATCTTTCTTACTTTCTAATACAAGTTTTTAGTGCTCTAGATTTCCTTCTATGTTAGTGCTATAAATTTAATGCTATAAATTTCCCTCTCTTTCTACATCCCACAAATATTTATATGTTGTATTTTCATTTTAATTCAGTTCACACTATGTTGTAATTTCCCTTGAGACCTCTTCTTTGATCTTCTTTGAGCCACAGGTTATTTAGAACTATGTTGCTTAATTTCCAAATATTTGTGTATTTTCCAGACAGCCTTTTTATACTGTTTTATAATTTAATTCCATTACTGTTAGAGAACAGACTTCATATGATTTAATTTTTAAGAATTTCTTAAGGTTTGTTTCATGATCAAGGATATGGTTTATCTTGGTCAGAGGACAGCAAGGTATGGCCTATTTTTGCACCAAAATCCAGCCCCTGATAGTTTTAGTATGGCCCACAGTATAGGAATTATTTTGATCTTTTAAATGATGAAAATATCAAAACATTTCATGACCTGTGAAAATTATATTAAGTTCAGATTTCAATGTCCATAAATAAATTATTATTGGAACATAACCAAACTCATTTACTTATGAATTATCTAAGACTGCTTTTGCACAGTGGCAGATTAGAATAGTGTGAAGAGACCATACAGTTCACAGTGCCTAAATATTTACTACCTGACCTTTTACACAAAACATCTGCTGACTCCTAATCTTCGTATATGTTCTACAAACACTTGAAAAGGATATATATTTTATTCTTTTGAGTGTTGTATTCTCTAATCTCAATTAGATCTAGTTGGTTGATGCTGTTATTCAGTTGTTCTATATCAATGTTGATTTCCCATTTGTTTTATCACTTACTGAAAGAAATGTTGAAATTTTCACCTAGAAGTGGATTTTGTTCCTTTCTCCTTTCAGTTCTACCAGGTTTTGTACTGTTTATTTTTTAAGCTTCTTGTTAGGTACACAGATATTTAGAACTGGTAAATCCTGTTGGTTCTTTACATTATGTAATATCCCTGGTAATTTTCTTTGCTCTGATGTCTTCTTTGCCTGATATTAATATAGCCACTCCAAATATTGTATTTAGATGGTATAGCTTATTCCATCCCTTACTTTTAACCTGCCTATAGTATTAACCTTAAAATGTGTTTCTTATAGACAGAAAAATATTATTTTAAAAAATATTACTGAATCTGTCAATTGCTGTTTTTCAACTGTTGTCTTTAGACCATTTATATTTAATATAAATATTAATGTTTAGATTTAAGACTACAATTTTATTATTTTCTGTTTGTCCTTCTGTTTTCATTCATGTGTTTCCTCTTTCCTACCTTCTTCCAGATATTTATTTTTTAGTATTTCATCTTAATATATTGTTTTTTTATATCTTTTTTTTTAGTGGTTGCTGTAGGGATTATAATACATTTGCTGAACTTTTCATTATTTTCTTAGTACTAGACTCTTTTGAAGCAAGTTTTATTGTAGTAAGAATGCTTAATATAAGATCTACATTCCTAATAGATTTTTGAGTGTACAACATACTATTGTTAACTATAGGCACGATGTTGTACAGTAAATCTCTACAACTTACTCATCCTGCATAATTGAAATTTTATAATTGTTGGTTAACAACTCCCTGTTTCTCCTCCCTCCCCAACCCTGGAAACCACAGAGAATCACTATTTTAACAATTCAAATAAAATATAAAACCTTATCATATAGATCCTTTTACCCTCCCCTTCACATTGTAGCTATCTCATAAATTCTATTAACATACATTGAGAACCCCATCTGATAGTGTTTTTCATTTCAACCGTCACACATATGCTAGAAAACTTGGAAAAAAAAGTGAGAATTGTCTATTATGTTACCCAACAATTTACCATTCCTGTTATTCATGCAAATGAACAGATTGGTGCCACTGAAATCTATCATTACCTATCTCACTCTGGTTCTCAGCTCTACCCAATAACCTTTCTCCACTTCCCTC
Organism: Prionailurus viverrinus; assembly: GCF_022837055.1. Lineage (NCBI taxonomy): Eukaryota > Metazoa > Chordata > Mammalia > Carnivora > Felidae > Prionailurus > Prionailurus viverrinus. The sequence goes on along the minus strand of NC_062563.1, from coordinate 81,425,986 downwards.
ATCAATTCCTTTCCATCCTTCACTGCTTTTCTCAACCTTCCCATCCTATTTTTCCCCTTAACCTGAGCAAATGACCCTGCCTCCTAATTCACTGATCAGGGACATCAGCCAAGAATTCCTCAAATTCTTCCCATCACACTTAAACTGACCCATACCCACACTTATCCATTTCCCTAGGCTGGATTACAGGGTTGACTGAACAAGTAGCTGCCTGAGTACCAGTCTATAAGAGGTACTAGAACATCACTGGCATAAACTGATAACAGGGGACCATTTAAATCTACTTCATAACCAGGCAAATGCACACTAGTCTCTAAACCACCAAAGTTGACAGAATTTGATCAAAAAATTTAAAATACTTCCTGTCAGCACTAACCTATCTCCAAATATTTTTGCAAATTATATCTATTTAATAAATCATATAGTGCTACTAAAGGCTACACTACCAATCCTGATCCAGATAACTAACAGGCACTTGAAACTTAGTCAAAATCTGCAGAAAATTTGAAATTAAACCATGCATTACATGGTGCTATTTACCAGGAACAAGCAATTTATTTTTTAACCTAAATTTGAAAACTTTAATATGCCTCACAGGAAGCTGGTTCAGAAAACAGCATAAGAAAACTGACTAAAGAACCAAAATATAGAAAAGTGAGAAGCATGCTGCCAACATAAAAACCAGAAGAAAAAAAAAACTTTAAAATACATTTTGAGCAAGTCTTTCCCACTTTAATAATTTATTCAACAATATTATTAAGCACCAATTATGTGCCAGATACTATTCTGGAAAACAAGACAAATCAGTGTCCTTGCTCTTAAAGACTAACATTCTAGGGGAGGCATACTATTGAAAAAACCAGATGATACGATAGAGAAGACCGGGCTGGAGAGGCTGCTACTAGAGACTGAAATCAAAGGAAGGCCACAGTGAGATGCAAAACACCTAAAGAATAAATAGAAACCACACAAAAGTAGGGCAGTGGGGGAAACAGAACATCTAAGCAGAGGGAATACCAAGTCCCAAAATAGAAATGATCTTGGCCTTTGAAGAATAGAAGACAAGACTTCTCTGTGGCTGAAATAAAATCAGTAAAGGAATGAACTGTAGGCAATGATGGAAGAAAGATAGGGAGAAGTCAGATCAAGTAAGGCTTTAGGGGACACTCAAACCTTAATGAGTATGAATAGATAATGCTATCTGGTCATAAGTGACAGGAAAACAGTTTTTTTTTAATACAGTTAAAATGTTAAGCTACTTTCTGTGCATCTGGTAAGTCTTTTATTACAAACACAATGATGTATGTACAATTTTTTACTGGAAAGTATCTTCCCACCCTCAATAAAATAAATGTTGAGCAAACATTTGAAAGAGTGTCTCTTTAGATTTGGCTTTCTACTTTCCTACCATCATTATGGATTAGCAATCAGTTCTCCTGAGCTCTGGAGTTCATCATCTTTACCCACCAGAGCCTCTGATAGCTCACATATAAACCGTAGAAGAGAAAAGTGCCTCCTCTGGGCACACAATCCCTGCACAAGGACATAAATTTAGCAGACAAAGCACCAGATTTCAACCAGCCCCTCCTCACCCATTTGGCCCAGCATCCTTATACATAACCATTTAAGATGGCCTTACCAACCACCTCCTTGGAAATTGTATTCCATCAACTAACCCCTCTCTCTTGTGACTTCAACAGCTCCCTCAAAAGCAAAGGACATATACATCAGAAACTGTTTACAGTCATGCCCTTCTCCTCAAGAAATGCAGAGCATTACTGTATATTTACCATTATGTACTGCCAAAGCCTGACAGAGTGCTAAGGCTTTGAGTGTTTTGTTAACTTAAAATACATAATCAAAGTTACAGTAGTTCAAAAGTTCTTGTCCTCTTATTATAAACCAGTTATCTTTATTTGGGTAGCTTGAAAATCATGTACACACCTAGTTATTTGTAATCCACACCCTACTTCCTATGGGTGTGAGATATATCACAGTTTGAGAATGAATTTTTTGGATCATCTATAATTCCAACTACCATATATCTGAATCCTGGCATTACAGCTTACTATCCTGCCAAAAATAATGATGCAAAAACTGGCAGAGATGCTGATTTGTCTGTCAAGAAAATCTTTTTAAAATAATATAACATTTAAAAATTTCCTAGTCAGCACTTAAAACTTTCAACTGTTTCTAAGCAGAATATGTTCCTTAACATGGACTATAATTTAGTAACCGCAAATGGCTAATTTTTTATTATACCTTCACAACTGGTAAACTAAAAAAATTATTAAGACTACGTGTCTAATAAAATAAAAATTTGCATATGAGATGTATTATTTATGAAATTTTAATTATTTTTAAAGTACTTTGTTTTAATAATGCACAAATTGTGATACTTATACAAATTATTTACTGTCACCTCTGCTCTTCAATCTAATAAAACACCCACAGATCATAGGGGCCTATAACAACTTTCAGCAAATTAACCACTGACATTGGTCATGCTTTGAGAATGTCTTGAAGTAACCCCAGAGCAAAAAGAATTTATGCTTTCAGATAAAATCTGAAAAAATAAGCTTTCAGATAAAAATCACAGCTCATTTGCTCTGAACAAAGTATTTTATCCAGCTCTTCTTCAGCCATTGGTACAACAAAATTGACCTTTGTCATGCATCACTGATTTGGTCATCTCATATTCCACAGATAAGCAGGGAACCCTTAATTACAAAATGCTTTTTTCTTTTAACAGTAATAATATAGTCCAAATTTGGAAAAATTAAATATTACCCAGAATTCCACTAACCTAAAAACAAACAGCTTTCCCTTTTTAAAGTACCCATTCATTTTACACAAAAGACCATTTATATGAAAAACAGGTACCTTAACAGGAAGTTGGTTTTTTTCCCCCAATACATTGAGCTAGATAGCCAAAAGGGAAGAAGTCACATTCAAATCAAAGTCGGAAAATTGGTTCAGTAGATCTTAGATGGAAAGATACAAATATAGTAAAACTCCAGATTATGAGTGATTTACTTTTAACAGTGATTTAACTATATTTTGGAACAAATCATGAGCTGCAATGTTAAGAGTTTTAACAATATTCAACTTTATCTAAAACTTTTCAGATAATTTACAAGTAAAATGATATGTTGTCTTCCTATCATTGCTTTTTGCTTCACAATAATCTTGGTGAAGGGGCAGTGAGCATGCAGTACTGATCAAGTAAGGCTAGCCATGTATTGACTGTTGAAGTTGTATGATAGATATCTAAGAATTCACTGTATTTCTCGACTTTAGTTTATATCAACAATTTTCCAAAATGAAAAATGAAAAAATTTACCAAAAAAACCCTAAGACTATATAAGCTGAAACAGAAAAAAAAAAATCAGGCTTGTCTTTCATGTATGTTAATTCAAGTATCATTACAGCAAACTCACTCTACCAAAAATGGACTGACTATATGTCACTCAGAGAAATTGGGATCTATCCACTATTTATCAGGATCACTGTTTGATGACAACACACTGATGGATTCTTCAAAATACTTGCTGCATGGGGCACCTGGGTGGCTCATTCGGTTAAGCATCTGACTTCGGCTCAGGTCATGATCTCATGGTTTTTGAGTTCAAGCCCCGCATCGGGCTCTGTGCTAACAGCTCAGAGCCTGGAGCCTGCTTCTGATTCTGTGTCTCCCTCTATCTCTGCCCCGCCTTGCTCCCTCTCTCTCTCTCTCTCTCTCAAAAATAAACATTAAAAAAAATTTTTTTAAACAAAATACTTGCTGATGTCAGAAAAACCTCTGAAAAAATGAAGAGGTTATTCATTAATTCAATTATTCACTCAACAAATATTTTATTAAGCATTTATTCTATGCCAGGTCTATTCTAGGCAATGGAGTTGCATTAATAAATAAAAGAGATAAAAATCGCTATAGAATTTATATTCTAATGGGGAGGAAGTGAGCAGGTAATAGACACAATAAATTATATATTATGTTGGGGGTGATAGATGCTATGGAAAAAATACAGCGATATAAGAGAGCATTCAAGCAGGGGATGTAGCAATTTTAAGAAGGCTGACCAGGATGGTCTCATGGAGAAGATGCCATTTGAGCCAAGTCTTGAAAGAATAAAGAAAGTGAAGCCTGTGGATAACTAGACAATGTTCTAAAATATAGAACAGGCAGAGGTATGCCTGATGTATTAAAACAAAACAAAAAACAGCTGAATGCCAGAGTGGCTGGAGCATAATAATCAAGAAGAAAAATAATGGAGGAGGAGTTGGAGAGACAATAGAGGAAAGAGGTATGGTAGGGAATACATCAAGCTTTATAGGCCACTATAAAAACTGGCTTTATGATGAGTTAAACAGAATGCCAAAGTGAAGGATTCTGAGAAGATGTTACATTACCCCTTTTCTGATGTGCTTTGACTCTGGGGTTCTAGTCCAGCAGTGACCCAAATGGTTGCTCCCTGTTATCACCCATGGTCTGATCATCAACTCCCTGTCAAATGGTGACTATTGTAGAGGGGCTCCAATTCATGTGTACTATTCCTAGAAAAGCTCTTGACCTCTGAGACATCAACAATCCCCCACTTAGAAGGGGATATAGTGTCACCTCCAGAAGAGGTTATAAAAATTTGTTCCTGCTTTTGATGAATAGAAATCATATGCATTAACACTGCTTTTTAGATTATGCAAAATGACTAAATAACTGGCTTGGTATCAGATTAACCATGATTGAAGTCAAAACTAAAAGACACCCTGTGGAATGGGAGAAGATATTTGCAAATCTATAAAAATCTTATCAAACTCAACATCCAAAAAACAAATAATCCGGTGAAGAAATGGGCAGAACACATGAATAGACATGTTTCCAAAGAAGACATCCAGATGGCTAACAGATACATGAAAAGATTCTCAACACCATTCATCATCAGGGAAATACAAATCAAAACTACAAGGAGATACCACCTCATACCTGTCAGAATGGCTAAAATTAACAACATAAGAAATAACACATGTTGGCAAGGGTGCGGAAAAAAGGGAACGCTCCTGCACTGTTGGTGGTAACACAAACTGGAACAGCCACTATGGAAAACAGTGTGGAGGTTCCTCAAAAGTTAAAAATAGAACTATCCTACCTTACAATCCAGCAATTGCACTACTAGGTATTTACCCAAAGGATACAATAATACAGATTTGACAGGGTACATAGCCCCAATGCTTACAGCAGCATTATCAACAATAGCCAAACTATGGAGAGAGCCCAAAGGTCCATCGACTGATGAATGGATAAAGAAGATATGGTGTGTGGGTGTGTATGTATGTGTGTATATATACACACATATGGGGCAGGTGTGTGGAGTACATGGGGACGGGATGGGGAGGCGGGGATAGGAGGGGCAGGTGGGGATGGGATGTGGGTGTGTATATATACACACATACATACATACACAATGGAACATAACTCAGCCATCATTTGCAACAACGTGGATAGAGCTAGAGTGTATTATGCTAAGTGAAATAAGTTGGTCAGAAAAAGACAAATACCATACAATTTCACTCATACATGGAATTTAAGAAACAAAACAGATGAACATATGGGAGGAAGTAAAAAAGGAAAGAAAACCACGAGAGACTCGTAACAATAGAAAACAAACTGAGGGTTGCCAGAGGAGGTGGGTGGGAGATGGGCTAGATGGGTGATGGGTACCAAGGAAGGCACTTGTTGTGATGAGCACTGGGTGTTCTATGTAAATGATGAATCACTGAATTCTACTCCTGAAACCAATACTGCACTGTATGGTAACTAAAATTTAAATTAAAATTTGAGAAACAAAATCTAAATTCAAGTACTTAGTAACAGCTCAATGATCTTGACAAATTAACTTTTCTTAGTCTTAATTCTTACAATTATTGAAAGAATAAAAATACCTGAACTCATCTAAGGATTATATAAATTAAATGAAAAGAATCTACCCCAGTGCCTAGATCAAATGGGCATTTAAGATCCATTACCTTGCAGCCCTTAGAGTACTTTCCGTGTTGTGTTGCATCCTTGAGAACTCAATCCTAGCAGCCCAAGGTTCCAGAGACACCCAAGTGGAGAAAGAAGAAGAGTCACACCAGCTTAAGTGGGAACAATTGACTGTTTACAGTTTAATAATTGAGGCTGCTGTGCACCAGCATTTTAATCAGGTCTCTATGCTCCCAGCTGCCCAGACTTGAGCCCAGAACCTTTCCTGGGATTAGAGATGCTGCTCCCATAAAAAAGTGTGGTCTCCCACCCCCTCCCAGGGTGGGGGGGGGGGCCCCTGGCACCACGCTGTGTCTGTAAATTCTACACAAGAGTACTTGCGCTTTCCCTTTGTAAATGACATTTGATATGGAGTAAAACAATATAAATGAAAAAAAGATTTATATTAGCATCACATTAAAGAAGCTAAATATTTTAGTTTGATGCCTTAATTTTGAAGAGAAAGCTTTGAGATTAAGTTTCCCAAAATAGGTGGCTTTCTAGACATAGCATGAACATGGCTGATATAAACACAGGTCTTTCACTAAAATTCTCAAAAAACAGAAAGACCCCAAACCTCAAATTTATCCCTTTAATGGGATTTTCCTATTGGAAGAAGAAAAAAAATCAAAAATTCTTCTTATTTGGAAGTAAATACTTATACTTATGTATCAATATTGAAAAAAAAATCCTAAAATCATTTGACTATGTTTTAGTTGCCAACCCTTGGATTTTATAAATATGCAGGAATATTTATAGTAACTAACATTTGCTTCTAGTCCCTCCTTATTTTGTACCTTAGTTAACCTGGGAGAAAATATGAGGCAGATTGCATGACAAATTAATGTTCATGTACTTGCCTATATAAATGATAAATGATACTTTCTTTAATTTTCTTCAAAGACTGTTTTTCCACTTTTTTTTAAATTTTTTTTTCAACGTTTATTTATTTTTGGGACAGAGAGAGACAGAGCATGAACGGGGGAGGGGCAGAGAGAGAGGGAGACATAGAATCGGAAACAGGCTCCAGGCTCTGAGCCATCAGCCCAGAGCCTGACGCAGGGCTCGAACTCACAGACCGCGAGATCGTGACCTGGCTGAAGTCGGACGCCTAACTGACTGTGCCACCCAGGCGCCCCTGTTTTTCCACTTTTGTATGTATCAACTACATATCAGTAGTTTTCCATTTACTTCATAAATTAGCAAATGTAAAACAGAATTCTCCTGGCTCTTTTAAGTGGAGGGACCTTGTTGCTAAGGGAGGGGCAAAGACTACGTTTCCAAGCAATGCTGCACTATAAAAAGGTTCCTCTGTGTAATCGTTAAGTTGTCCACTCTGACTGACCACTTGCCCCCTTTTGTCCAGGGGAGGGTAAGGAACACTGCCTTGGTGGGCAGGAGAGGGTTCTCAGTCATCTGGCCAGTTGAGACACCATCATTCCAAGTTTTTGTCTCCAGTGCTAGACCTAACCAGACAGAGTCAGTCAGGATTCTGGATGGTTCCTTCAACTACCTGGGCATCTTCCTGTTAATCAGTTTGTTTCCTTTGGAATCCTCTGTTGTTTTGCCTTAGAAAGCAACAATGCCCAGTTACTTAAACAGCTTACTGCTTCTCTCATCATAAATGTGCTTGCATTTTCTTTCCCAGCTAGAGCATCTCCTCTCAAAACATGTAATACTCCCTGATAATTGCATTTAGGATAACTCAAACTTTGTGCTCCCCTTTGCAGGTCCTAGAGTGGAAACGTCATGAATAATATTTGGTAGAAGTCATCCTAAGAGAGACAAGTGGTCTCTTTCCTGAACCCAGCAGAAAGTAACTTGGAACCAACAGCCTATAATTGCAGTTTCACACTGTGGTTTACCTACATTTGAGTTTGATGAACCTCAAGGACTTTTTTTCATCATATTATTGGTACCATGGATCATTCATTGGTTTTCTCCATTTAGAAAAGATAGTTTTGCTACACTTACATCATTAGTAAACAGTTCTAAGATGGACAGTGATGCTTTAAAAGTACTTTTGTAAATACCTTCTATCTTATCTACAGCTATTCTTTTTTAAGTTTATTTTGAGAGAGAGAAAGGAGGATGCATGCACGTGCTAGCAGAGAAGGGGCAGGAAGAGAGCGAGAGAGAGAATTCCAAGCAGGCTCTACACTATTAGCACAGAGCCTTATGTAGGGCTTGATCTCATGAACTGAGATCATGACCTGAGCCAAAATCAAAAGGTGGAAGCTTAACTAGATGAGCCACTCAAGGCACCCCTTATCTGCAGCTATTCTTATTGACAAACATTCCTAATAATTCATTGAGGGGAGTAACACTACTTTTCTCAGATAAATTCACCAGGCTGAGGCTTCTGGAAGTAGAGCATAGAGTTGCCATCGTCACTTTTTCCTTCTCATTTTCTTCCACCAAATTTGTATATGACCATGGTAACTAATCCCTTATTTTGATGTCAAGTTCTCCACAAATTTTCCCTCAGAGATAAACAGTGAGATAACATCTTCTTGTACCAAGCTAAGTAAAGTCTGATCAGCAGTATATGGAAAAATAGTTTTTAATTAATTTTTTTCATCATATTCAGTCCAGTGAGGAAAGAAACCAATTGCAGTTAACTGAAATCAACAGATTATCCTCTCTCAACTCTCTGGAACTAATGATGTGGAGTTAAACATATCAATGGGTTGTTATATGTTCTGGCTAAAGGAGCGAGGGCCATTTTAGATGCACAAGTAGAGTAGACCCAAATATGCAGTCTATTTTTTAATCCAACCATGTTGCTTCTATTATTGATGAAGATTGAGGTGTTCTCGATACTAGGATAAAGACTGGAGTCTTTATTTCTTCTATCACATTATTTTCTCAGAAACTTTGGTATGATCACCACAGATTTCTTGCCAGCTAGGCAGTTTGAAATTATTAATTCTGCATCCTACAATATTTTTCAACCAAAAACCAGAATCACCCCTTCTCTTCAAGTACAGCTCCTTTGCAAACATCTGCCAATAAATATTTAGACTTCACTCTTGCAAGTAACAGTTTCTATATACTCTATTTGTGTTCTTTCTATTCTTTAGTGAATCTCATTCTCTTTGACTGTTTGTCTGACCATCACGTTTGCTTGAGATTTCTCCAAAAATCTAGCTTATTTCTATGTTCAGTTGGCAATTTTTTAAAAAGACTTTCTTGTTATAAGTAATTTCTACACCCAACATGGGGCTTGACATACAACCCTGAGATCAAGAGTCACATGCTGTACTGACAGAGCCAGCAAGGCACCCTTGGTATCTTTTCAGAGATGCATTAATATATTTTACACTGAGATCTGTCTTCTCCAACTTGCAACCATTCTCTTTATGATTTTTTTTTGAATTAACAAAAGGAATTTTTTAACAATCCGCCACAGATTTAAGACCAGATTGGTCAACATAGGAAACCTGGTACTAACATATTTCACCTATTTTGGCCATTCAATTTTCCTGCCACTTTTACAATACCAAAGACAACTGTGCAGTAATAATTTTTTGTAAGTTTTTTACAACTTTTCCTAAGTTTATTAAATTTCACAATCCAGGACAGAATTGTTCCATAATATTCTGGTGCTCACATGTGACAAGACGTACGCAACTCTAAAAGCTCTCCAGCTGACCAAGGGCTGCCTACATCCCACTATAAATAGAGCATTTTACAGACATTCATGTTTTATCTTCAAAGTGTAGCCCACAGAATCTAATATGCCTAAAGGGTCTATATTTTTAAACAATCTAATTCAGCAATTTCAAAGGACTCAACAATGGAACAGTTCGGGGAAATCTTTCTCTGATAGACTAACAATAACACATTAAAGGCTATGAAAAGTCACACAGTTCAGAGAAGAAAAGGAAACTATTCTGCTTTGACCATAGATTCCTTTCTCCCTCATAAGAGGGGAAAAAATTACTTTATTTTGACTATAGAAGGTCGTCTTCCTCATGGGTATTCTACTGACATATCAAAAATTGGTTTATCAGAAAACACAGTTTAAAGAATGCTGATTCCATATGGAAATCAAAATCATTTTCTAAAAAAATTTTTTTAACGGTTATTTATTTTTGAGACAGAGAGAGACAGAGCATGAACGGGGAGGGGCAGAGAGAGAGGGAGACACAGAATCGGAAGCAGGCTCCAGGCTCTGAGCCATCAGCCCAGAGCCCGACGCGGGGCTCAAACTCACGGACTGCAAGATCGGGACCTGAGTTGAAGTCGGATGCTTAACCGACTGAGCCATCCAGGCGCCCCTCAAAATCATTTTCAACACTATTCTCAATGGGGTTGTCTTGCCCTAATGAAAGGGAATTTGTTTTTAATTTTGCAGCAATTTTAAAATTTTTACAGATTCTTGGAACTCTGTGGTGGCATTTTGGTTATATAGTTATTGGAATGAGTGAGGTGCTGCTGATATTTAGTGGACAAGAAGCAAGTGAGCAAAAAGGAGCAGAGCTACACAGAGCAAAGAATAGTCCCTTGACTTCCAAACTCCCAATAATTATAAGGGAAAAACTTATCTGTAAATATGTGAGCTTAGAATCTAACTCCATATTTCACATAAACACAATGTGCTCCTGCATTCTACTGATATGTGCTGAAGTTTTCAGGAATTCAAAGTTTGGAACTTTTCAAGAGCAGTTCACCATTTCAGAAAATCACACTACTCAAAGAAAAACCACTCATGATATTTTAAACATCAATAAAGTGTACCTCTATCAGTTTGCATATATAGCAGTCTATGTAACAGTAATTTTGTTACAAGTGCAAGAATCTGACTACTTCCTCGGAATTTCTGGTATGGTCAGGCCTAAGCATTTCTATATTGAAATATCTAATATTTTACTATAAATCAGTTTCTTTTATTTTTATTTTTTTTAACATTTATTTATTTTCAAGAGACAGAGAGAGACACAGTGAGAGGAGGGGAGGTATAGACAGAGAGGGAGACACAGAATCCGAAGCAGGCTCCAGGCTCTGAGCTGTCAGCACAGAGCCCGACGCGGGGTTCAAACCCACCAACAGTGAGATCATGACCTGAGCTGAAGTCGAGGCCTAACCAACTGAACCACCCAGGCACCCCTTTCATTGCTTAATAGGATTTCAAACATTATATGGTCTTTTTAAATGAGATGTATAAATAGGTTGTATTGTTTAAAAATTTTATTTCAGGATAATAAAGTGGATATTACAAAGAATTTTATTTTTTAAAGGATAGTGTTCAGTCTGATGAGATTGAGAACCACTGATCTGTAAGCTTTGGTTCTCTAAATATAAATTTGAATTCAGGGGCTCCTGGGTGGCTCAGTAGGTTGGGCATCCGACTTCCGCTCAAGTCATGATCTCACTGTGTGTGAGTTCAAGCCCCGCATTGGGCTCTCTGCAGACAGCTCAATGCCTGGAGCTTGCTTCAGATTCTGTGTCTCCCTCTCTCTCTGCCCCTCCCCCCACTTGCACTCTGTCTCTCTCTTTCTCAAAAATAAAATGAAAGCATAAAAAAAATTTTTTTAATTGAATTCAGACAGTCTATGACCGAAAACATGATTAAATTAAACCACAAGTATGTGTGATTAAGATAAATATCAGAGGAGTGCCAGACTGGCTCAGTCAGTAGAGAGTACAACTCTTGATCTCAGGGTCATGAGTTCAAGCCCCACACAGGGTATACAGGTTACTTAAAAAAATAAAATTAAGTATTTTTTTCTGAGAGTGCACATGCATGAACAAGGGAGGGGGAGAGGGAGAGAGAGAATCTTATGCAGGCTCTACACCCAGCACAAAGCCCAACACAGGGCTCAACCTCACGACCATGAGATCATGGCCTGAGCAGAAATCAAGAGTTGGACACTTAACTGACTAGGCCACCCAGGCACCCCCGAAACAGTTTTTTTTAAAGATAAATATTGGGAAATATGGTATACTTAAGATATAATAATTTATTGTTGATAATGCTGCTATAAACATCGGGGTGATGTGTCTCTTCAAATCAGTATTTTTGCATCCTTTGGGTAAATACCTAGTGGTGAAATTGCTGGATCATAGGGTAGTTCTATTTTTCACTTTTTGAGGAACCTCCATACTGTTTTCCAGAGTGGCTGCATCAGTGTGCATCCCCACCAACAGTTTATAGGAGCATTATCAACAATAGCCAAATTATGGAAAGAGCTCAAATGTCCATCAATTTATGAAGGAAGTAATGCTCCACACATATAATGGAACATTACTCAGCCATCAAAAAGAATGAAATCTTGCCATTTGCAATGACGTGGATGGAGCTAGAGAGCATTATTCTAAGCGAAGTAAGTCAGAGAAAGACAAATACCATATGATTTCACTAACGTGCAATTTAAGACACTAAACAGATAAATATAGAGGGGGGAAAAAGAGAGGCAAACCAAAAAACAGACTCTTAATTATAGAGAACAATCTGGAGAGGAGGTGGGCTGGGGGATGGGTTAAATGGGTGAGGGGATTAAAGAGGGCACTTGTGATGAGCACTGGGTGTTATATATAAGAGATGAATGACTAAATTCTACTCCTGAAACTAATATTACACTGTATGCTAACTAACTAGAATTTAATTAAAAACTTGAAACAAACAACAACAACAAAAAAGAGATATAATAATTTATCAGCAAGCTTTTACTATGTGCCCAGCACTTGATTACACTGATACACAAAGAAGTTTAACACAGTTCTGGCTGTCTTCATGGAACTTACAGTGAAGTGAAGGAGAAAAAGTAACAGTTGTAACAAAGAACTAAATGCCAGTTATCTTCTAAACTTTTGTGAAACAAATGTTCATAATTAAACAATAGTCTTAGGAGCCTGGTGTGGCCAGGTAAGTCTCAAAATAAGATAAATCTTCTTTTGTACATTCCAGAATTAACTGGACAGCTTTATTAAGGTATGTTTACATGACAAAAAGAAAACCTGCCAATTTGCCAAGGGATGGGGGGAAAGGGGCAAAGTTAGATCCTGAGAGGACCAACAGGACAGAGATGCTGGAACTAGAGGATGAAAAGCCTTGAAAAGGCATAGCAGTCTGAACTTAACAGGACAAAAGGAAGCTCCTACAGACTCCCTCAGAGAGTAGTAAAGATTAATTACTTAGGCTAAGACAGATAATAATATATAGGACAGACAGACTTACGGAGAGAAAGATAGATGTAAACGATCTCAGAATGTTGAGAAGGGGACTGTGAAATACAAAGATGAGTCAAGTGCTAGATTAGATGAAACTGAGATGATCAGTTTGAACAGACAGCCTTAAAAGCCAACATAAAGTTAACAACTCAATCTCTCATCACCAGAATGAATGAGCTCAGAGAGAAAATGCACATGGAGATGGTTAGAGGAGGAAGATAGGGCCTTGGGCAGCAGTCACTGGCTGGAGGACCAGAAGAACCACAAAGCAGCCAAAGAAGGTGAGTATTATTTTACATACAAATGATAAAACAATGGAAAGCTTTACTCTTGCAGGTAAGTGGTAGAAACTAAAAGTATAAATTATTTCTTTAAGATTTAAGAAAAGACCACAGAGTCATGAGAGTTTACAAATATGACATAAATCCCTAAACCTTTACATTGATATCAAAGATTACATCCTGTAGATAAATAACATATAAACTTTTCCATGAAGGAGGCTTTTCTGTAAGAAACACATACTACTTACAGAAAAGGGATTCTGTCATATATAGGTAAGTCAAAAGACCCATAGATGCTATTACAAACTTTCAGCAAATAACATTAAGCAGAAATGAGCTATAAACTCATAATCAATCATCACAAAAAGTTGCATCACCATAAGGATTACTGTGATTCGATGTAACAGACAAAAAATGTTGCCTAAAGGGCAGTCCGGCTTAGAGCACAGATTTAGTTATATGCAACAGTAGATGTTATAGCAGCATGGAGGTCTACAATCCTCTTAAATCATCCCTTATTATCTATGTTCACTTGTAATCTGAAACTACTTACATTAAATTTATCAACCTTATGAACCTACCTCTAGATTGTTTTAGCAGCCAAGTCTCTACGGAAATTAATCAATATGCCATCATGACTAAACATTCCCAAGATTAAATGTTGACTCCAGTTGCAATTTAAGAATGTCAAAAATTCTATAAATAGGATAACCTATGTCCCAGTTTCCTTAGGACAGTCAATTCACACCTGCTTTCAAGATCATTAGTAGCACCCTCTTTCATTCTTAAAGTATAGGTAGTAAATTACATGGAACCCCTATCAATGAAGCCAACTACCCAGGAAATTCTTATGAATTATACTTATATTTTACTTCATATTTATTCCTACTTTATAAAGGCACCTATAATATTCTATGAACATCCATTAACTTGTAGAGTCCTGCTTATTAGGTCAGGATCTAGCCCTGAGATAGCTAGGGACTGCCTCCTAGTGGTAGGGTGATTCTTGGATGTTCCTGACCCCACCTCTGTTTCAACATCTTTTCAAGCCTGGTGATGTTCTCCCATACCTACTTATAAGCTTCACCCCAACTCTTTCCATCCCATACTTTTTTCCTCTTGTCTTAATAAGCTCTTGTGTGTCCTTCATTCAAACAAAGCTAATGAGAAATGTATCCCAAATATGAAAGACCACTTTACACACACACACACACACACACACACACACACACACACACAAACAGGCTTTGTTTCCTCTAAAATCAGAAAGAAGACAAGAATGCCATTTTTGCCATTTCTACTCAACACAATCCTAGAAGGTCTTGCCAGAGCAATTAGGCAAGAAAAACAAAAGGCATCCATATTGGAAAGGAAGAAGTAAAACTATCTCTATCTGCAAATGACATGATCTTCTATGTAGAAAACCCTCAAGAATCCATTCAAAAAAACTGTTAGAGCTAAGAAATAAATTCAGCCAAGTTACAAGATACAAATCAACAGGCAAAAATCAGTTGTACTTCTACCTACTAGCAATGAACAATCTAAAAAAAGAAGAAAACAACACCATTCATGAAGTATTGAAAAGAATAATCCTTACACCTATTAGAATGGCTACTTTCAAAAAAAAGAAAGAAAATAACAAATGTTGGTGAGGTTGTAGGGAAATTTTAACTTTAGTGTACTGTTGCTGGCAATGCAAATCGGTGCAGCCATGATGGCAAAAGTACAGTGGTTCCTCAAAAAATTAAAATAAAATTACCATATGATCTGGCAATTCCGCTTCTGTGGAATATACCTGCAAGAACTAAAAACAGGGTCTCAAACAGACATGGACTGTTATGGACTGAATGGTGTCCCTCCAAAAGTCCTATGTTGAAGTCATCCCCAGTATACCTCTGAATGTGACTATATTGGAGATAAAGCATTTAAAAAGGTCCCACGGTGGGTCCTACTCTAATATGACTAATGTCCTTTAAACAAGAGAAAGAGATACCAGGGATGTGCACATACAGACAAAAAGGCCATGTGAGGGAACAGGGAGGAGGAGGCACTCTGCAAACCAAGGAGAGGGGCCTCAGGACAAATCAACACTGGTTATATCTTGATCTAAGATTACTAGCCTCTGGAACTGTGAGAAAATAAATTATATCAGATACCTAGAGTAGTCACATTCAGAAGCCAAAAGCAGAAGAGTGGTTGCCATCAGCTGTGGAAAAGGAGAATGTGGAGTTGTTTAATGGGTTTATAGTTTTAGGGGCACCTAGCTGGCTCAGTTGGTAGAGCATGCAACTCTTGACCTTCAGGTCATGAGTTAGAACCCCATGTTGGGTATACAGTTTACTTAAAAAAATAAAATGGTTCTTTAAAAAAACAGGTATAAAGTTTTAGTTTTGCTAGATAAAAAAAAGTTGCGGAGATTGCACAACAACGTAAATGTGCTTAACACTACTGAACTGTACGCTTAAAAATGGTTAAGATGGTTAATTTTATGTTATATGTATTTGCAAAATTAAATTTAAAAAAATACTTAGAGGGGCACCTGGGTGGCTCAGTCTGTTAAGCGTCAGACTTCAGCTCAGGTCATGAAAGGTTCTTGGGTTTGAGCCCCACATCAGGCTCTGTGCTGACAGCTCAGAGCCTGGAGCCTGCCTCAGATTCTGTGTCTCCCTCTCTCTCTGCCCTTCCTCCTCTCACACTGTCTCTCTCTCTCTCAAAAATAAATAAACATTATAATTTTTTTAAAAAATACTTAGCAATTAATTTAACCAAGGAGGAATAAGGCTTGCATGTTGAAAGTTACAAAACATTGCTGAAAACAAGAACACAAGAAACAAGAAGACATTAATAAATGGAAAGAAATTCATGTTCATGGATTGTAAGACTTAATATTGTTAAGATCATAGTACTTCCCAAATAACATGCAGATTTAGTGCAAAATCCCAATAGTATTTGTGGCAGAAATCAAAAACCCATCCTAAAGTTCTTATGAAATTTCAAGGGACCCAGAATAACCAAAACAATCCTGGAAAAGAACAAAATTGCAAGACTCACATCTACAACTTCAAAACTTACTAAAAACTACAAGTATCAAGAGTGTGGGGGCACCTAGGTGGCTTGGTTGGTTAAGTGACCAACTCTTCATTTCGGCTCAGGTCATGATGTCCCAGTTCATGAGATTGAGCTCCATGCTGGGCTCTGTGCTGAGCATAGAGCCTGCCTGGAATTCTCTCTCTCCCTCTCTCTCTGGCCCCTCCCCTGCTCACATATACATGCTTGCTCACTCACTCTTTTTAAATAAATAAACATTAAAAGAAAAAAATGTGGGGTGCCTGGGTGGCTCAGTAGGTTAAGCATCCAACTCTTGACCTCAGCTCAGGTCTTGATCTCAGGGTCATGAGTTAAAGCCCCATGTTGGGCTCTGCACTGAGCGTGAAGCCTACTTTTTAAAAAAGTATACATATATACAATATTTTTAAAGTATGGTACTGACATAAAGACAAATAGAGCAGTGGAATAGAATAGGGAACCCAGAAATAAACCCTCACATACATGGTCAAATTATTTTCAACAAGGGTGTCAGGAACATAAAACAGAGCAAGTCCAGTCTTTTTTTTTTTTTTTAGTTTATTTATATTTTGAGAGAGAGAAAACATGTGCAGGTACACATGCATAAGCAGGGGAGGGGCAGAGAGAAAGGAAGAGGGAGAATCCCAAGCAGGTTCCACACTGTCAACACAGAGTCCAAATGGGGGCTTGAACTCATGAACCGTGAGATCATGATATGAGCCAAGATTAAGAGTTGAATGCTCAAGCAACTGAGCCACCCAGGCACCCCAGGTACAGTCTTTTCAGTAAATAATGTTGGGAAAACTGGGTATCTACATGTAAAAGATGAAGTAGGCACTTAACTTACCCCTGAACTCAAAATGGATCAAAGAACTAAATTTAAGACATAAAACCACACTAGAAAAAAAAGAGGGAGAAAGTTTCATGACACTGGATCTGGCAAAGATTTCTTAGATAGGACACCAAAAGTACAGGCAACAGAAGTAAAATTAAATAAATTAGAATACATCAAAATTTATAATTTTGTTTCTCAAAGGACACTATCAACAAAGTGACAGGCAACCCATGAAATGGGAAAAAGTATTTGCAAATCATCTATTTATAAGGGCTTACTATCTAGAATATATCAAGAACTCCTCTAACTCCAAAAAAAAAAAAAATCATTAAAAAAATGGGCAAAGGACTTGAATAGACATTTCTCAAGAGAAGATACACAAATGGCTAATAAGCACATGAATAGGTGTCCAAGATTACTAATCATTAGGAAAATACAAGTCAGAACCACAGTGAGGTACCACTTCACACACATTAGGATGGTCATTATGGGGGCACCTGGGTGGCTCAGTCGGTTAAGCATCTGACTTCAGCTCAGGTCATGATCTTGTGTTTCATGAGTTCAAGCCCTGCATCAGGCTCTGTACTGATAGCTCAGAACCTGGAGCCTGCTTCAGATTCTGTGTCTCCCCCTCTTCTGCCCCTCCCTGGCTTGTGCCCTCTGTCTCTCAAAAAATTAATAAATGTTAAAAAAAATTTTTTTAAAAAGATGGTCATTGGGGCGCCTGGGTGGCGCAGTCGGTTAAGCGTCCGACTTCAGCCAGGTCACGATCTCGCGGTCCAGGAGTTCGAGCCCCGCATCAGGCTCTGGGCTGATGGCTCAGAGCCTGGAGCCTGTTTCTGATTCTGTGTCTCCCTCTCTCTCTGCCCCTCCCCCGTTCATGCTCTGTCTCTCTCTGTCCCAAAAAATAAATAAACGTTGAAAAAAAAATTAAAAAAAAAAAGATGGTCATTATATAAAAAAAAAAAAAAGGAAAATAAGTGTCAGCAAGGTTATGTAGAAATTGGAACCCCTGTGCATTGCTGGTAGGAATGTAAAATGGTATAACCACTATAAAAAATAGTATGGTGGTTCCTCAAAAAATTACAAATCACATGATCCAGCAATTACACTTGTGTGTATATACCCAAAAGAATTGAAAGCAGGGTCTTAAACAGATATTTGTATACTGTATTCACATAGCATTATTCACAATGGCCAAAAGGTGAAAACAATCCAGGTGTCTACCAACAGATAAACAAAAAATGGTATACACATACTATGGAATATTCATCTCTAAAAAGGAAGGAAATTTTGGCACATGCTACACTAGATGAACCTTAAAGACATTATGCTAAATGAAATAAGCCAGATACAAAAGGACAAATAATGTATGCTTCCCTTCACATGAGATACCTTCACATGAGATACATGAGGCAAATTCATAGGGACAGAAGGTAGATCAAAGGTTATCAGACTGAGGGGAGGAGAAAACGGAAGTTACTGCTTAATGTGACAGAGTTTCAATCTGGAATAATGACAGAATTTTGGAAATAGACTGTAGTAATGATTGCACACCATTGTGGACGTAATTAATGCCATTAATTAACTGTACACCACTGTGGACCTAACTGAATTCTACACTTAAAAATGGTTACACTGGCAAATTTATGGTACAGATATCTCACTACAATAATTAAAAAAAAAATACAAGCTTGAAATTGGACTTAATTGGATTAGTATAATGAAATCCAAATGATCTGAATTTATTTATACATTCAGTCATTCACTGACATTTTATATAGCACATATTATGTGCCAGGCACTTGGCTAGATTCTAGGGATAAAGTGATAAACAGACACTTATGATAATGTGTTAATAACATTAATAGCTAACATTTTTGGGGTACTCTTACATGCTCCCAACAAACTAACTGCTATTATTATCCTTGTCTTACTGATGAACAAACTGAAGCTTAGAAAGAATAGCTTGCAAAATACCACACTGCTGGACTCCATACGTTCAACCATTATCCTGCCAGGAAGAGTATTTTCTATAATGAGAGGACATAAGCAAGGCAATTAAGTTAGTCACCCAGGGTTTTAGGTATGTTTAAGTAGAGACTTGAAGTTGAGTAGGAATTTGGCAAGGGAGGTCGTGTTAAAAATGTTTCTAACAGCACAAGTAAAAAGACTAGAAGAAAATGCAGAGTTCATTCTGGAAATTTCAAGCAGCTTAGAGAAGGTGGAGCTTAAAGTGTCAAAGGTAAATTGCCAAAGATGAAATTGGAGTAGGACCCAAAACAGAGTTTTGTTTTGGTTTTACCTATTGTGAAATAAATCACTATAAAGATTAGTGGTTTAAAGCAACAATCATTTTGTTATCTCTCATTACTCCAAGAATTGACTGGACTCAGTTGGGCAGTTCTCTAGCTTATTTGAGATCACCTGGGGCTGAAACCATCTAGTTTTCCAGGTACAGAACATGTATAATGGCTCTCCCATAGGTCTGGCATCTTGGAAGGAACATCCAGAAGTCTGGATTCAGCTGGGATCCTGGGATGTCTAGGCATTTCTCTCCATATAGTCCTCCTGCGGTAGCTGGACTTACAAGGAACTTCGGGTATGTAAGTTGAAGTTATCAGGCATTTTTAAGGCTAAAGCCTGGAACTGGCATAATGTCATCTCTGCCATGCTCCGTTACTTAAAATGAGTAACAAATATCAGCTCAGATTCAGTATGAGAGGGGACTAAACAAGGGTCTGAATCCCAGGAGATGTGGTTCACTGGGGGGTCAACTTTGGAAACCAGCTACCACAGATTTTATGGATAGGTGTAAGATTGAAGAGAGTAACATCAATTAGAATGTCATTAAAACAAACTAGCTGAAAGATTGTAATGGAATTTTGTATTTATATTTGGGTATAGACAAATAGAATTAAGAGCAATTAAGTGATGAAATGGACCAAGCTAGATGAGTAACTGACAATGAGTGTTGAGGAGGGACCATGGTGGTTAGAATGCAGACGGCTGGTTTCCTTGTTAAGCTCCTGGGTTGACTGAGTTGTTATTCACTGATATAAAGAATAGAGTAAAAAGAATAGATTTGATAGTAGAGGTACTATGGTATGTCCAGAAAGAAACTGGATCTAGAGATTAGGGCTGAAGATGCAAATTTAGAACTCAAAACGTGAGTAGATGAATTACTCAGAGTGAGTTTGTTAAGTAAGAAGACAGACCAGAGGGGAGTCTTGAGGAACAACAACATTTAATATAACAGAAAACAGGGAGTCACAAAGAAGTCTAAGAAGAAGGGTCATCAGGATAAAAATCAGAATAGATGAGTATCACAAAAAAAAAAGAAAAAAATCATTTCATAAAAGAGAAAATAACTACAAGTATCAAATGCTATAGAGAGATTAACTATGATTAAGACTGAAAATTCTGCCTGCGGATCACAAACAAGTAAGTTACTAGTGACTGGGAAGAGCAGTCATAGGGGTGGAAGCTTTGCTACAGTGAATTAAAAAGTGAACACAAGGGGAAAACGTAGAAACAACAAATAGACCAATTTTTTAAGCTTAACTGTTAAAAAGAAGACCTAGTAGTATAGGACAAGTGATCAAGATAGGTTTTTTAAGATTTCATTTTTAAGTAATTTCTACACCCAACTTGAGGCTCGAACTTACAACTCCAAGATCAAGAGTCACATGATCTACTGACCGAGCCAGCCAGGTGCCCCAAGAGAGGGTTTTTTAAGATGGTGAAGTCAGAGCATGTTTAAGTACCGTCGAGATGAAGCTAATAGAGAAGGAGAAAAAAACTGAAGATGCCAAAAGAAAGGCCTCTGAGGAAGCAGAAGGGGATAAGATACAGAACACAGACAGAGATTATCCTCAGACTAAAGAGAGCTACCATGCCTAGTAGTGGACAGGAGTTAAAGAATGGCTGTGAGTGCAGGTTAAACCGTAGGTGTGGCGCATACATACATACATGTATACGTACATAGAGTATCCATTCACATGGTCCCTAACTTACAATTTTTTGACTTCACAATGGTCCAAAAGTGATACACACTCAGTATAAACCATATTTTGAATTTTGAATGTTGAATTTTGATCTTTTCCCAGGCTCACAAGCACAATACTCTCTCATGATACTGGGCAGCGGCAGCCAGCTCCAGTTCCCAGTCAGCCATGTGACCACAAAAGTCAACAACCAATATCCCTACAACCCTTCTGTACCCATACAATCATTCTGGTTTTCATTTTCAGTATAGTATTCAATAAAATACAGGAGATGGCTTTGAGTCAACATGGAGGAAAAGTAGGGATACCATAACTTCCCTCACCCCTCAAACACAGCAGTATTGAGGTCATAACTCTTGGAATTCCAGGAATCCAGGCTATAGTCTGACAGAAACATCGCCAGGGGTGTTTGAAGACAGCTTGGAGGGACAGAGGTGCATGTTTGCCAACTGGGAGAGATAAGATGGGTGGCCTAGGTAGACTTAGAACAGAAAGAGAAGCTGTGGAAGTATGAAATTGTATTTGGATAAGAGAAAGATCTCTCTGGACCATGGTCCAGCAAATGAAGAATACGAAGAGATCCAGTTTCTACTTTGCAAACAGCCTTAGGAGTGAAGATCAGAGATTTCAGGGTCGCACAACTACTCTGGACCAGAGCCACTGCCAGCGCACCTGTGACCCTGCTGGTACATGCGCCTGGTGGGGAGGAGATCCAACCCCAGAAATGGTAATGCTCTGGGAGGTGTGGGGGGCGCACTGGGAGAAAGCCATCCCCTCCACTGAGTACTGTGAGAAGAGGGTTTACTGACTCTCCAAGAACAAAAGACCCTGCAGGTGTCAGCCAGAGGCCCTTTGTTGGCTGGGCAGAGTGGCGCTATTCCAGGTGGTATGGAGCATTCTTTAAGGCAGTGGCTTTAAGGCAGTGGGTTTTGAATCCCAGTCGAGCACAGGGGAGGCGCAGGAGACTATGCAGCAGGGCAAGCCCGCCTGCCCAGCTGCTCTGGGAGGGCTGCCTGAACAGCGTGGTTTGGGATACCCATCTGAAGAGGAGAAAGATTGGGGTGTCACCATTTTCCTATCACTAACATGGTGGGGCTTCAGAGAACAGGACAGTGGCCCCCAGCTGAAGCAGGACCCCTTACAAACCCACCCTCTGTGCTTAGTAACTGCTTATCCTACTGGAGTGAGAATGACACTCACCAAAACCAGTCAGCCCCTTCTCCAGAGCAGCAAGGCCACCGTTTCCAAGGCACCAACAGACAACTGTCCTATGGTTTTGTATGTTAGTCCAGGTTTGTTGTTGTTTTTGTTCTTTTCTTTTTTCACTTTTTTTTCTTTCTTTGTCTTCTCTTTTCCCTGCCTTACCTTTCTACTCTATTTTTTCTCCCCCCAACCCCCCTTGGAACCAGCCATATACTTTCTGATTTAGTTTTTGGTCAATTCTCATTATCTATTTTTCTTTCCCTTTTTTTTGGGGGGGGGGTACTCTGTTCTGGTTGTTTGTTTAATAAAGCATTTTTACTCTATTCTTTTTACACCTTTTCTGTATCTCCTTCTTATTTATCTTTCCCTCTCTCTCTCTCTGGACTAAGCCCTCTTGTTTCTTTGATTCTCTGCCTGGTCTTTCTATCCACCCCTATCATTCCTCTCTTAGTTTGGGATAAGGTTTCTTTCCTCTCCCTCTTTCTCCTCTTTTCCAGGGTTACTTCAACAAACAAATCAAAGCATACCTGGTGGGCAATCCAATCCACCACTACAAGTAGTTAGATAAAGCATCCAAGACGTAACAACAGAAAGCACATAACACACTCCAAAAACATTTCCTGAAGTTCCAGGCCCTGGACAGTGTATGACCCCTTTATAATACAGTAGTACTCACAGGTGCAGGACACATAACAAACTATTAAAACACCTAAAGGACAGAAAACTTGCCAAAATAACAAAACAGAAGAATTCTGCCCAAACGAAATTCCAAGAAGAAATAATAGCCAGAGAATTGCATAAAACAGATATAAACAATATATCTAATCAAGAATTTAGAGTAATAGTCATAAGACTAATAGCTCGGCTTGAAAAAAGATACAAGACAGTAGAGAATCTATTGCTGCAGAGATCAAGGAACTAAGAAGTTCATTGTAGTCACAATGAATTAAGAAATGCTATAAATGAAATGCAAAATAAACTAGATTCAGAGACAGCAAGGATGGAAGAAGCAGAGGAGAGAATAGGTGAAATAGAAGATACAATTATGGAAAATGATGAAGCTGAGAAAAGGAGAGAAAGAAAACTACTAGACCACAAAGGGAGAATTAGAGAACTCAGTGATTCAGTGATACAAAATAATATCCATATCATAGGAGTTCAGAAGAGGAAGAAAGAGAGAAAGGGGCAGAAGATTTATTTAGCAAATTATAGCTGAGAACTTCCCTAAGCTGGGGAAGGAAATAGGCATCCAAGTCCAGGAGGCACAGAGAACTCCCTTCAGAATCAACAAAAACAGGTCAACACCACAACATAGCATAGTGAAATTGGCAAAATACAAAGATAAAGAGAGAATTCTGAAAGGAGCTAGGGACAAAACGGGCCTTAACCTACAAGGGTAGACACATAAAGGTAATAGCAGACCAGTGCACTGAAACATGGCAGGCCAGAAGGCTGTGGCAGGAAATATTTGATGTGCTGAATAGGAAATATATGCAGCCAAGAATCCTGTATCCAGCAAGGCTGTCATTAAAATAGAAGGAGAAATAAAGGCTTTCCCAGACAAAAACTAAAGGAGTTCATGACCACTAAACCAGCCCTGCAGGAAATCCTAAGGGAGACTCTGTGAGTGGAAAGCAGCAAAGACGACAGAGGACCAGAGACATCACCACAAGAACAAAACCTACAGATAACACAAGGACACTAAATCCATATCTTTGAATAATCACACTGAATGTAAATGGACTAAATGCCCCAAAAATACAGAGCGTATCAGAATGGATAAAAAAAACCAAGATCCATCTATATGCTGCCTACAGGAGACTCATTTTAGACTTGAAGACACCTGAAGGTTGAAAGTGACGGGATGGGGCGCCTGGGTGGCTCAGTCGGTTGAGCGTCTGACTTCCACTCAGGTCATGATATCATGGTCCGTGAGTTCGAGCCCCGTGTCCGGCTCTGTGTTGACAGCTCAGAGCCTGGAGCCTACTTCGGATTCTGTGTCTCCCTCTCTCTCTGACCCTCCCCCAGTCATGCTCTGTCTCTCTCTGTCTCTCAAAAATAAATAAATGTAAAAAAATTTTTTTTATAAATAAATAAATAAACAAACATTAAAAAAAAATTAAAAAGAAAGTGATGGGATGGAGAACCATCTATCATGTTACAGGATGTCAAAAGAAAGCCAGAGTAGCCATACTTATACCAGACAACCTAGATTTTAAAACAGACTGTAACAAGAGATGAAGAAGGACATTATATCATAATTAAAGGATCTATCCATCAAGAAGAGCTAACAATTGTAAATGGTTATGCCCCCAATGTGAAAGCACCCAGATATATGAATCAATTAATCACAAACATAAATAAATGTATAGATAACAATACCATGATTGTAGGGGACTTTAATACATTACAGGAGGTATTCAGAGGCTTTCTATTAGATGATTTTGGCCAACTGTAGGCTAATGTAAGTGTTCTGTGCACATTTCAGGTAGGCCAGGCTAAGTTATGATGTTCAGTAAGTTTGGTGTATTCAATGCATTTTAACTCATGGTAATTTTCAACTCACAATGGGTTTATTAGGACATAACTCCAAGGAAGAGCTATAGTTCATAGTCAAGGGCATTCTCTTCTGACACCTTCTACAGCATTTTCTCAGTGAAGTAGGATGTGGGGTCATCTGCTGAGAACATGGAAAATATTGCTAGACAGAAAACAGAATATATTGCTAGAAAGCCCAAGAACCAAAGACCAGATTGGTAATCAAGACTCTATACTATTAACACTTGACTCAAATCTATGGTTTTCTCTTAAAGCTATCAGTAATCGGGTACATAAAATTATATGGATTCAGGGAAGGAGTTGTGCTGAAGAACCACGGTAGATGGATAACAAGAAGATTACAAATTTTACCAAGATATCTATTGATACTTTTAGACTATTCTTTTTTATTCAATAAACAGACTCACACCATTAACTTGGTAGTTTGCCAAAAGGATATACTGCAGTACTTTAGGTACTACTGAGAGGTACTGCACAGTATGGATGTGGTCCCCATTTGTTTATTTATTATTTTTAAAGGGTCGTTTTATTTTAGGTGTTTATTTTGAGAGACAGTGAGCAAGCGAGCATGAGCAGGGGAGGAGGAGAGAGAGGGGGAGAGAATCCCAAGCAGGCATTGCACTTTAAGCACAGAGCCTGACGCAGGGCTCGATACCACAACTATGAGATCATGACCTGAGCCCAAATCAAGAGTTAAATGTTTAACTGACTGAGCTGCCCACATGCTCCCCAAAGGCTTTCTTCTTAAAGGGTCCTGTGAGGGGTGCCTGCGTGGCTCAATCGGTTAAGAATCTGATTCTTGGTTTCAGCCCGGGTCACAATCTCACGGTTTCGTGGGTTTGAGCCCAGCATCAGGCTCCATACTGACAGTGCAGAGCCTGCTTGGAATTTTTCCCCCTCTCTCTCTGCTCCTTCCCCACTCATGCTGTCTCTCTCAAAATAAATAAACTTTAAAAAAAAATTTTAAAGGGCCCCATAAGATACAGAGCAGGGAACTATATCCACCACTCAAGGATCAATACTTCTATTCACAGCTGTATAAAAGAAAAATAAGAGCCACATATACAATTTAAAATTGTCTATTATCAGGGTGCCTTGGTAGCTCAGTTGGTTGAGTATCCGACCTTTGATTTTGGCTTAGGTCATGACCTCACTGTTTGTGAGTTCAAGCTCTGCATCAGGCTCTGGGCAGACAGTGTGAAGCCTGCTTGGGATTCTCTCTCTCCCTTGCTCTCTGCCCCACCCCTGCTCACTTGCTCTCATTCTCTCTCTCAGAATAAACATTTAAAATGATATCTAGTATCTACATCAGAAAAGTAAAGAAATAGGTGAAATCTTTTTAATCTATTTTAACATAATATATATAAAATATTTCAATAAGCAACTAATATAAACTTACTAAGGAGACATTTTACTTTTTTTATACTAAGTCTTTGAGATGCAGAGTGAATTTTATACTCAACATTGCATTTTCATTCAGACTAGCAATATTTCAGAAGCTCAAAAGCCACAAGTAACTAATGATCACAGTACTGGACAGTGTTTCTCTAGGTATTATGATTGTATAATATGTAAAGTTATTATATCCTTGTTGAATTAAAGCCACTGCAATTCTTCCTTATACTCATTAACAATATCATTCATAATATACGCTTACATAACATAGTTCATCTACAAATGCTCAGCTATTCTGAGACTCTATGAGTCTAGAAAATGTTTTGCAATCAGATCATCCGAGATAGAGCTTTGGTTCCCTACCAAGTTCATGCTGGTCTCTTGTCTGGAAACCATCAGTATCTACCAGCCACAGGCTGATATTAACTACCTCAGCTAGTCAGGTGTGCAGGTGGAACAGACTGAGGGGGCCAGCTTTCTTTGCTAAGACAGTTACCACTCATCCATCTACCTATTGCCCAGCTTCCAAAAGTCTATTGACATCTTCTGTCATGTTCTCTTTGTCCTTATGGAGGTTATGCCTTTCTTTATTCCCTGACTTTAATTTTACTACGTTAAGAGAGAGTGAAAATAAAACATGTATTCAATTGACCATGTTTATCTAGAAATTGCTCTTATGATTAGGGGCTGGCTGGTTTATTTCAAAATCTATACATTCATGAGAAGATAACTTATCTACAGATACAAACTTTTTCAAGCTTTAAAGATTTACTCCAATCAGAAATCCAGATATAAACAATATATAATATTTTAATAAAAAAACCAATTTGCTCTTAAAATTTCTTAAGAACATTTTGTATTTAGAATATTCCTATGCATACAATGAATCAGTTATATTAACATGAAAAGTTAATAATGTTCTTGAACACTAACTCTGCTCCCTCTAGATGAACTGTAAAAAACTGTCTCACCCTAATTCAATTGTGTTGTATGTTTGCTGTGTGAGCTTTAAGTAAATATTTGGACTCTAGCCTCCAGAGGTTTTAGTTTTTATGGGAATCTGAAGAACTGGCACATAAAACAACTGTTAACCTGTCTGTCACTGTTCTGATTAAACCTAAGGGGAACCTGGATTTACCAGCACCTTCCAGAGTAAAAGTTACCAAGTGCTGTGAAAACAGAATTCATGATATTATAAAACTTGTAATAGGATAGACTATGCTCATTAATGTGTTCCCTGAAAGACACAAATTTCTTCAGCAGTACTGTGAATGTCTTAGTTTTTTAAAACTAATTTAACTTTGTATTCTGTTTGACATGTAAGTCACCCTTTTAAAAATGAGAACTCCGTCAATTTTATTTGTCCTTTTAAGATTATTTTTTCCCTTCAGTTCACATTAGACCAGAGCAGCGTGGTTCTAATCTTTTCAGCTAGAACCCATTCACAGAAAACAGCCCATTGTACTCTTTCAACAACATTTTTTAAGCCAATGCATACATTTCTATTTTCTTTTTTAAAGTTAACACAATTCTTCAAGTACTTTTTTTTCTTCAAGTATTTTCTACTATCTTGTAGCAGGCATTGCTAGATTCTAAGAAAAATAAGATTAATAAAACATATTCTCTGTCTTCAAAAACTTCATAGTCTAGCATGAGAGATCAATAAATATAAAGCATTATGATACGTACTGCAATAAAGGTATGACCAAAGTACTATGGGAAGCCCAGAGGAAAGAAGGATTAATTCTTTCTGGAAATGATGGTGGAAGGAACTGGATTTTCCCAGTGAGAAGAGGTAAAAGGAATAGTGTTCCAAGCAGAAGGAACAACATGAAAAAGGGCACAAGGACACAGCTCCTTTGGGAAACAATAAGAAGCCTGGTGTGACTAAAACATGAGATTCTTACAGAGTAATAGTAGGAGCTATGAGAAGGAATTTGAATTTTTTGTTATAATGAAGGCAATGAAAAAGCATAAAACCAGGAAAGAGATGGGATTTGTGTCTTATAAAACTCTATGGCTGTATAAGTGAATGACTAGAGAAGGGGAACAGAAGGCAGGCAGGAAAACCAATTAAAAGGTTATTGTACCAGACTAGGTGGAACTCTCCACAGTAATTCTGGAACTGGAAAGAAGGGAATGAATGGATTTGACATGCCTTGTAGAGGTAGAATCACTTGGACAGGATGGCTATTTGGATGGAGAAGGTAAAGAAAGAAGAGTCAAGGATTCCACCATGTACTTTGGATTATATGATGATTTAATGTAAACAGAAAACAACAAAGTTTAAAAAAAATAAGCTCTACACTGAGATATCAGCAAGTATCTGCAAGATATTCAAGTGAAGAGATCCAGGAGGCAGTTGGAAATAAGGGTCTCAGCTAAAAAATATAGTCAATACCAAGAATATGGATTTTTGGAATTATCAACATAAAGATGACATTTGCAGTCATATAAGCAGATAAAGTTTCAAGAAAAGGAAATGCTGCCAAATTCTGCACACTACAAAAAAAAAGTCAGATGATTAATATGTAAAGCAAAACTTGAAACAAATCTTTTAAAAGAAAATATGGGGAAATATTTTCATGATCATGAAGTGAGAACAAATTTCCTAAATAAGACACACAAAAAGCACCAATCATAAAAGATCAACAAATTCAGCTACTTTAAAACACCCTAAGAAAGAGTGAAAGGACAATGCACAAAGTGAGAAATTATCTCCAACACGTATAACTGACAAAGGACTAGTTTGCAGAATATGTAAAGAGCTCTTGTGAATCAGAAAAAAAGGTAGACAATCTAATAGAAAAAAAAGGAAAATAGAAGAATAGGCACTTCACCAAAAAAGATACCCGAATAAACATAAGGGGCTCAATTTCACCACTAGTCAAGAAAACACAAATCAAAACCACAATGAGGTATTACATATCCAGTATATTGACAAAATTTTTTAAAAGTCTAAAAATAAGAAGCTTTGGCAAAGATATGGATCAACTGGAATTCTCATACACTATTTGGGAATATAAATTAATGCAACCAATTTGGAACCTGTACCAATATCTAGTCAAGTAGAAAATATGCATTCCCTATGGCTCAGAAATTTCACTCCTAGGATATACACTAGAGATTTGCATCTTTATGTGCATCAGGATACACATATAAGAATGTTCAGAGCAGCACCACTGTGATTATCCCAAACTGGAAACATGACAAATGCCTTTCAACAGAACAGATCAATTAATTGTGGTATATTCACACATTGGAATACTATACAGCATACAAACAGAAGCTACTGATACACACAATAACATGAATCAATCTTGTAAGTTTAAGTGGAATAAAATTACAAAAATGACACAATATAATTCTATTCATAAATAATACAATATAATAAAATTCAAATAGGCTAAACAAATCCATATTGTTTAGGAATGCATACACAGTGATTGAGAAATGCAAGAAAACAGTTACTATAAATAATAAAATAGTTGTTACTTCACAGGAGACCAAAATGATTGTAATGGGCAAGGGATATTCTCAAGGAATTCTGCAGTCCCAATGTTCTATTCTTTGACCTCACTGGTGGTGATTACATGATGTTAAGTTGATAACCATTTGATTAAATGTACATATAAATTTTATGGACTTTTAAATATGCAACTTAAAAAAAATTTAATGAACTAAATTTTGAAATGGTCCTACATTTAACAAGAGATGTAATAATAAGAAGTAACCAGAAAGGTCTTGATTCTAAGGACGATTAAAGGAGATTAAGAAAACATGCTATTGAATTCATTCAGAAGTAACTCTGAATACCACAAAAAAAAAAAAAAAAGACAATTCGGTATCTGAGATGAATTACATTTAAATCTGTTTCAAGGCTGATGACTGGATTTCATTCTTTCATTTGAGACCTACCTTGTGTCTGGCACCGTGCCAAGGACTTGCAGTACAGGAAAACTTAGTCCTACCTCTTAGACTTTTCTCAGCACTAGGACCCCCATTGACTTCTAATCTTTCTTGGGATAAAAGATTTAGCTATTTTATTGATTGGAATACAATGAGGCAGGGAGAATCTCAGTTCCAAATGTAGAAATAAAAAGGCATGCAGGAATTAACAGGTGCTAATCTGAGTATGTGATACAGTTTATGCTTCAAGTGAGGAAATACAGGGAGAATATGGATGCTAGATGTTTTCTCTTCCAAACATTAAGGAACATGAACAAACAACCTTTATTTTTCACATCAGGCAAGAGAAGGACTGAGATCAATAGCAGGAATACAAGGGTGAGGTCAGGGTTTTTAAAAACTGAAACAATAAAGATACAATTTAAACAAGACTTCTGCTTTTTGCTTTTCAGGAAAGAAAGCCTGTATCTATGAAGTGATGTGATCTCTATAACTCAACTTTTTAACCCATTTTTAAATTTCAGACTTGGCTCTGAAAAAATAAAATTTACCCTAAAAAGGCAGTATTTGCTATCTGTGAGATTTAAAAAATTAAGCTACAAACTTCAAAACTCGAAAAGAGAAGTTCCCAAGTTAGTATAATTAGAATATAAGGTCCCAAATATCTGTTTAAAAATTATTAAGGCTCATACACAGAGCCATTAATCTAATTTCAACTCTTTGTCTGGTTTACACAGTTTTCTCTGGGTTAGAACTCCTATAATGTAGCAAAGCAATATTCTAAGGAGCAAAAAGGATTCAATCAAGAGCAAACAACACATAAACATGAACCAACCAGTAAGGAATTTTAAAATTACTTAGAAATGAGCAATTAGTAGGGAATTAAAATTAATACGAAACTGAAAGGGTAGACAGACCTGGTATCAGACTAGTACTCTCACTTAATGCTCTATTAAAATCTTTCTGAACTCTCACCAAGATTGAAGTGATGCTCAGAAACATAAAGGTAATAATGTCCCAGGAAATAATTTTCAGTTACCAAAGCTCAAATTTTATAACTCGAATTTAGATAAAGCATGTTTTGTTGATAACCTGGTAATTGGATTGTCAAGTGATACGGTTGGGGGTCTTTTAATTAATGTTTGCTAATATGCTGAAAATTTTAGGTAGCTTTTACAGCAAAAGACATGGGATCTGAAGACGGAGTACCAGGCCTGCCACCTACCATCTATGTAACGTTGAGTAAATAATCAAACCACTCTGAGTCTCACACCAACCAACCTTGCAAGACTTGAGAGCAGATAAAGAAAATACATACAATTGATACTGTAGGAACTCCAGAAGTATGGAGTCAGTTTCCTTCACATACTACAAAAACTACTTTCAGCAAACTAACGCATATTTTTATCCATGTTTTATTATGGAAAAAAATTTAAACTACAAAAGTCTAGTAAAATGAAGTTACATGTATTCTCATTAGCTTCAACAATTACCTATTCATGGCTAACCTGGTTTTATCTATATTCCACTCATTCCTTCTCTTCCTCTATTATATTTTGAAGCAAGTCCCAGATATCATATCATTAACATCCTAAGAGCTAAAATCCAGTGGCTTCTTCTCAGTGGATGTACAGGTATATGAAGTCCAACAGAGAGGTCTGAGCTAGTAATGTGAATTTGAGTGTCACCAATAACGAAATCAAGAGTTGAAGCTATAGCTCTGCATAAAGGTCAAATATCCATGCTTAGGAAACAAGATGACAGACTTTCCCTTGATGCTCCTTTGATAAAAATATCTACATAAAGCATAATTCTTCCATCAAAAAAGAAACTACAGATTTTCAAAGGCCTATAAAACTTCTACATCCTACGACTGTAATTGTTTTTCTGCCTTAAAAAGGTGTCCCTATATTAGTACTCACTGTTCTAAAGGATTTAACAAAAATCCCTAAAACACAGACATAATTTATGTAACAAATTTACACACTGGTATTGTAATCAACCCCAAATCTACTTTTCAAACTATTTAAAAACATGTTCCTCCATGTAAATTTTCTGTTCCGCTTGAAGTTTATATATGTTTTACACTTTCTTTTCTATGTATACTTCACAATAAAAATTTTTAAGTAAATTTTAAAAAGAAAATTTGATTCCTACATTTAAATAGCTATGACAGACGATGGTATATCTCATAAGCGTTCAGAGCTTTGAACATACATGAGAATATTTGCATACTAAAAATATTTTATAAGCTCTTTAGACACCAAGTTGTTGAATCAGAGGCCATTTATTCCTACATTTTCATTAATCTAATGCAAACTATCAAAATTAGTTATTATTCATATTCCACTTCAATCCTGAAAAAAATGTGACTCGAGCTCCTTATAGCCTAATTTTACAATCCACGTTAAAAGAATTTCTAAAATTTTCTAAAACAGTTTCATAAGCTGTCCAATAAAGATTAACCTTTGAAATATGAAGTATTTATGACCTTTGGAATGAACTGGAACTTTGTGTCTTTGATTATATTAGCCACCAAGTAAATTGTCCAAAGGGGATAGGAGGCGTAAAATTTTTAGAAACACGATAGATTGTCAATGGTTAAATTATGATGGGTCACCACTGATTAAATAGAGCTAAGTATTATTTGATTAGAAAGAACTCCAAAATATTTTAAAGCATATCCTTATCTTTGAATTAATAATCCTAGAAACCTGAATGTACAATTTCATAAATAGAGGGATATACATTTTAGTTGTGAACACACGTACACATCTGTGCTTCATTTTTTTCCTAAGAAATAATCAGATGTATTAAAAGCAGTTTCAACTTCGTCTAGATTATGTAACTGCCATTTCACCTAAGTTACTGAAGGATTTTTGGAAAATATTTTTAATTTTCACAGGCTTTTGAAAGACTGCACCTAATGTATTTTAAATGAAATCCAACTCATTTTTAAAGCATGATTAAACAATTAGGTCAAAATGGCATGTCCCCCTCCCTCACAAAACAATCCAATTCTTTTTTCAGATATCAGTAAATATCAACAAGATAATTAAGGCATAATTGCTTTTTCAGGAATGGTTTACTAAACACAGCTAAATGCAAAGCCTCTCCTTTTCAAAAAAAAAAAAAGCATATTCCAGACACCCACACATTTAATTAAACAGGTTCTTTCTTAAAGATAATAGAGATGTTTTCTTGTTGTATTCACCTTTTAGTTGCTTTCTACTTTAATATTATATTGTTGAATATAACTATTCTTTAGTTAAATCTAATCAGTTTTTTTTCATTCTTATTTTAGACATTAAAATGTATGGGGGAAGGGAAAAGAAGTGTGGAAAATATAGAATAACTTGAGAATTTGATAGGTTTTCAATTAAGGAATTTCATAAAGATATCTTGTTGCTGTTCTTAAATTAATTCTGCATCAGAAGCCAAGTGATTTTTTCGGTCTTGAATAGTAATGATACAGATTTTCTCTACCAATAATGTATATATTAACTACATTTAATATATCGGATACAATTTTATTTCTGTATTTCTAAAGAAAATCTGAGAGCCTGTTAAGGCTTAATTAATAACATCAATAACAATTCTGCCAAAGTAGTGGTTTTATCATTTATCTTCACAAGCGAAAGAAATCTGTTTATTTGTGAAACTGCTATTTTGAACAAATACATGAGAAAACTAGTAATTTTCTTTTGACACAAGAAATGAAACCACTGCTTTTTTAGCCCAATAATGTAGCAGACATGAATTTGCTGACATACAGTGTCTTTTTACCTGCTTTCCCGCTCACGTAAATACTCCATAGCTTTAACGATTTTTTTTTCCCTCAAAAACACTGTTTTCACAATCTAGGGAAACGTCTCCATATACTCTCAGTAGCTACTGAAGACTGAAAAGTTCTACAACAAACGAGGTTACTTCACTGAATCTTTTCAGAGCTTCAGTAAATGAATGCGGTGCTCCCAAGACAGTTTTAAATTCTAAAATTCCTTAAAAATCACCAATAGGAGTTATCCTTTACGCCTCACGGCACCTCACACGTGTTCACTTCAGGGTGGACTTTTCTGCCCCTGGAGTTTGAGCAGAGAACACAAACTAGGAGTAAAAAACACGAAGATTTCGTTGGGTGCTCAACGAAAGAAAACTGTTGAGTAAGCAACTGTCTTCGCGTTGCTAAATCTCCTTAAGTTGCCTCACTTGTGTCACGAACACCCAACCCAAACAGAACAAACCTCTCCCCTCCCGAGAAGGGCGAGCTGAATGAGAGCGGTTCTGCCCATTAACAGGTGGCCGGGCCGGGAGGGGCCTTCCGCGCTCCCGCCGCCGCCGCCGCCGCCGCCCGGGGACGCCCTCCCCTCACCCGGCCTGGCCACCTCGGGCCGCCCCCGCCGCGGCCACGCACCCACCCCTCTCCCCGCTAGCTCCCGCGCCCTGGTGGCCTGCGGTGCCCCAGTGCCTTCGGGCTCCTGGTTTCCACCCAGCGCCACGGGCCCTCGGCACAGACGGAGAGGCCCTGGGAGAAGCACGTGCCTCTTTTCGAAGCCTCCTTTCCCCGGGGCGGGAACTCCCGCCGGGTCTCCGCGCGCCCGGCCACCGGGGCCCGTCTGCTGAAGTACGCAGGCGCCGAACCTTCTGGACGTCGCCGAGTGGCCGGGCCATGGGGACGCGTCTGACCTACCCACCAGCAACTTGGCCCAAGTGTGAAGTTCTGGAGCTCCCCAGGCCAAGCGGGGCCAACTAACAAATGCGACCGAACGGAGGCCCAAGGGTTTGAGTACCTTGCTCCGGAGGCCACACAGTTGTCTGAGCAGGCGCAAAGCCGGGTCTCCTGGTGTCATTCCCCCGAACAGCCAAGAGGACCGCTGCCCCTCTCCCCCAGAACCCGCCTCGGAACTGCGGGTGGGGGCAGCGTAGCACCCCATTCATTCTAGCGCCACTGGCAGCTGCTGCGTGAACCGGGGCGGGACGGGCAGGGTGGGCTGAGGGGAGCGCCCGGGAAGCCCTCCAACCCAGGTGCCCAGGCCCGTGCAGCGCGGGCTGGAAGCCTCTTTGCTCCGGCCATCGCCCCGGCCTCTCCGGCACGTGCGGGCCCCGCACCCGAGGGGCCACGGCACACCCGGCGGGTCCGCCTTGGCTCCGCCTTTAACTGGAGGCGCTGCCCAAGGCGGAGCCCGCGCGGGCGCGGCCCGGCCCTGCGCTCGGGGTCTTCCTCCGGGGGCGGCGCCGGCGGGCCGCGGCTGCGCCCTCCCGCGGGCCTCTGCTGAGTCTGGGATAATGGGTTTGTTGGAGTGGGGAGGCGCAGTGCGCCCGAGCCGGGCCTACGGAGTCCAGAGGGAGGACGCGGCCGAAGAGGCTTTTCTGTAACCGGAGCTCGCGGCCCTAAGACCTTGCTCCGCGCGGGACTCTGAGGGAGGGCTCGTTCTCCAAACCCGGCCTCGCGTTGTGTTCTCAGGTCTTACACGGAATAAACAGAATAGGGTGTGTTGGTCACTTCGCAGGAAACTTTTCGTTGTTTCCTTATTTCCTTCCCGTCCGTGGGCAAGTTGAGCAGCTTCTGGGCCTTACACCCAGTAGGTTTCGGGCCGAACAGAATCTGGACAGCTCCGGGTCCCTGGGTTTTCTGGACGGATCATCCCACCCCATCCCCACCTCTTTCCTGGTCTTGTCTCAGGACAAGATGGAACCGTCCTTTCCGACCCCCTGCTGCAAGTGGGGAGTCTTCTTCCCCTGCCAAAGTGAAACGCGTCCTTGTCGGCTTTCCTAGATCTTAATGTTTGCGTTGGAAAGAAACTTCACAATACGCAAAAGATAACTTGGCTACTTATGGCAAGGGCCTGGGGGTTTAGAGGGACATCTTAGCACATGGGAGGAATGACTCGGATCCCCTAGTCGCCGTGAAGCCACGCGGGACAGCTCAGCAGAAAGGAAGGTTGTCTGCTGCCAACATGCAGGACACGGATCGGTTTTTTTGTCGTTTTGTTTTCTTTTCCTTTTGGCTCAGCTCTGAAAGCATTACAGAGCTATCCTTTCCCGCCTCCCGACCCTCTTTCCCTCCCCCTCTTCTGTCTGGTGCAGGCAATTAGGGTGAAGAAATCAGTGCCAGGTTCCTGCCTCTGAAGAGAAAGGAATTGCTTCGGGAATTGAGTCCTGACACCTGTCTCTGTCCAGGATGGCGAGAGGGGATGCGGGGTCAAAACGCCCGCGGGAAGGGGCCGACCTGACTGGGAGGGGAGAACACTCCCTAAGAGACCATCTCTGGAGACTCCTTTTGCCACGTCCTCCCTCCCTATCATTTGGCCTTCTGCTTCCCACAGGTCGTTAACACGCGAGGGTATTAACACGGGACTTTTTTCCCTCCTTTTAGGCTCCCCGAGACCAGGACCTGGGGACTGGAATCAGAAGAGCAACACTGACAAGCCGTTCATTAATTTGCATTTATTTTCGGGAAATAATGTAGATAAAAGGGGAGGAGGGGGACTGCCTTACATTTCAACAAGTAATTTGTGATCTTCACATCGGACAAATCAAATTTACAAATTACTTTCCCACCTACTGGACGAAAAGGCCAAAGCCAAAATTGATACACAGGCGCGGGCTCTCCGCAGATTTCGGAGAATGAAGGTGCACTAAAAACTCACTAGACGAAACAGGGTTGTTTAAAAAGAGAGAAGCCGACAGAGGAATTGGAACTAGGGTTTGGGGCCTGGGTTGACTTGTTTGTTTTTCCATAATGCCGTATTTTTGTTTGTTTTTTGTTTTGTTTTGTTTTGTTTTGTTTTGTGATTGGTCTCTACACCAGAACTGCGACTCTGTGCTTCGACCGGGTGAAGGGCTCAGCCCTGCGTCCCCGCCCAGCCTAGCCCCCTCCCCTGTACCCTGACTTGGTCGTTTCCTTCACACTCTTGGACCCTCTCTATCCTCCGCGCCCAGCTTCCTGGAACCAAAAGGTTCTCTTTAATAAATACACAGAGGGAGAAGGTGTGAGAGAGCAGGACAGCTTTGCAACAACTGAAAAAATAAAAGCGCCATCGTTTAAGGAAGAGAGGGAGGGGGACAGAGGGAAAATATTTTTTGCTTTTGTTTTATATATATGTGTGTATATATATGTATATATATGCTGTATATATCTTAAAGTTCTATTTCCTGGGCGCTAAGACGAGATATGCTCAGTTCAACCAACAGCAACTAAAAAGTTTAAATGGTCCCTGGAACGGACCCGACTATGTACAGCATTCCCGCCGAGGCGGAAGCTTGAGCCAGTTCTACGCGGGCGGGGCTGTGCGCGAGAGGCTAGGGACGCGCTCCTCCCTCCAGCCGTGCCCCAGCGCATCCCGCTGGGGAGGAGAAAACGCCGGAAAGCTCTGGCCTGCAGCCGGGGAGCGGGACCGAGGGCTGCTGAAGGGGCGGTAGTCTGCAAGCGAGAAACACTTAGTGGTTGTTTTGATTTGGGGTAGAGTGTGGGTGCACTCCAGTGGGCAGACACATGCCAGTTAGTGATTCCAGTGTCCAGAAAGAATAAATAAAAGTGTACGGTTCAAACAGAGAGTCAGAGCAAGAGCCTCCGAAGGCTGCAAGTGCATAATAACTGCCCAGAAACACCAGAGGAGAGTGACTTAGGAGTTCGTTAGGGGATGGGGAAGAGAGCACACAGCTCTCCCCATATAGAACTTGTGGGCCAAGCCAAAGCACCTGTCCCCTCATCCAAGGGGTGGGCGGGTCTGCACATCCCCCAAACAAAGTGGCAGAAAGATGAGGGCGGCAGTGCAGGCAAAGGGCATCTTTCAGGGGCATGAAAATTCAGGTCTGCAGAAGCCGAGGCAAAGGCGGGCGGTGCAGCAGCAGCAACAGGACGGGGACCACGGAGGGCGCAGGTAGTTGCGTTTCATCTCCTCTTCCTCCCACTCCTGGGCTCACAAGACCTGGAACCGCCATGAGGCTTGGTCCTTATAGTCCAGACAGTCGGGCGAATTGAAGTTGAGTTTCCAAGCCGAGGAAGCAGCGGCGGCGCCAGGCTCCTTGTAATCCAAGCA
This sequence comes from Prionailurus viverrinus, assembly GCF_022837055.1. NCBI lineage: Eukaryota > Metazoa > Chordata > Mammalia > Carnivora > Felidae > Prionailurus > Prionailurus viverrinus. The sequence continues at coordinate 81,387,491 of NC_062563.1, read as the reverse complement.
ATCGCCAGAGTTGAAGGCGAGCCCTGAGCCGCCGTAGCCCTGGTGGTGGTGGTGATGATGGTGGTGATGATGGCCTGAGGACTGGCTCAACGGATGGTGCGCGTGCGGATGGTGGTGATGGTGGCCGGCCATGGAGGAGGGTGCCATAGGGCTGAGCTGGTGCGGGTGGTGGTGCGAGTGCATGGGCGCTAGATAGGAGCTGCAGTCCACGCCGCCAAAGTAGGAAGACGAGGGCGCGGGGTAGCCCTGCCCGTAGCTGCCGCCCTGGCCGTAGGACATGGGATAAGAGGCTGCAGCCGAGGCGGCGCCTGCAGCAACCGAGCGCTGCATGCACGACGCGTTGCTAGGCGCGGCCAAGGGCTCGGGCACTGACACCGACGCGGGCGCTGAGCCCGGCGAGATGGAGGCCGGACTCCAGATGGATGAGGCAGCCGGCGTACTCAACGACGACGGGACTGCCACCGCCGGGTTCCCGCCCAGGCCTGCCGCCGCTGCCGCCGCTGGGTTGGCGGAGGCGCTGGATCCTGAGCTGGAGGACGAGGCGGAGCTGGACACAGCGGGAGGCGTGAACTGGCCGCTGCTTTCCGAGCCCGAGCTCTCCCGCACCGGGGACGACTTCTTCTTGGCTGGGCGGCTCTTGGTCCCGCTCCCGCTCTGCTGCTGCTGGCGGCATTTGGCACGGCGGTTCTTGAACCAGACCTGCAGCGGGCCGAGTCAGGGAGAGGGTGTCAGGGGGGCGAGCAGAGCCTGCTACTCCCCGGCCCCTGTACCCACCGCCCGGCTTAGGATCTCTTATCGCTCTCCAACGGCGGCCTCCACCCCTCCTCATCTCCCACCAGGCCAGCCCCTGCCCCTGCGTTCCCAGCTCCTCCGCCCTCCCCCAACCTTCAGATCAAAGATCCTCCTCTGGCAAAGTAGGGACGTGCACCTCCCCACCCCCAGCGCCACTCTGCCCTAGGGCGGAACATTCGCGTCTGTCCAGCCAGAAGTTCAGCCATATCTAAACTCTGCTGTTGGCTGCTTCCCAACAGCCTCATGTATGTTTGGAGGCCCTGTCTTCTATGAATAGAGCTGAGGAAACTGCGGAGAGGCACGAAGGAGAGCGCAGGACAGTCACCAAGTCTGAGGTGGGAGGCAGTCGTCCCCTGGAGGCCCAGCGTTGGGCAAAGCGAGAATTTGAGCGGATGCAGGAGCAAGGCGGGGAGGCTGAACAGAGGCAGTACTCGGGGGACTAGGGAAGGAAGCCTGAGCAGAATTTCGTTGGGCTTCTTGGTTCCAAGTGGGGAACCAAATGGGACAAAGTTCTCACTTCTCTTGGAGGGCCCTGGTACATGGCACAACATTCTTGGTTCTTTCTCGAGCCTCAAGGGAAAGCAGGCGAGATAAAAGGCCCTTGAGGAGAGTTCTGAGTTATAATCCAAACAGTATTTTCACCGCAAAAACAGAAACAGCAAAGCCGGTAGCCGGGTTTTGTGTTCGGCATCCTCTCTGGGCAAAGGAAACATCTAATCAAACCTGCGCCACCCAGGGAGCGCACTCCGACAGGGCACCAGGCTCTGGCCAAGCTCCACTCTTCCATTTCCAGGATCCCCGGGATGCAAGGCAAGTGCGAAGGCACAATTCAAGACCCCAAAGAAAACTGCCAAATCCTGGAATGGCCGAAGAAGCAGGGGCAAGTGTCGGGCCCTCTGGGCACTTTACGTTAGGAAACCTTGCTTATCCTCCCAAAATCATAAAAAGGATTTTCAATACCGAAGGCGCCCTGGGACCAAGGGTCGAATCCAGTGCTCTAAGCTAGTGCCTTTGACTTTGCCCCTCTTCCAGGCCCGGGCTGAGCGCTAGGGGGAGTCTGGCAGGAATTGCCCAGTCTGTAAGCCCGCCCCACACCAGACCACCCTTCCCAGGCCCTCTCCAACTAGTCCCAGAGCCCCTACCCTGACCCAGGAGCCCTGGGCGCGCACACCTGAACTCTGGACTCCGGCAGGTTGATCTTGAGCGCCACCTCCTCGCGCATGAAGATGTCAGGGTAGCGAGTCTTGGCGAAGAGCGCCTCGAGCACGTCCAGCTGTGAGCGTGTAAAGGTAGTGCGTTCCCGCCGCTGCTTCCGCGGGGTGGCTGAGGGAACACGCGGGGGCGCCTCGGGTCAGCGGTGGCCACGCGGACCCACGCTAGAGGACGCAGATAGGCCTCAGGCAGGCCCTGTGCGAGGCCGTTGCAAAAGAGAGCAGAGCTCCAAGCGAAAGAAAAACTCCCCCGGGAGGCGAGCCTGAGAGGCCACAGGTGGGAGAAAGTACATGCGTGCGACTGAGAACCAGTGGGTCTTCAAGACTTTAGAGTTGCCCCCTTCCCTACTTCTCAGAGGTTAGGAAAGAAAAAGAAGTCATATAATCTCCCTGTTTTCGCCCCCTTGCCCCCAACACACCCCCCGGCTGGAGGATGGTAAAGGGGTGCTCAGAAACACCGCCCGGAAAACACTTTCCGAAAGAATACATGGGGGAGAAGGAGTGGGAGCTAGGAAACAAAAGCAAACAAAAAGCCAGGATTCTGCTCAGGCTCTCCACATCCGCAGTGCAAAAGTTGGTGCAAACGACCCATGTAGAGGACAATTTATTTAATTAGGGAGAAAGAACCCCTCTTCCTCATCTCTGCCAGTCATTTCTCATGAGAAAATCTTGGCTCTTCCTGTTAGGGCCTAGAGAGTGTCCAGAATCCTCACTCAATATTGGCAGGGGGGGTGTGGGGGGGAAGGAATAGATACACATAGTAACACACACACACACACACACACACACACACACACACACACACACACAAAAAGGCCGCCCATGGGAAACTGCCTGAGGTAAATGCTCCCTGTGCTGGTGGTGGGACCACAACAGGAAACAGGTTGTCCGTGTGGCCAGGCTGGGAAAGCACACATTACACTACTTCACTGCCCAGGCCCAGTTCACCCAGCGGTGACTGCCCTGTGAGTCTGCAGCCTGTGGTGCATTGTAGGCATACTAGCCAACCGGCTCCCTGGGCCTGCTCAGCGACAAAAATGTGTGCTCAAACTCAGAGTCTGGGGATCCCCAAGATTTGCAGGGGCTGGGGGCGGGTACCGGTGCTCACCGGGGTAGCCCACGGAAGGATGCAGGAGGTCCATGGCTGGCCCGGCCAGGCCCAGCCCGTTCATGCCGTATGGGGGTTGTTTGAGGTAAGACATCATGCTAACAGCTGGGTGGAGGCGCCCCGACGGATCCAGGGGGCCGGGGCCTGGTGCAGTGCGGGGCTCCCACTGCGCAGTCCTTCAAGCTCTTTGGCACCTGGGGGCCCGGCCTATGGAGACAGGAGACACATGTAAACAGTGATTGGGAGCCATCTCGGCTTCCTTGTCTTGTCTGAGGCAAGGAGCCACGGAATGGGGAGGCTACGGAACTTCGGGAGGCGGTCAACTCGGCTCTATAAGGCCTTAGTCTAAAAACCACAGCTTCTTTGAAAAAAGTAAGCTTTTCTGGATCATCATCTACTCTTTTCGCACTTGGAAGGGTAAAAGACACTCCTAGGACATCACTAAGAGTGAGGAGAGGTTAAAAGCAGGGCTAAGCTGGAAAGGTCGGAGCCTGAAAGGCGGAGTGTACAAGGTCCCAAGTCTAGGCAAAATTCTGGTCCGGTAGGAGCAGGCCTCAATACTGCAAAAGCAAACGTTTATTCCGCGCCAGTGAGGCAGGCTGCCCAGGGCATAAGGGGTTGTTTCCTTTTGTTTCAAACCTTTTTGAAAGCGGGACCAAAAGGTAGAGGCTCCAGAGAGCCAAGGTGAGGCACTTCGGGGAGCTCGCAGCGCCTGGGCCTCTCTGAGATGCATTACCCACTTAGAGGAATACATTCCTTCAAAGGTCTCTGCCACTGGGTCCCGGCCCCAGAGCCCACAGCCACCCCTCTAGTTAACCTCTCTGTGCCCAGACTTTGAAAGATTGCTCACCGGGAATCCCACCACACCTTAACCGCAGTTACAGGCCCAGGGCCCGCAGAGGCGGCCAGAAGACGCAGAAGGGGCCACTGTAGAGGTGGCGGCTCTAAGACGCGGCGGGAGGTCAGGGGCGCCTGGCCACCGCCGCAGGCCCTTCTTCGCGAATGCGAGCGGGTCCTTCTTTCTGCCCGGTCCTGGCTGCGGACAATGTCGTCCCGGCGGAGGCTGAAAGGTGACCCGCCGAGCTCCCCAAAAGGTCTCACGGATTTGGGAGGCCTCAGTGCAGCGTTCTCGTGTACTCCCTTCCTATCCTACTAGATGAACCCGCGGCCCCATAACCCGATTGAGACAAGTAGGCCTCGGCGGCAGAGCTCGCGCTGACCCGCACTGGAAAGTCGAAGCCTCGCTTCCCCGGTTGCCTCCAACCAGAGGCGCTATTCTCAGAGGGTAGGAAATACAGCTGGGGGAGTGGGACCGGGGCCCCCCGGGGTACCTGTCGCTTCACCCCGCGTCGCGGGAAATCCAAAGCAGGCCTGGGCCCCGGGCTAGTTCAGGGAGAGCAGTAAGAGCTAAAGAAGCCACCCTTCTCCTATCCATCAGAACCCACGGTCTGGGCTGGGGGAACACAGTTTGCAGGGAAGGGTGAGAGAGGGAAACAGCCAGGGCTCCAGGGCCCAAAGAGAATGGGACGTCAAAACGCGGCGTCTCTGCTAGGCTGCAGCGTGAGTTTTCAAAGACTTTCTTCAAACTTAGCACTTGGTTACTTCGGAGGAGGCGGGGGAGGGGGCGCGGGGCCAACGCAGAGATCTCGGGTCGTCCGCACACCAAGAGGGGAGCGAGGCCGCTCCCCAGCCCCGCCCACCTGCCGGGGACCCAGGAAGCGGGGGCCCGTTTGAGGAAAGGGAGGTAAGAACAACCGACGAGCTCCCGGAGTCTAGGGCGGCCCCACGGCTTTCTCCTTACCTGCCCTCAGCTGCCGGGGCCGCTCACCATCTACCTCGCGCCCTCACACAGACCCGCGCGGGGCAGCCAACCTGCAAAACAGAGCGGCACAGGAATTACTCGCCGGGCCGAGCGGCTGGTCTAGGATCCCTGGATTTCTTTCTTTCCCAACTTCCCTCCTTCCTTCTCTTTCTTTCCAGTGGCTTTGTGCGTGTCCCTCCAGGTTTCACTTTATTGCACAGACACTTTGTTGGCAAAGCCCTACGCGTTCCCGAGACACTACCTCGCCCGGGACCGCGCCGAGGGGCCGCAAGGGGTAGGGTGGGGGTGAAAGGGGCAGAGTTGGGAGGTGGCTCGCGGTTGCAGTTGCACTCCCGGTACAACGTGGAGGCGGTGGGGGCTGGGGAAGTCCTGCAGAGGCACTTTGCAAACTAAATAAATCGAGCGATTTACCTTGTCGGAGTGGCTTGTCTTGCCGGGTTGTTTAGGTGATTGGAAATGTAGCCTGATGAAGATTGATCACCTTTCTACTGCCCTCCCCGGGTATGTGAACGCGAGGTGAGTGCGTAACGGGGCTATGCTGCCAATCCCCGGCCCCGCGCGGGCTGAGTGACAGGGAGCCGGGCAATGGCAGCACGAGCCGGGGGTTACCTCCGTGCGCCCCCGCCCTCCTCCGCCCCCTGCACCCCGCCCTCACCGCCCGCCCGCCCCGCCCCGGTGGCGCGCTAACTCCAGGGCTTGGCTGGCAAACGCCGCGCAGAGCGAGGCGAAGACAGCGAACGCTGCGCCAGAGCCCCGTCCACAGAGAGGGACGCCGGTCCTGAGGCCGCCCCGGGGTCCCCGCCCTTCCCTCGCCCTTTCGGCGCCCGGCAGGGAGTGGCAGAGAGGAGGCGAGGTGCTGGAGAACCGGTTCCCTCTCTCTCTCCCGCGCGCCACCCGGCTCGGCGGCCCGGCTGTGGGCTCGAGGATTCCGGAGCCGCGGGCTGGAGTGGAGGGGGCCCCCGGCCCCTCTCGCGGCGCCGCGGGCCCCAGCGTCTTCTTTCACCGCGCCGCCACCTGCAGACCGACGCCGCGGGCGGCTCGTGCTGGCACAGGCTACTTTGCCGAGCGCAGGAGCAGCTCTAGGTGCGCAGATCCCGCCTCGGCGCCTCGGGATTCCCGCGCCCGGAACGGCACCCGCAGGGGAGGCTCCGCCACTTACCTACTCCTCGGTGTCTCTTGGGGTTCACAGTCCCCACGAAGGGTGTTTGCAAATCTTAGACGCTTCTTCTGAAATGTTGGAAGCCAGCGTCTGCTACCCCTTACACACACACTGCTTCTGAATCGAAAGATTCTGATAGGAAGGAAACTTTCTCTTTCATACTCATTCTCTGTCTTCTTCCCGATCTCCTTCTACCAGGGACAGTCTGGTGGAAAACGTGGCCACAGACCCCTGCCCTCAATTTCTTTCTCACATACCGCTGAAGGAACCTTCTGGGGTTTCCCCGGATTGTTCGTACTGGCGAAGCCCGTTTCCCGGCCGAACAAACTTCTCAAACCCGTGTGCCTGTGTGGACTTTTCAAAGCGCCCAAAATATGTTTTCGCCCCAACCCTGAGCAAGGCAATTCATGTAAGTGGCACCTCCTTCTGAATATTAGGCGCCACTTTACTCCCTTTCGAGGAATTCCTACTCCTTTTCCTAATCCCCCCTCCCCTCCATCCCAACTGGCGGAGTGAAAAGTTTGAACAGGAGTAAGTGTAAGGGCGAGTCAAGGAGCCGCCAGGCGCGTCGCGGTGGGAAGCGCCAGCGCTGCCGGGGCCGCGAGGTCGGGCACCGGGAGCGGACTGGGCTCTGGGTGAGGAGGAGGAGGAGGAGGAGAAGGAGGAGGAGGAGGAGGAGGAGGAGGAGAAGGAAGGGGGAGCCCGCTGAGTGAAAAGGGGCCGCGGCCGCCGCTCATCAAAGTGCTTCCCCCTCCCCCAAGCGACACTTTCCTTTGGAGTCCGAATAAAATACGGTAACAGAATATGATGGAGGGCACACTGTTTCCTTAACTGCTTCTCAAAGGACCCGGGAGATCTTCTTAGGACCTTTAATAAGGCTTTGGTCGGTTCTTTTGTTGATCTCTCAAAATCAACTCCTTCTAATTGAAGTTGGAGCTGAAAGCGAGCTAATGTTCAAAGAAAGTGGCCGCCAGACCAACGAAATTACATTTTTTTTTTTTTTGGACGATGAGGGAACATCTAATCAAAGGGGCAAAGGAGGAGGGGTGGGAGTGGAGGAGTATGAAGGAGAAAAGGAGGTTTTACAAGATCCTTCTCTGGTTCACAAAAGTCAGCGACACGGGCGCTTCTCTCCAGAACAAAGACACCGCAGCCCATTCACAAAAGGGAAAGAAGGAGAGAGAGAGAGAGAGAGAGAGAGAAAACAATAAAAGAACGAGAGAAAAGGAAAAACATGAGAAAGAAAAAGCTTTAACGGGAAAGAAACTGCTCAGAGCGCAGCGCTGACCCGGGCGGGGACACAACTTAGGCTCTCGCAGGCCCCCGCGGGTAGTAGCCCGCGAGGCCCGCGGCTCAGAGCCCCTGCGATGGTGCAAAGGCTTAAAGAAAGAAATGAAATACACCCGCGCCTTCAGTTCTGGGAAAGGCGCGGGCAGGAGGGCACTAGTTTGTGAGGGAAGGCTATGCGGGAGTCCTGGAGTGCGCGGCGAAAGCGTCTGCGTCCTCAGCCCGGCGCTGCCCTAGCCCAGGCCTGCGCGCTCTGTGCCTGGGTATAGCCGTCCGGTGCCGGGGTGCATGTCCGTGTCCCAGCCCCGCAACCTCTCGCACTCCTGCCTCCTCCGCGCCCTGTTTCGCCTGCAGCTGCAGCGCGGGGCCGAGGTCCGGCGCGGAGAGGTGGGGCTGCTGTGCGCGCTGGAATGTGCTCAGGCAGTCCCCAGGGCCCGCCACGCGGGAGTCCGGCGCTCTCGCTTCCAGATGCTGCCACGGTCTCGGGGAAGTTGGGAGGTATCAAGTAGCACAGTCCCCCCACCCCCCTAATGAGAGTATTTATCTAATCCCAAATTGCAGGCGAATTTTCTTAATGCTCAACCCATAAAACCCCGGGATTAAGAAAAGAAAGAGAGGGAGAGGGAGGAGTGCTGAGAGGGAGACAGACTGAGATGAAAGTTTCTGGTGCGCGGCGTGGAGGACTGAGGCGGCCGTCGCTAGGCAAATGTCCAGGTGGGAGACGCTGGGCCAGAAGCCGCGACCGTTCCAGCAATGGCCGCAGGGCGGGGAGAGGAAGAGGGGGGCATCCCGGAGGGAGAGCACGTCCACCCAGCTCGAGGCCCCCGGGCCGTGGAGGGGGAGTGGGAGTTGGGCCCTGGGACCCGGATCCAGCACCCAGGTGACCTCGAGGCCGGGCCAGACTCTGGGGGACACTTGGGACAGTGGGAGGGGTTTTGGCTCCGGGGTCGTGGGATCCCGGCCAGGGGCGGAAGTTCTGCATCGGCCTGCGGGCTGTGCCCCAGCCAGCCTGCTGCCAATGCTCCTCCTCCCCAGCGACCCCCGGGCCCATAGCTTCTTTTCCCGCAGCGCGGGCTTTCTGGTTCCGGGCCTCTCGGCACGCTGGGCTTGCGCCTGCGCTCGGCGGGCAACCTCTGGGCACAACGCGACGAAATCGGGACGCGGCGCCTTCGCCCCGGGCCTGACCCCACTAGTCCCAGGGGTCCGCGCTCCGCCGCCGCTGCGGGGCGTGCGGGCGCCACACAGCAGCCCAAATGGAAACCCCGCGAGGCTCGGGACTGGGGCAGGAGGGACAGCAAATGTGGGGCTGGGGAAGGTTTGTCGCTTGACAGGTCGGAAGCGGCGTGGGGGAGCCGCCTCTCCGCGAGTCTCCTCGGGAGGGAAGCTTCCCCGAATCTAGCGTAAATGGGACGGTGATGCTGGCCGCCCAAGCCCCAGGCTGCTTGGGGCTGGCGATTTCATCTGCCTGCTTCCCAGGGGTTAGAGTAGGGTTCTGAGAGCTTCCCCCAGAGAGCGGCAGCTAGCTCCGCTCTCTTACTTGAATAAAGAGGACAAAAACTCAATTTCATTTAGTTCTGATAACTTTCCAATAACTTCAATCCTTGTCAGGAAGAAATTCTACCGTAGGAAGTTTTATCATTTTGAAAGACTGGCCAGATGAAGGCGGCTGTCTACTTTTCGAACGCGATTTGTGTGTGTGTGTGTGTGTGTGTGTGTGTGTGTAGATTTGTGTGTGTTTTTACATATATGTATGTGTGATCTAGACTAAAGTATAAATGCTAGAGGACTGTTTTCTCTGTCTCTAGACTTGTTGAACGAGCCTGCTTTGTTTCGGACACCTCTTAGAGGAGTGATGGAAACTACCATAAAATCGCCAGTTTTTTTCTGTAGCCTAGAACTTCTTGTTAAAAGTTCCCTTTCCCTCATCTCATACACACACCTGCACGTATGTATCCTCCCTGCCGACAATAACCTTTCTTTCTTTCACTTCAGCACCTACAGATTTACAGGTTATCAGAAGTCATAATTTTTCCTAATGAGTGCAACCTTATTAACAATTGAAAATAACGTGGAAAATTCGTCAAGATATTATTAGCATTTTTTTCAGTGCCGTGGAATCACAAGTTTCCTTAAATCTTTAACAGAGATGACCCTTCTTGACAAAAGAGAATAGTTTACACTGCTTAAGAAAAATATGACTAATTGTATTTCAGTTCGCATTTGTGTGTCAGCAGGGCCCCTTTGGGATCGTATAAACTTACTCAGCTCCAAATACAGCCTAGTACCTGCTCTGCATTCAAGAGGACCATTTTCTCCCACATGAAGTCCTATGGATACAGGAACTTCTCAAACCAGTGTCAAGTTTTCATTGCAAGGAAGTATCAGCAGTGGTTAAGGTAAGAAAGTTTCTGCTTTTATTGAAAATTTATATATGACTCAGTATTGTAATAAATAAACAGATAACCATTTTCACACAAAAAATGACAGTGCTATGCTAGAGAAGAAAATATTAATTGGGGGACTTACTCATAGTGGCAAGACAGACTTTTATCAATACAGAATAAATATTAACAGCATTCTTGAGCCAATGTTGAGACCCAACAAAATGTAGGAACCAAGCTAGATGTAATAAATAATTATCCAGAGCAAAAGATGGCGCATTCTCAGATGATAAGACCGTCTTTGTAAACTGATGCATGTCAATTAGCCCCATCCTCACAGCTCACCTTCAAATCACAGGACTTGTCTCAGGCTACATTAAAGGGCCATCCTCTAAGGAAAGCAGAGGACAGGAACTCTATTATCCTTACAGTGAAATGCAAAACAACTGCAGAAAATCCCACTGGTAAATAGAACACAGTTTAATAAGTAGATTGAATATGATCTAACTATAAAATTTAGGTAACAGAGTCAAGTGTTACATATGGCAGGACTGGAAAAAAAATCATTCATGACATTTTTCTTACCCCCACTTCCACCCCCCTCCCCACCATTTATGCTATTAACACAACAACAACAACAACAACAACAACAAAAATGTTCCAAATTTTCCTCCCATCAAAAACTGAGGGGAAAATAATAAGAGAAAGGTTTTTTTCTTTTTTCTTTGAACAGCCTCTTGAACACTCTCAATACCAATCACTCACAAGGTATCTGTGCAAATTTATTTCACATGATTTCAAGAAAATGATTAACTCACACACACACAAATCCTTAAACAAAGCTATTTTGGAGTTTTGTATATTATCTGGCAAAGAGGGAGGAAAAGGGGTGGGGGTGGTGGTAAAGAAGTACAATCCAGCCCCGAAAAACTGTTAAAAGTTTTAAATCAACAACGAATCTGACACTTTCTGGTCGGGGGACCCAGGATTAAAATATTGGGAGATTCTGGTCCGGCTGCTATTGAAGAACACATTTCTCTTCTTTCTTGGCCATCTTGCCTTTGTTTTGCTCCAGAGTTCGCTCCAAATGCTCATCTTCTTCTTCAGCCCTGGAAGTCAAACAGGAAATACATTTATTTTTCTACGTGGAGGGCAGAGCTGCACTCCCCTCTCACCCCGCAATCTGAGCCTCAGCGGGAATAAGAATCCTGGGGCCAGCACGGGGAGGGGGGCGCTGCCCCCGGCCCACTCGAGACCTCTGGACTGAACTTTCCACAAACTTCTCGGCCCCTCGGCTGGCGGCAGAGACTCGACCCCCGACCCCACTGCCCACTCACTGCTTCTCCTGCGCGTCCAGGTCCCTGACGAGCGCGTCGCGCTTGTTCACCAAGGCCACCAGCTCATCCAGCAGGAGCTGCTCGCGTCGCTTCTGGGCCTCGGTTTTCTGCCAGTCTGCAGAGGACGGGAGGCTCGTTACCCACCCGCAAGACCTTGGCAAACCCGCCTCCCTTCCCGCCTTTTCCAGTTGCCCTGTATCTCTCCGCAAACCATGTTACAGAACCACTAACTAGTGTTTTATGGGGTAATGGCCGTCCTGAAGAGGATTTCACCCTAAAACCCCAGTTCCTAAATATTTCTCACAGATGGAGATGGCTACGGCTGGGCTGGAACCTGCAAAAGAGGCCAGGTGTGAGCCGGTTGTCAGCCGGAGGTGCGCACCTGATTTTGCCAAAGAGGGGGTAGGGAGAGCCGGAGGCCCAGAAGAGATCAGCCCGAGGGTTGGGGGGGGGGGAGTGGATAAATGAGGGGGCGGGAAGCAGAGATGGGCGATAAAAATCACTCTGAAAAGGCTGGAGAATCTGCTTGAGAACCTATCCTTCTTCCCCCACCCCCATGCTCACCCCATACAGCCCATTCTTCGCTAATTTCCTCTTCGCTCTATTTTAGCAGTTGGATGTATCTCACACTGGGCGCCATATGCTTCACAATAACTTTAAAAGTAGTGAATCGGCTAATTAGCATTTTTCTTTGAAGTAAAAAATAAATTTGCTCTGCAATATTACACTGCAGCTCTCGATCGCATCACAGCCAGTTTTCTTTTGGAGAGGTTTGCTGGGTGGTTTAAAATCAAAGCACTTTTGCAAAGGAAAAATTACATACTTCTTTTTGAAACCCCACGTTAAAGGTTGGAAAATCCGATGGGCAGTGCGCTTTCCATGGGTAGTGGCAGGGTTTTTGAAGGTTTTAGGACCCCATAATATATTTCTTAATCTTCGCTCGTCTGGTAATTTCCTTAAGATGAGCAGCAGTTTCGTTTAATAAAAACAGGACCAAATCGAACATTTAAAGCACTTTTAAAACCAAAGCCAACTGCTCTCTGGCCAGACTGTAAGGGCTTGTAGCTGTCAATCAACCCCCAGTCTACCCCGCCTCCCTCATTAGGAAGGTAAACAATGAAAAGAAGAAGTAGATGATGAGGCAGATAGCAGAACAAATGAGGACCTAGAGGGAAACAGGACACCAGCTTTAAAAAAAAAAAAAAAAAAAAAGAACCAACCCTGGCCACTGCACTGACTCATGCAGCCCCCTCCCCCAGCAAATGCACTTTCCAAAAAAACAGAGAGGAGTGCAATCCTTTCGGGTTTCTCTCTTCTCTCTCCATTGCCCTGGGCAATCATGTTAAAACTCACATGGCTGGTGCTTATTCAGATAAACCTAACAATGCACACCGCTGGTTACCATGTGAATCTTCACAAACCACACAAGAATGTGCTGGTTCAAATCCCCCCGACCCCCTCCAAAGCAAAATTTATTCAAGACAGCAAACTGCTCAGCAGCTTTATGAAAGCAAATGGTGCTAGAGGGAATTCTATCTTGTATTTACAAATTAAAAATTAGATGCATCATCATGCAATAAAGGTTAGAATAGCAGCAAAAAGCTAGAATGGCTTATTCAATTCTATCACTATTCCTTTCTTTATAAGCTCAAATACATACATACATATATACATATGAAACATGCCATGTATTAATTATCCACATTTGATACAAAAATTACACAAATAAGGACATTAAATAACTGGTCACATTACGCGTTCTTGTAAAAAGAGAAGTGAAATATTCTATAGCATGGGAAGCAGTAAAACTATTACTATGGAAAGTTTTTTCTGAATATGAGAATTAACAAAAATAATAACAAAACAGCAACACTGAAGAAAAGCCATATCTACCACAATTTATTCTTTGGATTTAAATGCAACTGTGGTCAGGAATGCTAGACAATTTTCTAATCTGACTCCTGTTCTTAATCAGTCTTACTCTACACAGCAGAAAAATTAATAGACACTCCAGTTGGAAAGATCTTTAAGGTCATCTAGTCTAATTTCAGGTAACTGTAGTTCTAGAAATATTAACTCAGAGAAAAATCTGCTAAATTTGTAGAAGATTTGTAACTAAATTTTATAATTATTAAGATTACCAGTTTTGATGAATATTAATTTTTCTACCTTCAACCTCAAGAAATCATTCATATTATAAGCTTTATAATTCTTCCAAAACATTTTGATAAGAGCTTTACAACTGGGAAATAAATTTCCTCCACCATACACTTAAAAAATATATTAAATTGAAAATTATAGAAATTTTTAAAACCAAGAAAAAATAAATTTTAACAGATCTATAATTTTCTTAATTAAATTGTTCTTTCTCTGTACTTGACCAGTCGCTTTTAAAGCTTTAATTAATAATTAGAAATATCAAGATAAATAAGGCTTTAACACTATGGATGAGAGAAAATTTTCTTTTTTAACCACTTAAGTATTGAATAATTTTTAAAAATCTTAACTTGTTCCTAGTTCAATAATGATATTTCTGTAACAATAACAAAAACATTTTTTAGTTATGAATATTTAGATTATTTTCACCATTTCACAAATTTAACTGACATTAGAATTTAAAATGTTGCAGCATAAATTTAAGGATTTCTCATATTAAATTTGTCATTGCTACATTAGTATCTATCTACAAAATATTAGTCAACTGTAGAGGAAATAGCTCTGTGCAGTGAGTAGATTTTATACTAGCAAGACTACTTTTACTTGGCATTTGCTTTCTCATGGGAGTATATTTATACACACACACACATATTTGAATGCTGACTTGGGAAGTTAAGTAAACTATTTTGATGATTTAAAGAAAAATTTAATAATACCTTTAAAACTGATCAAGATTTACATTTGTATGTTCATGGCTAAATTTAAAAATTTTTTTAATTCCCTTTTAATAGCTTCACCTAGATGTAATGTCATGTTTTAAAAACCTGCATGTAAGTCTATGTGTTACCTGTTATGCATTTTAAGAAAGGATTACTCACCTATAACACCAGTCACAGCTAGCTAGATACACTGACTTTGACTTGAACAGACTACAATGTAGCTTCTGATTAATTTAAAGATTCCAGTGTACTTTTGCTACAAAAGCCATATCCTCTTGCAACAAATAGGATTAAGTTTTGATGCTGCATTTGAGCCAAAGTGTTGAAATAAAGAGATTCTGTTTATGTCCATCTGCACTGAGCTGTTTTGTTAATTTAAAAATCTGTTTTTTATATATAGGGCCAATTATTCATTCCCCGATTGAGTTTATTTGCTGAAGTTGATAATTACCTTGGAAAAAAGGCAAAAGAAATACCTATAAATACTTCGATAGAAAGGACCTAAAGTTCTTGTAGTAAACCTTCAACCTTGCCACTATAAATAAGCCTGGCACTTTGATGAAAATTAACACTAGTTTTGTAAAGAGCACATTGGGGGATTGCAGTCAAGTCTTATCTTTAGTTCCAGTCAACTAGCAATCCTGAAAGAGTTTGCATCATCATCAGAGCAGGCCATTTGATAGGATTCTACTGCTGTACCTAATCAATCTATGGAAGACTGTGGCTGTGCTGTGTAACAAAGCTAAAATAGATTTACAAATGGGGTTTTAGGGGATAAGCTCCTCCACAGGATTACATATTGATTTTAAATATAAAAAGCTTATCATATAAACCATAACTACAAAAATAGTGAACCTATGCATAAATCCCTTTAGAAGAGCACCCACTTCAAACTCTAAGCCAAGAATAAATCAAGATGTACAAAATCCTAGAGAAGATCCATTTCTTGTGCAGAAAATGAACACACCACTTTCTAAAAGCCCACCCCAATGTGTGCAGAAATGAATTTATCTTTCCTGAGGGGGCATTAAATAATCTGGAACAAAAAAACTATAGGAAAAGTATCTAAAAGATGTTTGTTAGCTTAAGGGATCCTACAACTTAGCTCAGTAGAGTGAAACTCCTGCTATGAAAAACACCTCAAGGAAAAAAAAGGCAAAAAACAGGCCAAAGTGATTATGGATTTTCAGAAGAATGGATATATTGAATTTTTTTCCCTCTCAACCAAGCTGTTAATATTTCTTTCAATGTGCTATATGGCTATTAACATTCTGTGCTTTTCTCCTGGTAAATGGTTTTAGCAGCAGATTTATTTGAAAATATTTTAGTTTACTTATTATGAAAACCATCTTATGGCTACTAAATAGAAGATACAGGAAAGAAAAGAGGAATGAACCTTGAAACAAAGGAAGGCAAAACAAAACCAACTAGTGTTGCCTATTCATGTGTTTTTCTGTGGGTTTTAACACTCCAAAAGGCTACTGAACTGTATGTGCGTACATTCTAAAGCCTGGCTCAAAGGACACTGTATTCACAGAACTGATCATCACGCAGTCAGTACCTGTCTAGGACAGCCCAGCCCATGCACTGCCCAGGCTAGTGGGACAGGCCTCTTACTAACAAAGTGTCTTTATTTGTCATCAACAGGCTGCTTTTTTCCTCAAGTCTCTTTTTTCCCTCAACCAGCAACAGAAACTGGCACAATCACATATGGAACAGTGACCTTAATTAAACAATAAAACAAAACAGAACAAAACCTCACAAAACTACCAATTGTATTAAAGGTGTTTGAAGAAGAAAAACACTTTTCCCCCCCTCTTTAAAAATGACTTTATACTGATATGTAGAAGAAAAGGCAGATAAAATGTTAAGTTATTCAAGATTGCAGGTTTGGTATATAGGGACAGGACTGCCCATAAAAATGAGATCTTTTAAATGTATCATGGCTCTCCTTTTAAGATGGTATTTGGTAATAATACTGGTTTGGGGACAGAAGCATTATCTGCCTTAAAAGTCAACTGTATTGTATCAAGCTGTATTTTTGGGATAATTTAACTTACTATACATGAGAGAGTGTTTTTAATACTCTGTATTCAGTGTAATGTATAATGAATCTATAAAGAATAAACTGTATAATGAGTCATACATTATACATACTATATATACATACATTTTATATTACACATACATATATATGCCATATAAATAGTATCTGCTATACCCACTTTTCAACTATTTAGCTTTCCAATCTCTTTTAAAGGCTACATCATGACTACAAAATTTTATCAAGAGGAAAAATACCATTTAGCATACCTGTGCGTTTTATTTCAATGGCAAGTTTCACAGAACTTCTTAAATAATTTTGACAAATTCTATAGTCATTATCAATTTATAATTTGATACATTTGGATAGCCATTTGAAGGAAATTAGTTATCTGAAGGCTTTTAAATAAGGTAAATCAGATTTCTAAATGAGGATATACAAACGTTGTCAGTCATATTTATCAAATGAGATTACAGATACAAAAGTAATTAAAAATAAAACCTTTATACATGGATAAGATTACATTTAGATAAATAGCATATAGTTTATTTAATCACAATATTAATTGACATATTTAAAAATATATATGGTTTCATTTGGCTTTCCCTTAAAACTTAAATTTCTAGTTTCTAAACTAATTAGAATTGGCTTATTATGGATCAGGTACCTTATCAGGTAAAGAAGGAAATTACTATGGACAGTCAATGGGTTAAGAGGTCAATATAGAATAGGAAAATCAATTTGCATTGATTAGACAAAAGGTCCATTTTACAGAGCCCAAAAGGATTAGTTTTTAAGTAGACATCTTTGAACTATAAGACATTTGCAACTAAAAGGTGTAAGGAGAACAGCATTCTTAAACACATAAGAATTTTTTTTTAAAATCACATATAGTAAATGCCACAGTTAAGCTAGCTGATGTTTACTGATGTTATGAACCATGGATTACTATATAATTCATTTAAAAGCTTTATGAAAAGAATGAAAGTGTTTCATTTATCTCTTATGTCAATCTTTGCCTGAATATTCATTTAATAGGAGTTGGGATCTTAAGAACTATAGATTGCAGACATATTTCAGTGTTGACATCAATTAAATATTAAGGTAAAATTTAGAGTCTGATGTGAAAAATCAAAATGATAAATCTTTCCCCAACCTCCCTTGTAAAAACAACCTTAAATTTCACATAGTAAAAGGTAATTAAATCATTTCACTCCTTATATTTTCCACTTAATGGACATTTCAGCTTACTGACAAGAGTTAAGACAATTTTGTGTTTACTAGCATACATAATGAATATCTACCTGAATTATGGTTCTTAGGTTTTACGTGACTGTTGCTTTCTGACTCTAAGGCATTATCTGTAATTCCTGTTGGTTCCTAGTCAGGCCACACCTAGTGAGACCAGAAGTGTATTACACTCTTTAAATCTCTTTGACAGTTGACACTTCACATACCTCACACCACCACAGCATTTCTTACCTTCAATGGCTAGCATTGCCCGCAATTCCCGATTCAGCAGCTCATACCGTCGTTCTAAATCATGCTCTTTTTCCCTAGGCAAGTTGCAAAAGTTCATCAATATGCTAATTACTAAATCATTAAACACTTAAAAGAACCTTTAGGTTACATTGATTTTAGGACTCATAACTGACTTTTCTCTTTAACTTTAAGCTACTCCAAACAAATGATACACAAACCTAAAACCTTCCTTAGGTTGAATATTTACTAGTGCTATCATTTTTCTCCTTCAATTTTGAATTGCACAGAGGTATAGTTTAATCTTCAGATAAGTAGTCTCATTCTTCAACGCTTCTTCTATTAAGTGCCAGGTATAAGGCTATTTTGTAAAATATTTATCATAGTTCACAATAAACACTCTTTTGTCTAGACCACCATGTGAAAAGAATATAAGAAACATGTAAGTACTACCAGTGAAAATTTAATACAGAGACAATTAAAAATCCAGGAATGGTTGAGTTTTGTGCCTCTTCATAACTCTTTTAATCAAGTTCAGGAGTGGCAGAAATGACAAAAATAGAGGTTCTTGCTAAAATAAAACATGTAAGCCTGCTCCTTCCCACACTAGGTGGCATAATATAAGAATATTGCTAGTGAAGAGAAAGAAACACGCATTAAGTCCTATAGTGAACTAAATGCTAAAGACCAAGAAGGCTTACATTTGGTCTAGTCTCCATTTTACTGTACACAAAAGTGATCTTTTTATGATTTGAGGAATCATCCAAATTTAGGGTAACATCATCTGTGAAATACAAATGTACTTTTGTCCATATTAAGAATTATTTCCATTTTTAACTTAAAATGTGATGTTAAATAAAGTTTAATTTTATTTCTTCTCCCCTCTAACCCTTAATATATAGAATCCAAATCTCCTTTTTGTGCACAAGGGTTTTATTTCTTACATACATAAATTTTTTATATTCCCTGGCTTTCTATACGATAAACATTTTTTTCAGTATATATCACTATTTTAAAAAACTCACTGTTCAGATGAGAAATTATTATATACAATTTTTAATTTTTATTTTTATATACACTATACTATACTCTCCAAGGAAAGAAAAATATTAAGCCTAATTAAATTGAAACCCCAAAGAAGGCAATGACAAAAAGCCTAAGATTCATTTGTAGTGGGAAAAACAAGCATAAGCATGAGTACTTACAGGAGAGAAAGCTGGTTCATTCTCCTTATTAAGGCATTTTTCTTATTCACCAACATAAACCATTCCTGCATCATAGATTCTTCTTCTTCTGTGTTCCTTCCTGTAATTCAGCAAATTATTTCTTATTATATGACAGTTTACAAGCCAAGTAATAGTTTAGCACAAGTGTTTTTTTTTTACATGAAACATTTTAGCTACCCCAATAGTACAAATTAGACTGTTTACAATAACATAATAAAGTCCAGGGCCTGAAAAATTAAATCAACATCTAAAAGTTCATAAGCCAATCTTAAAGCTGGTATTATTCAGCGTGTATATTTCAGTCCCCCTGAACATATCTGTAGATCATACTAACATTTAGTACAGTAAAAAAAAAAAAAAAAAGAAAGAAAGAAAGAAAGAGAGAAAAAAAGAAAGAAAAAAGTGTTCCAACTTTTAAATCCTCCCCAGAGGCTGACTTGTTATTATATTTTAGTGAGGAACTCATGCTGCTGACAGACATATGGTCATGATAAACAACAACAACAACAAAAAACAAAAACAAAAAAACCCCACCAAACATTAAAAAATCATTAAAGATTTTTGTGAAAGCTTCCACTTGTAACAACTTGTTTTTTTTCTTATTTTCCTCCCCCAAAGTACACTAAAGATACATATTCATGTATCTTTCTGGAACTCATCATTCCTAATAGGGTAAACACATGCAAATTATTTAAAATATAGTATAAATGACCAGGCTACAAACAATACTTTTAGCTACCTGTGAAAAGACACATAATAATGAACATAATAATAATCAGTAAATCATAAAACATTTCAGCAGAGAAAAGATCTAAAATTTAGATTTACTGATTGCACATTTAAAATTCATTCTTCATCATCTAAACCACTCCCCACTGAAGGCCAGTATATATCAAGGGTTATAATATATAGTATATATTTGGTATTGTTCATGTAGAAGTAGGCCACAATCACATTCAAGAAAAATATTAATCCCCACCTTCTTCCCACTTCTCCATTCAAATTGTACCTGTCAAATTTATAATTTTTTTACTTTCTTTTTTCTGAATTTCACCTATGACTGGTTTATTGTTTTGCTAGCCCAGTATTTAATACTTCAGTTCCACTTCTGTATGGATTCATATGGCTAACTTAAATATCTAATAAAAAATAAAATATCTTAGTTTTATTTTCTTTTTAAGCAAGATATTTTCTTTTAACTTTCAAACATACTACCAGCCCATTTAAAAAATTCAGACAATAGATACCTAAGTGAAAAGCCATGTCCTCTTTTCACCAACCCCTCCCTCCCCATTCCCTTCTCCATATCCTTTCTCCAGAAGTAAGTACTTCTACAGTTTAGCCTCTCTCCTTTCAGACCACACAGCTTACTATGTGTATCAAATACAAGCATTATGCCTTATTTATAGACACATACAGGTTTCTTGTCTTTAGCATAAGTAAGATCATATTATATATTGCCCTGTGATTTGCTTTTGGTATGCTGTTCAAAGATCTACCTCATTGTTTTTAATATTTGCATAAATTATGGACGTACCATAATTTAACTATTTCTGCATTAACAGAAATCTGAAGAAATTTTTAGAATGGAAACAGAATATAAAGAGCTGATCTGTGTGCAAAAGATCAAACATGTACTTCAGAGCATTCCTGTAAAATAGATATCTGTTGTTCATGATTAGGGAGAATAGTGAGGATACGTGCCTTCATTAAATGCTGTTAAAACTTTATGATATGAAGCAGACGTAGGATAGATTTTTTTTGGAGTATGAACAAAAGTCTTTATTGTTTTACAGTATTTTTAATCTCTCTTTTAGGGTAGCTGGTTTTGTATTCACTTTGGACCATGTGATGTCTTGACACTGGTCATGTGATACAGGCTGTGATACAGGCTGCGATACGCACAAAATCCCTGGGTAGCAACAAAAGAAGAAAGAGTAGAAAGAAAAAGCTGAGAAAAAGCTTGCAATTTGGAAAAAGGCCAATTGTACCCTGGTGAAGGCCTTTTTGATCAGTGAAATGACACATGTGTGCAATATTAATAGGTGCAGTTTTTATGATATTTTATTTGCTGATTAAAGACTTAATTCGTATGTTCATAACATAAGTGGCTTCTAAAAATATAGACATATTAAAACTTTGTTTTGAGTTTAACTTAACCTATAATTCAGGCTTTCAGCAATACTAGAAGCAACTAGCCTACTCTTAAATTAGCATCATTTTCTTCAATGGAAGACTGCTTCCTTGAGGAAAAACAATATTGATATGGTACTGTGTTATTTTTAGTTTAACTCATGCCTATGATTTCTAAGTAGGAATAAAAGATACCCCTCCTCTAATTGTTAGGAAATGACTAATAATACAAAAGTCTTGTGTTTCAAAAGGAAATAAGCCTAACAATAACAAATATTTAAAGACACATTACACCCTGCCACATAGATTATATAAATTAACTGAAAAAACATATTTGAGGTTAAATCAATTCTGTATCACTATCTCCTTATCTGAGATAGTATACAATGATGGAAATCTATACTTAGCCTAGTAATAAAAAAATTAAATTTTCTTCTAATACATCATTACACTATTGTTTTTCGGGATTTAAAATTTTTTAAATTTAAAAAGCTTTTAAAAGCCAGTAAGTTGAACCATTACAAATTAATCCTGACTTTAATAACTGGTTAAAGACCCCTTTAGCTTTATAAGTAACAAAAAATATTAAAGCCTGTGATCACAGTGAGCTTTTCTCATTTCTCCTCTAACCATTTGTTATTTAATCCAATACTAGTAATCCAATTTGTCCATCAGACTTTTAAAGGGCAGAATGCAACTTCCTCAGCTTAGACACTTTTCAAAGTACAATATATTTTTCAAATGAATGCTGGATGTTTCATTTTTCCCAACTGTTCCTAGCTCTAATGCATGAGGAAAAAAAGAACAAGATGAACATTGTTCATACTGATTAAGTAAGAGCTCATTAAAGAGCTGTCAGTGCGGTACTTTGAATATGCATGAAGCATATAATCAGATCTAGTACCGTCACTAGAGGAGAATACGGTAAGTACAAAGGATTGATTTAATTACTTAGAGTGGGCTGTGGTGGTAAAGCAGTCTTGTTAGTGCAAAAAGAAAAAGAGGTTGTATTCTGGCACTGTTAGAAAAAAGGCAGTTTTAGCTTCTGCCACAATACATAATCTCAGAATAAAGCACTTTACATTGTAGCTTAAAATGAAGACTGTCATTATTTTATAAAATGGCCATAAATCATTTTATCTTGTTTAACCTCACCTGGTTAACTACTTGCCTTCAAAATTATCTTTAATTTGTAATTACAGCTACATTTTTGTCACCATAGAGTCAATACTGATACTTTAAAAAATCTAATTTTTTTTTCAGTTTTACGAACTGAAAAATCCAAGACATATACTCCTGAAGATCATTTTGAAATAAAAAGTGACAAAATACTACAGGTCAATATACAATTACTGAAATGTAAAAACATGGCTGGGTTGTTATACTGTATTTTAAAACACAGTACCTCAGGTAAATATACTACAAATAACATAATCATATTAACATTTTAAAGTATTGACTAATATAATCTCTGGTACTATATTTTTTCTTTTTTTTTTTCCCTTAAAGACTTCTGTTTTTTATATTGCCTCTAAGAATGTAACATCTTTTCTGACATCACAATCTCTTAAGGTCAGTTTCTTCTTTTAGCCAATTACTACAGCTGGGATACGATTTGTAAAAATTATTAAATGATCAAGAATAATGATAATGACAGAAAGAGTAACTACGTAAATATAATTTCAAATCATTCCCCCTATGACATAGTTCACAAAACCACTTAAGAGGACACAGCATCATAATATATAGCATTATATGCAGTATACTTAATAAAAGCAGGTTGACTATAGCAACCATTTTTATATTCCATCTCCTCCAAAAAAAAAAAAAAAAAGATTTACAGTTAAGATTTAATTTCATTCAAGAATTCATTCATTCATCCAGGAATACATATGTAGTTTTCATTTATTTTTTTCAGAAGTAGTATTTTCAATGTAAATTTTTAAATGAATAAAAGAAAAGTGATGCCAAAAACCTAAAATTATCAATCATATATTCAAAAACTGTCTACCAATTAATCTTCCCTAATTAATCTTCTACCATAAACTTACCTATTTAGAAAGATATATTTTTAGACAGTGAGTACTTATATAAATGTAAAATAAAGAACAATACAATTTTAGCCAAACAGAAGATGATTTCGGTGCGAAAGAATGAAAATACCAAGATGTAGTGGGTTACTGTTGTACATATAAACAAATTCAAGATTTTCTACCTTGAAAACATTAAATGCTGAAATCTTGCCAAAGCCCCATCAAAGAGATGGCTGACCAGTGATCACACATGGCCCTTAAAGGACACAATGTAACAAAGCCAAACCAAACATAAAAACAAAAAAGTTGCCATTACAAATTGTCCTGATGGTATGATAACACCAATATGATGGCCTTTGAAAGACAGGCTGTATTACAGTAGAGAGACACATGAAGGTATCCAAGTAGCTGGTACTGCAGAAACATATTTTAATAACAAAGGAAGCGAAATCTGGTAGATTTATTTAATGGACAAAAAAGAGGAATTTACTGTAGTTATGTAGGGCCATGGACACATGAACTCCTAAAGCCAACATTACTGCAAGATTCCAGTGTATCAGTTTTAGAAAATATTTTAAACTTAGGAGATAGCTTTATTACGAAAACAAATTTTACTATATAAGCAAATAGCTGATAAATGTTTCTACCCCAAGAATATCCTCAAACAGTAATCAATACATGAAGAATCTCATAATCTTTATTGATGTTTTTCAGCAGCAGTGGTCTTAAAACTATTTGCTTGGCATGATATATTTGTTATAGTATTAAGAATATAAACTTTGGGGAAAATCCTATCTCCTTTTGTTACAGTAAAATAAAAACTAACATACTCTTTCAAAATAAAAACATCTCTTATCTACTCATTTGGTAAAACAGAGATTCAGGGCAACAACTCTCTACAGATAAATTCTGATAGACTTTTAGCATGTACTTCTTACAGGAAGAGGTACAGACAACTTCACCAAAATTCTTCCTCCATAAACTTGTACATAAAAAGAAGCTATTTCTAAAGGTTGGAAATTAAGAGCAGTCTTCTTGTACCAACTCCTTAATAGAGTCTGAACAGCCTTTTTTATGCCAAAGGTCATTGCTAGATTTCCCAAAGATAAACTTAGCACAAACTTAAAACAGCAAAAAAATAAAAATAAATTTAAAAAGCATGGGAGGAATGATCATGGGAAAAATTATAACTGAAAAAACTCTTTACATTACTTACAGTTTAGTATTTTAAGTTACATATGGGATGGGTTTACACTTGCTAACCTTTCAGTGCTAAGAGCATGTGAAGGTATTAATATGATCCACATTTCACTTAATGCATGACTATCTTGACTACCCACAAATAGGCATGTGACTAAAGTTAAAACGCTCAGAACATAACTCTAAAACTGCATTTACTTTTTAAAGGTATATTTAACATATTTTATAAAATAAAATATAGTGAGTCATTTTTATATAGGCATCATTGAACCAGACTACTGTCTACTTAGTGAATCAATTAGGCATCCTGTAATGGGAAAATTTGAATTGTGAGCCATGCTTACAGATGGATAGCTTCCCCTGCCAGTTCTCCCCTCTCTTGAAGTCCCTTTTGTTTGGACTGCACCTGGTGGACTCCTCTGTACCCCCCTCCTTGTCCTAGGGCCTTCACACAGTCATGTCATGGAAAGGACTTAGAGAGTGGCTCCAGAGGTGACAGAGACATTAATGTTAAAGACAAACATGAAGAGTTGAATAAAAGTAATTCTTGAAAGGTAGGAGTGGACAGAAGCAATACTTCCAGATTAATGTATTTTAAGATGTGATTTTAAATATGCATGTTTATATAGCTAAATTAAATCTTATAAAAGATATTTCTAACCTTTTATATATTTAAGGAAGCTAAAATTTCTGGGGGGCTCTTATCATTGGGAGAATAGAGGTTCATCTTTTTCATTGGGAGAATAGAGGTTCATCTTTTTTTTAAATTTTTTAAAAATATTTTCATTTATTTTTGAGAGAGGGAAACAGAACGTGAGCAGGAGAGGGGAGAGAGAGGGGGAGACACAGAATCCCAAGCAGGCTCCAGGCTCTGAGCTGTCAGCACAGAACCCAATGTGGGGCTCAAACTCACGAACTGCGAGATCATACCTGAGCCAAAGTCGGACACCCAATTGACTGAGCCACCCAGGCGCCCCTCATCTTTTTTTTTTTAAAGGTCATTTGGATGTATTAAAAAAATTTTTTTTTAATGTTATTTATTTTTGAGAGAGTCAGAGACAGAATGCGAGTGGGTTGGGGCAGAGAGAGAGGGAGGCACAGAATCCGAAGCAGGCTCCAGGCTCCGAGCTGTCAGCACAGAGCCTGACGCGGGGCTCGAACCCATGAACCGCGAGATCACGACCTGAGCTGAAGTTGGAAGCTCAACCGACTGAGCCACCCAGGAGCCCCTGGACATATTTTTTTTTAAAGGGCAGTCTCAGAACCCAATCTGTAACTTAAGTATTTTATGGAAATATTCATAAATATATGGAAATGACTAACAAACCTTAGAATAAAGACCTCTTTAAATTAAGTACCACCCTTATGAATGTTTACTTGTATTGATTCTGAGGAACTTTTGTGGATAAGACTATAAATTCTGATAAGGCCAAGCATAATGTATAATTGTACTATCTATAGTTTCTGTCGCTGATTAGAGCCATCATTTTGAATATGATGCAAATAAGATGAACACTGGATCTGCATCCAAAATGGCTTTTTTTCCAGTTTGGCTACAAAAAAAATTGACTGAGCTCCTTGATCTTAGACTAATGAACCTCTCTTAGTTCCCCCCCCCTTTTTTTTAGAGAGAGAGAGAGAGAGCATAAGCAGGTGAGTGGGGCTGAAGGTGGGGGGTGGGGCAGCAGAGAATCTTAACTAGGTTCCATGCTCAGTATACAGCCCAATGCAGGGCTCCATCCCACAACCCTGGGATCATGACCTGAACCAAAGTCCAGAGTTGGAAGCTTACACAACTGAGCCACCCAGGTGCCCCTTAGTCTTCACTTCCACCAGGGTAATCAAATTGCTTATCTCATGTGGTTGTTAGAGGCATTAAATGAAAAAATCTATGTAAAGTCCTTAGCACAGTACCCAAGACTAAAAATGCTAGAGCTAGATGATAATGAAGAGGGTGATGGCATGTGCCAATGTGGGATGTGCAGCACTGTGCCAGGAAATGCAGATACAGAGATGACCAAGATGTGGTCCCTCTCCTCAAAAGGCTCATAGTCTAATGGTGAGAGACACATAATCAGGAATAATTACAGTGAGGGTAAATTTCTAAACAACTCCACACTCACAAATTATATTTTACTAAATTTTTTTTTAACCTTTATTTATTTTTTTGAGACAGAGCATGAATGGGGGAGGGTCAGAGAGAGAGGGAGACACAGAATCCAAAACAGGCTCCAGGCTCTGAGCTGTCGGCACAGAGCCCGATGCGGGGCTCGAACTCACGGACTGTGAGATCATGACCGGAGCCGAAGTCGGATGATCAACCGATTGAGCCACCCAGGCGCCCTAACACAAATTATATTTTAAATCGTTGGTAGTCATAACCAATTTTACAGTTAGTATAGTTAGCATGTCTTTGGTATTAATCAGGATAGGTAAAAAAATGTGGGTGAATCAGTACAAACTCATTTCTGCAGCTGGAACAACAAAGTGGATGCCCTACTGGGTCATCAGTGTCACTGCTGCATACAAAGGACAGCCATAACAAGGACATAACAATGTGGCTGTGCTCCAGGTAACAAGAGTCTAGTTATCTCCAGGGTGTTAGAGATTTAAGAACAAAGGAGATCATGGAATACTTCTTAATATCAAAGACTAAAGAAGGTAAATTTTAAGATAGAAAATTATGAACTACTAGAACATATTTAAAAGTTTACTAGTTATTAAAACAAAGAAAAAAATGAAAATGACAATTTGAAGTAAAAGTGGATATAATTTAAAACAAAGTCCTCAACAAGAAAAACTAAATATTTATAACATAAAAACCTTCACTGAGGATGTAAGTTTTCATCATTTTTTACATAAAGAGATTTTGATATTAAAAGCAGCATCTTTAAAATCAGCTTATGAAATTGGCAATGCAGATGAAATAGGTGATTTACTAAATGCCAGGTGAGAATGAGATTAGATTCTGTTGAGAGTGTGGGAAATTAAATATGTATCATTTTTAAAATATAGAAGGACAAACCACGTAGATATTCTCCAAATAGGCTCCTTTTAATAAAGAGTTTCTCCAAAGATGTATTATGCAGTCAGTCAGCTACTCTTTTGGGTAACCCCCTCCTGTGTTCCTTAAAGTGTTTTAACGTCCTTAAAAATCATACCCATGGTGTCTTCAGTGCCTCCAGTTTCCAGTAAGGGATGATCGGACCCCCAACCCCCAATGCACTGTCTGGACAGTAACTTCCTCTTCTACTCTATACCTTCTTTAATCATGCTTGGGTTCAGATAACCAAGTAACACTGGGATATATCCTTCCTTATGTACCTTCTTAAATATCTTTATTCATTGAGGGAGAGCAGAAGGGAATTTAACCTATCCCTCTCTAGCCTATGGCCACATTCAGTCATAGAACACAGAAGCCTAATCAAAATGGGACACTGCAGAACCATCTCCAGCAGCACTCAAAAATTACAGAACACTTTGAATCAAATGTAATCAATGCTGTTTTTCAAGACCAGGCCAGGTGACTAGTGTGGATTTCAGCAATATACCAACTTATCCAATGCCCCTTAATATTCTCAGTGGAGCCATTCTCTTCATCAGGCTATACAAGAGGCATTCACAATGGACTTGTATCCACAGTGCTGTTTCCTGAAGCCCTGAGAATAACAATGTCTCACAGAAACTACTCTATGTAATATATCTCCCTTATCAGATCAGTGACACCGTAACTTTCTCATGGGCTGGGAATAATAATGATAATTATGACGATGATGATAGCATCAAATATTTAATGAGGTTATATAACTTAGTGCTAGCTAGTGGTAGAACTAGGCCTCAAATCCAGGCAGTCTATCTTGTCAACCACCACTCTTAGCCGCCCCACCTGACACACACAGGTAACCAATCTTACCAGAACAGCCCCTTCATTTAGAATTCAGGCCAACCTTGACAAAGCTTTTTCTCAATGATTCTGATAAGCAAAATGGCATAAACAAAACAAAGCAAAAAGCAAACCTTCAAATCTCTGATAAAAATAAAATCCATTCTGTTCACTTAGTACATCCATTTGTAGTGGGGATTTTGTTTGCTCTTCCAATATAGGCCACTAGAACTTAACAATGATCTCAGAGCAGTACATCAAGGGATGTCAAGGGGAAATCAGCCTTTCTTCCTATGCAGATATATCCTTGTGATCCTTGAATTATAGGTTGGTGTATACTGTCTTCTAGAAACATGATTCCAGGGAAAGACCTGTCCACTTCTTGGCTTACTATAAGCTATTCTGATTCTATTTGAGCATTTGAGGTATCCTTCAATGAAAATGGCCAAACAAGAATACTCTGCCTCGCACTGGATTATCAGGGAGTATTCAAATTTCAGCTCTGCTCTTGAAGAGCTATGAGAACTTGGACAAGTTACTTAATCTCCCCATGCCTCAGTTTCCTCATTTGTAAAATAGAAATAATAGTACTACTTCAGGGGGGGTTCTGTGAAGATAAGTGAATTAACATACGTAATACACTCAGAATAGTGCCTGGTGTATAATGTTATTTAATCAATGTAATGGTGGTTTCTATTGTTATATGGCTATTGCTGTATACTCTCTCTCTCTCTCTCTTTCTCACTCTCTCTACACACACACATAAAGGAGCCACATTCTTTGTTCAAGCTTTAGGGTCCTCTCTGACTCTCTGAGTCCTAGGGTTATTAATGGAGCAAGGAATGGTGATTTCTCCTTGACAGAGTCTCACCGTTTTCCTGACTGCCTATGCAAAAACCAGAAAGGCCTACCCACAGAAGTAAACACATTGGGAAATTTGGTGCAAATCTTAAGATGTTAGCTACATTGAGCAAGAAATCTCTATATTTACATATCCATTTTACTGGACTAGTCAACCACATGCATCCTACCATCATTTTAACTTTTTCATTTGCCTCAAGTATGGAGGCCCATCAACTGCCTATTACCCATTTTCCTTTTCTTACAGGATCAACTCAAATGCAAACCCTCTATGAGAGATGTTCCCTTTTCCAAGGTTTTACATATTCCGTTATATCTATTTCAAAGATTCTCTTACTAATAGCAGTATCTTCGGTCAGAAATTCAAAGAAAATAAAAATCTAATGTGTAACTCCCAGAATCTCTAGAATTCCCAAAGATGAAGTTATTTTCAGACTTTTCATCAACTTAATCCCCAGGATATGTTCAAGTCCCCTCTTTATCATGATAGAAATATTTAGATACTTCTTAGATTGAAGAGCATCATGCTACCCCAAAAGTCCCTTTCAGATTCTTACATAAATATTACAGGCCAATCTCCAGCAGTTAGCTATATGTCCTTCTGTTGTGTTATATATCCTCTCCCTTTCTCTCCAAAGATACAACTTACTTATAAAGGGTCAGAGCAATCACATCTAACACACTTAATGTACATTCTCACCCAAAGTCATAAGAACTCCAAGTCTGTTTGGTCCTTACAATATTCTGTTGGTATTATTGGAATAAATAAATTTTATTTTATAAATAACCGAATAAATAAATATTAATATTTCAGAATTTAGCAAAATAGCTACCTAGTCAACGTTGACAATTTTGCAATGTTCAGCATAATTTTACTAATCTTTTAGTTAGATTCAAAATAAGCACTTGAATTAAAACAAGTGGTATTAAAAGTTTAAAATTTTACCTCCAATTTTATTCTCATAAGAAATTAAAACATTTATGGCTAATAATTTATTTCTGTGGGCAGTTATTTACATGCAATATATAACTATTGCTAGTTTTTAAAGCATTGAAATGCATAATAAACTCACTTTGAAATTAAAAAAATTATTTTTAAACTTTTCCTTATGGAGGTAGATCCTTCAAAAGCACAACAGATAGAACTATGATCAAGTCCATCAAATCTCAGATTAGAAGTGTCTATTTAGGGAGAATATGCTGGTGGGGAGGAAATGTTGGTGTTTTACACACTTCCTAGCTTTGGCCACCAAGTGGTGCTATTAATTCAGAGTGAACTGGTATTGGGGGAGTGGGGTTGGGTGGCTTTGGGGTGGGTAAAATATATAAACAGTCAATAAATGCAGAAAGCACTCACAAGTTGGATGTTCATAACTGGTTGTACTGTGAATTTACATATCATCTCCCACTCAATGTCACCAGTATAAAAACAGAAGAGAAAACTAATTCACATACTCTTATTTTGGTAATAAAGTCCACTATACTCCCTCAGGAAAATAACTATTTATATATACATATTTGTACCAAACTTTATCCTTTCGGACTATGCAGCTATGAAAATAATCACACAATTTTGATTAATCTTCCTTCCTCTACAACATTCATCCAAATTACCCAATCAAAACACACACACACACACACACACACACACACACACACACACAAACCTTTACATAAAACTAATCAGCAATAAACATTACAAATCAATAAGAGTAAGCATTTAAAAAATCTAACTTAATTTTATCTACTTATTTATTTTTTAGTGTTTTTGAGAAACAGAGAGAGAGAGAGAGAGAGAGAGAGAAAGAATGCACAAAAGTGGGGGAGGGGCAGAGAGAAAAAAAATCTGAGTTTAAAAAAAGGTACCACCTTGACGTTTTTCCTTAACTTATATTGTAAACTTCTCCTGAAGAAACAGCTCCTCGGAGTGGATAATGCCTCTCACATTCCAGCTTAGAAATGATATGTGGGGACAGGGAAACAGATGGCAATGATTATATATGTTTAGTTTTCTTATGCAGTGCACCTATAGCCTATGCAAAAGTGTTAAAAACCTACTTAGTAACTGAAGGAAAGATGTAATAATTTACAATCCACTAGATAGCTGGTAATTTCTGTACAATGGAACAAACAATGATTTGAAAGCAGAACTTTGTAAGTCTGAATAACAATAAAAAGAAAGTTCATGGCTATTCAGTTGGACAGTTCTAACCCAAAGATAAAGGGTAAGCAAATATCCAGTTGTCTCTGTACATTAACATCTGTATTTTTAAGAAAAATATTTCCATTTGGGGAAACTTGGAGAAAGGTGTTGGAGCAGAGCTCACATCCTTTCACAAACTACCTTGATTTTGACTCTGGACTGAGGAGGCAATTCACACACGCTTAGCCATCTCTGATGTCATTCTTTATCAGATCAAATTGTGAAATCTTGGTTAAGCTTCTTAGGAATAGTGTCAGTATGAAACAGAAGCAGAGACAATGCATTTGCAAAGTTGGTTCCTACATGGATGTCCTAAAATAAAATTTTCAAAATACAATGCTTGTTTATTTAAAAAAAATTTTTTTTAATTTATTTATTTTGAGAGAGAGAGAGAGCAGAGAGCAGGAGTAGGGAGGAACAGAGACAGGGACAGAGAATCCCAAGCAGGCTCCACAATGCCAGCACAGAGCCCAATGTGGGGCTCGATCTCGAGAAATGTGAAATCATGACCTGAGCCGAAACCAAGAGTCAGACACTTAACTGACTGAGCCACCCAGGTGCCCCAATTCTTGTTTACTTCTATATGTGCCTCATGAAACTCATATAATTAGTATATCAATTCACTGAAGTGTATATAGATTGAGGAACTAGCAAATTCCTAAGGTTTTCTCCTAGATATTTATTTAGTTTTGTAAACGTTCACCCAGTTATGAGTGCTTTTTTATTTTTATTTTTTAATTAGCCAAGGGTTAAAAAAACAAACAAACAAAAAAGTGACACCAGCATCTTTCCAGTCTTATGTCAAATTGCCAAATCAGTTCTTCAGGCATTTTGGGGGGGTGGGGTGGGAGAGAGGGACACAGAGAGTGTGTGTATGCGTTGAGGAAAGAGAAGAGTTGTGATAGAATGGGAGATAGGCATATTACTTAGAAGCTAAGAAGAACTTTAAAGTAAAGGTAGAAACAATAATCGATAAAGAAACCACTACTGTACCTGACGGCAGCAGCTACTTTTATATTGAGTACTAACCCCTGCCCAACTTTGTGCCAAGGACTCTTATTTTTGTTAAATTTTATCTATATCTGTATCAATATATTTTATACTCTCAATAACCTTCTGAAATAGGTTTTATCGGCCTTTTTTTTTTTTTAATTAATGGCTGAGGAAATAAACAGGAGCTCAGAGAGGTTAACTAACTTGTTTAAGACCACCCAGATTCTAGCTGGTATCTTGTTGGTTTTCAAAGTCTATGCTGTGACATCTTTATGCTGTGCTACTTAGCAATTGTAGCACTGTGGACACAGCCCCATGTTTCTTAAAATGTGGTCTGTGGATCACCTGTATTAGAACTGCCTAGAATATGGGCCTCACCTCTGATCCACTGAATCAGAATCTTTTAGGTAGGTCCTGGGAATCTGTATTTTTAACAAACTCCTCAGGTGGTTTTTTAATGTAGATAAAAGTTTGAGAACCACTGTCTTAGCCCTTTTACAAATAAGTCACCGAGATCTTTTTTTTTAAAGAAAGGGTGATATTTCATGTATAAGATGTTATTTTAGCATTGGCATGACATTACACAAATTTAATTTCACATTCAGAAGAAAAACATGTTGCTGCCAAATCAGTTCAAATGCCTAAATTTTGTTTCATAGATAGTTGCTGAGAAAAACACATTTTCCTGGAATTTCTACTTTTTTAAGTGTTAAAAAATTTTATTACAGTCTAGAATAAGGATGTACCTCACTTTAGGCAATAGACATGTTCCAAATTAAAAATTATGGTGATGTGATAATACTTTAGGTTCAAAACTATATTTTATATTTCCAATTCAAATTCTTAGTAGTGGAAAATACTTTCTAAATATCACTGGTAGAAATTATATACATTTGTTCTGGATAAATGAACAAACATGAATCAGCAAATGAAAAAGTCACCTTAAGACTATATACTAAAAGGCTGGGACATACAGTGAATGCCAAGGAGAAAAAAACAAATGTTAGAAATGAGAACCTTAGGAGGTTCTCTATATTCTGCATCAGAGATTCCTTTCTAGAAATCCCATGATCCAATATCTACTGCAAGAACTAGAATGATTCAACAACAGTTGAGTGCTACTACACTTTGATATAATTTATAGATGTTCCTTCTTTAAATAATCCAAATACTGAAATGCAGACAGAAACAAGACATTGAAGATGTTTGAATTAGCTGAACAAATTGTGAGAGTAAAGAAATTCTGAAAGTATGGCAGTAGGTTTAATTTTTCTTGTAACTACAGAAGGAAAAAACTAAAGACAGGAAATAATTTAGGAATATTACCAACTTTTAAAATTGAAGACATAAAAAAGTAAACAGCAAAAATACTGTAAGCACCTTAAAATGTAAACTTTCCTCTTATTTATTTACTTTTCTTAAGATTTTTTTTTTAAGTATCTCTGCACCCAACATGGGGCTCAAACTTACAACCCTAGACCAAAAGTCACGAGCATAGAGCTCGACTGAGCCAGCCAGTCACCCCTTAAACTTTCCTTTTAAAACAAAGTTTACTATTTCCTTTATATTGTATTTCTATTCATAATTAATTATTTTCAATAATCAAAGGACTATTCTAGTATCGATGTAATATATAATAAATAAAATGTATATATATGCAAAGAGAACAATATTAATTTATTATAAATATTTTATTTCATGCTTGATGGTGATAGGTAACCTTCCTAACATACTAGTGTTTTTCATCCTTTGGTATTTTTTTATTTCAAAGGTGACTTTGATAAG
This sequence comes from Prionailurus viverrinus, assembly GCF_022837055.1. Classification (NCBI taxonomy): domain Eukaryota; kingdom Metazoa; phylum Chordata; class Mammalia; order Carnivora; family Felidae; genus Prionailurus; species Prionailurus viverrinus. The sequence continues at coordinate 81,353,678 of NC_062563.1, read as the reverse complement.
TTTAAGCATTAAAGAGATTATATAAATAATATTAGCTGACATTTATTGAACACTGTATGTGCACCAGACATTATGCAAATGCTTGATATAAGGTATCTAATTTAATTCTCACAATTCTCTTAGCTGCCACATCATATCAACTTTGACCTAGTGTGACCAAATTTGAAGTCATTATATTCGCTAACCAGGGTTTAGTTTCTACACTCAAAGTATAGGCACAACAGGACCCAAAAATATTTGTTGAAGGAAAATCACGAGACATAAAAGAATAAATGAATTTCCTCCTTTATGGGAATTAACGTTCCTTCCCCTACTTTTTTTAAAGCCATATTGTCCTCATTCTGTTAAAGTGGAACCTGAGGTTCAAAACTATGAAAAGCTAAGCTAGTAATCAGGAATGAACATAGCAAGCACTAGAATGGGATCATTCTCCCAGCCAGGGTCCCAACTCACCGCTGAGCCCCATGTTTCCAGATGAAGTATACTAAGGATTTTAAGCATGGAAGAAAAGCCTCCCTTATAATTATGCTAACAGCAATGGAAGACAGAGGGCTTCAGTATGTAATGGATAAGAACATGAGAGAGAAGGTTCACATGGAGACCTTGGGTGAGCTGCACCTTGACTCACTGTTCTACTTGGCTATGATTCTGCTAATCAAAGATGTGACAGAATCAATTGTTTGACATGTTTTCTCATGCTCTTAATTTTTCCGAATATCGGATTTGAATATAATTGCATGTGGTTATGTCACTTTTCGCAACTAGAAAATGATTTTATATTTTTTTGCATTCTTGGAGTTTGGGGACATAAAGTTAAAATTTTGACACAGCTAAAAACACAGGACACACAAAAGACACCTGTAACACCACATTTACCAAAAGTATATTATCATTTTACTTCCCAAAAGGAATGATTTCTATCAACTCTTAGAGTCTATCAAAGGATGTAGCTCAACGCCTCTGGAAACTATACTGAAAACTCACTTTGTAGAAAAATTTCAGACATAAAATGTTAATTTTTTTACTGGATCCTTTATCATGACACCGAGTCAATGCCTTATAAATCATCAGAAGTAATTATTTTAGTGGGGAATTATAGGCTAAGTCTATACTATTTCAGAACCTTAGATATCATTCAATTTGCTTTATAGGACCAGATTCTCTTACTTATTTTGTTCCTATTTATGAAAAGTTCCTTCGCAGATATAATATGATATCATACTTTGTCCATTTTATATTTTGTGTCTATGGAGATCAAATGGAAACATTCTATTTTAATAACCTAAAACTTCATTTTCTGTTTTACCGTGGTATGTCATATGATGTTAGAAGAAAATGTCATTAATGAGAAGAAATCTACAGTTCTTAAATTTTTTTCAGTTTTGTAACTAACATGCCAAAATAGATATCTCACAGTTTAATGTATATTTTCCCTTGACATGGCCTCTTTTCTCATTGTAATTTGAATGCAAGTAGACATATTCATGTCTATTTAAAAAGAACCTATACAAAATGGAGATATTTTATTACATGAATACTAATTTCCATCCATACTTGTAAGAAGCATAAAAATATCATACTAATGATAGAGAATATAGAATAACCAGATGTAAAACACCCCCGTTGTTCTAGTTAGAAGATAGTTTCTACTTTTTGCTGACTTTATTAACTATAGTTGTCCATGTTATTAAGGTAGGGTATCCCCACTTCTTTATGTTAGAAGTGTGAATAAATCACAGTATCTTAAGAGGCAAGATCTTAAGCCACATGCTCAAAGCTGAATGTATGAAAATACAATTTTTCAGGATAAGAGAAAATTTAAAGAATAGTATATAGAAATATCAGAACTTTATGTATTAAGTATGAAAAAATTGCCAAAAATTTTCTCCACATAAAACCTGAAAAGTGTTGCTGTATCAAACTTCCTTTCCTGGTTATTTATTTACTAAGTTCAGATACCTTCATATATAAAAATGTGTCCAGTTTTGGTTTTAATTTTCCCCTTACAGATATGGGTATGGTGAGAGATGCAGCTGACTACTCCTAATCTCCTAAGTGTACAGTGATTGCTAGAGAAAAGAGATAGAGCTAGTGAAAAATATGTTTCTTACAAATATATAATTTAAATCTCATAAATTTTTTTTATCAAAGAACCTATTTTTACAGTACTTACTCAGGCTGTTATCTATACCCTAAACCATAAAAAGTATATAACCTGCCATTTTCTAAATCATGGATTCAAATAGTTTATAGAGACTCTGTTTTAATGTTAATGAATTTATAGACACAAATAGCTAGCATCAAGGCTACAGTGAAAAGCAGAACACTTCAAGCATTCAATATAGTGAAAGGGGTAGATTAGAGATCAATAACAAAATCACCTGGTAAAAAAGGAAAAAGGTGTTGCATTAAAAGGCTTTTTGCTTTACATGTGAAACAATACTGAGAAACCTGTATTTTAGCACTTGTACTCAACAGGCACTCCAACTATGCCACGATGAGAACAGAATCCCATCCTTTCTAATAATCTTGTGACAAAAGCTAAAAGACATCATCCTATTAACTAGTGATCTCAACTGCTAATGCGGAGTACTTCCTGGTGCCTTTTATGTAGAATGCTGCTATTAAAAAACCACTAAACATTCACTGTGAACAACACAGAATCATTCATCTTTTATCAGCATCTCTTGTTAGAAGAGTATGAGTGGGGCTGAAGGTGTCATTGATATTATGGAGTGGAAATTAATCAGAAATTTTTCTCATATTTTCCTCATCTCACTAATTTACTTTTGTACAAATTTCCTCCTGTTAAAAAGTTCATACCCAACCCCCTGTTGTACTCTTTTAAGTTGAGAATATTCAACGAGTGCGTCCACTGAAAAGCACCAGGTCCTAACACAAAAAGCATTCGAAATTCTCATTTAGTTGTCTTTATTTTGCTAGCGCCATGTGGTCCTTGAAGATGTAGAAAACACGGGAAGCCGAGTAAAGATCAGAGCAAGCTCATTAGCATTCTGACAAAATTGGAGTGGTGGAGATGTATAGTTTGCCTAGTTTGTCGTTTTGAAAGCTACCGGTGGTAAGCTTTCTATTTCATTGTGCTTTTGTCTTTTGGGGGGGTTTCAAAGCAGCAGGGTATTTGTTAGCCCTAGGTTTGCACAATGCATTGTGGGAACCTTTCCTGCACATTCAGCCCTATATAGTATCATTCCAGTTTGAGTCAAAAAGTTTTTTTTCACCATTTATAAGAAAGGACATGTGTGTGAATCTTAGTGCATACCCTCAATACATTTATCAATGCTTTGCTTTTCTCTTTTGCCTGAATCATAAAGTCCAAAAGGAGTCAGAAACAGAACCTAAATGACATAATTTTCAATCTTTTAAAAATGTTGCCATTTATTTCAGAACACAACACTAAAACATTTGTTTTCTGTTCTTTGTCATGAACAACTAACAAGTAACATGATGGGCTGATTCAGTTAGTTAAAATTCAAAAGCTTACTGCTCACTATAATAGAACTCAATTCTTTTCTGAAAATAGTATAGAGAGAAAAAAATAGTTTGTGCTTTAGAATTATGTAAATAAAGAATACCTCTTAGAAGACTTAAACAACTATTACCCTAGTCATTTGATTTTCTTCATCGTCATCTTCTTTTTCTTTTCTTTTTTTTTTTTTTAATACATAAAGCTCACTTTGAAGAGCTAAATGGGCTACATTAATGCTACTATTCAACATGAATGTTTCCAAGTTGCAATGAAATGGATAAAGGTCTTTGGGGATGAATTTATCTGCTAAATCCTTGTGGTTGCCCTCCTATCTTGGATGATGACCCAAAAGAATGTCAACAGCTCATTTCCCAGAGAGCTGGAAGGAGTCCCTATGCAAGTCATAATCTGCACATTCTCAAAGAACCATTTCAAACATTATATTTCACAAGCAGTTTTAAGTGATTTCCCTCTCATCTCTAGTATCCTAACAGTACTTTGGACATCAGTGCCTCTGAAATGAGGGCTAAACAAAGTTTACACATGAATGCTATATATGGCATATAAAATTTAAACTCATTTTCAATACACATTTTAAAAACACAGTCATCTTGTTACATTAATATATTTATGGCATTAAATGAGATAAATGTCTAACAATTACTATTTTTTTTCTATTGTGAAAAGAAGTATTTTTTATTACTGGTCATTATTTTACTTAGAATCAAACCTTAATTATGGGAAGCATTTACAGTTTTCCTTAATTTGTAATTATGAAAAGCCCAGAAGAAGCTAAAGAGTAGTAGTAAGTGAAATATGGTATATGAATAATCTGGTAGTTTTATCAGTAAGAGAATGGATCATTTCTATATGAAGCCTTTGATATAACGGCATTTGGTTCTATCACCCTTTATTTCCTTTGTACATTAAGAAGCCACTAGACTAAGTAGTATTCCATTCTGGGAGGGATAGTTTTTACATATTAACTATTCATATTATAGAACATGCAATTAAAACAATGCAACTTTTCTTTATTTCTAATTTAACCTCTAATTTTCACCCCTTAAGGCTTTTCTTAGGCCTTCTTTTACAGTTTGAAAGCTCATTCTTAAAACAAACAAACAAACAAACAAACAACAAAACCCAGAAGAAACTGCCATGTATAATTATGTGATTATGGTGCGAGCCTATTTATATCTTGTTAAAACATGAAATCTGACTTAAAGCTTAATATTTTAATGTATCCCAACACTGAGCTGTTCTACTGCTAGCTTTAAAGCTATAAAAAAAAAAAGGATGTTACTACAGTAATAATGACTGAATTAGTTCTATACTTTGCAATATGAGTATAGCTGCAAAATTATTTATCTACTTCACTGCATTCTCTACCAAAGTTTCTTGAATAAAATCGTTTGGACTAGCTATATCAAATTAGAGAGCAGTCAGGAGTATCTAAGTCCAGCTTTAAAACAAATATCTTAACAATTACTTAGCCATATGGAAAATAGGGTATGTCTCTCCTGAAGCCATTTAAAAAATATATTTTCTATCTTGAATTTAGACTTCATTAGAAACCATTTCTGACTTGTAATGCTTAGATAGCTGAAATATCACTCTTTCAAAGACTCATGAAAAGACAGGTGAAAAAGCACGACTTTTTAAAGCTGCCAATTAACAAATTTATAATTTTTAAAGCCCATTACATTTGCAGTCATAACATTTTTGAAATCCAGAAAACGAAGTATAATTAAAGCATTTTGAATCAACAAAAGCAGCTGTATGGTTAGACACAGATACACACACACTAACATAGCTTTTTTTTTTTTTTTTTTTTTTTTTTTTACATTATACCAAATTTGAAGCTTCTCCACAAGTGTTCACATTGTACTGTTGGGTTCCTATGACTTAGAGGCCAGATGCTTTTCACAAATGACCAACAATTGTAGTTAGAATAAATTAATGATTGATTTTTTTAAAGCTTTGATGGAATTAAGCATACTTCTTTTCTCAATGTGCCTATGTGAATGTTTGCCTGTTAAACTTTTTTTTTTTTTTTTTTTTTTTTTGACAAGTGAGGCCACCCGGCAGAAAACAACTGATGCAAAACCCAGGAATAATCCCTCTGTTTAGTTCAACACTATGGTTAGCCTTAACACTGCCTCTATTATCCAATGGATTTAGAGAAACTTTCATTTATTTGTTGGCCTCAGTTTTCAATTCTGTTGCCCTCTTTAAGGAAACCTAGACTTACTCCTATGTAAGTCCATTTGCATACTAGTACAATGAAATATCTTAGAATTTTTATTACCCTATTAAGCTAAATAGGGGCTGTGGTACATAT